>NC_053489.1:544884280-545220899 GCF_905171775.1 Rana temporaria
CACTATTTTTGTGCACTTTGGGCAAATAGTACATAACTGGTATACGCGGAACTTTAGGCACAAGATAACTTTTCTCTTTAATATCCAATACTCCCCTTTTAGCCCCAATGTCAATAAGTTTCTTCAAAGAAACCTTGAATTTGGAAGTGGGGTTCGAGGGTAATTTAGTATAAGTAGAACTGTCTCCCAAAATGTTATACATCTCTTCATTATATGCAGTTTTGTCAAGGACCACTATCCCTCCCCCTTTGTCCGCGGGACGGATCACCAAATCCCTCCTTTCACATAGGGTTTTGAGACCAAGTTTTATATTGGGGTCTGAATAGTTCCTTTTGACAGGAAGTTCTTCCAAATCTTTGATGACCAGATCCCTAAAGACCTTGATATTAGGTGCCATTGAACATGGCGGATTGAAGAGGGATGGGTTTGAGAGCCCTGTATGTATAATCTGTGTGGAGACTTCTGGGAGATTAGGTCTACATGGATTAGAAATAAAATACCTTTGAATGTTCATTTTTCTCACAAATTTCTGCACATCTATAAAGGTATTAAATTTACTAAGGGTTTTTGAAGGAACAAATTTTAAACCCTTATCTAGGACCACTTTTTCTGCATTGGTGAATTCAGCTGAGCTCAGATTAAAAATCTCTGCCAGTGTTACACTCTTCTCCTTTTTCTTCCTTGCCCTCCTCCCCCCTCTCGTCCCCCGTTTCGTTCCTCCCCCCTGGGGTAATTCCCTGGTCCCCTGTGAAAATCCCCCGGATGGGTGGATTTGGGCAGACTTTGGTTATAACTATAGGGTGGTCGATCAAAATAATCGTCCTCCCTTCCCATGTACCCATAGTAGGACTCCTGGGTCCTCGAAGGGTGATCATATCGTGGTGTGCGAGGTCCACCTGGTGTTCCATATGATCTAGAGGGGTGGTCTGAGTATTCATCTCTTCTATAAGGTGATCGATCATGGTTAGATCTATCCCGTGATCGATCTTTATGTCCTTGCGATTTACCTTTCGAACCCTTACCCTTCCCTCTATTGGGGGGTGGGGGACCACCACTCAAATGGTTAGGAGTTCTGGGGCCTGTTTTGTTATTTTGTCTTGCGTCCTTGGGCATGGACACAGACGCTGTAACCGATTGGGAAAAAGAAAGAACCTTGGCCTCACTGGTGGAAGGCTGGGATACCTCCATTTCCAAATTAGAAACATTAGTATTAGAGTCAGCGTTTACTTTGGCCTGCCAGCTGTAAACCGAACAGGCCTTGTAATCCGCAAAGTCCCTTGTATACTTTTTCTGTTTTTTATTCTTTTGATCTTTTTCTTCCTTCTCTAAATGGGTCCTCAGATTGGTGGATAGAGTAATGTATTCTGTGGTGGATTTGGAAGACAAGAGTTTCTCCTTGATTTCCTTAATTTCCCTATCTAGGGCGATCATCCTAGTTTTCTTTTTTTCTATTAGAAAGTTTAAAAGGGAAATACCCTGTGAATTAAAGAATTGGTACCAGGATTCCAAGTCTGGGTCACCCTGCTGAGGGTGTACATCCCACCTTAGTCCCCTAGGGACCATACGTTCCTTGACATAATGCTCAAGGAACGCTACATCCCACTGGAGATGTAACTCAGAAGTCATCACATTCCTAAGTCTGAGGAAGAGACCACCAACCTCAGAATCTGTATTAAGAATGGTGAATACCCCCTCAGTGCTGAAAGGTCGACTACTGCGATAATCGAAAACATCCATTGTAAAATGCAGCAATATAAACAAATCCCAAGATACAGTAAATAAAAATAAATAATACTGCGCTATAATACAATGTGATGGTGAACACAATATGCAAATTAAAAAAATGTGTAAGGCTGCCAGCACCACATGAAAAAACTGTGAAACAAAATATAAAGAAAAAGTGCAGCGCCAATAGGAACAGATATGCCCTGTTGGGCAATATCACGTGTAAACTCAACAAGAGCAATATAGGTGAATGGTGAGTACACAGGGAGTGACAAAAATATATCCTCCAAATTCAGAGGTCAATAGGGTGTAACCTAGACCAATTTGACTTGTGAAATTCTAGATATAACAACCTAGAACTTTCCAGACCAGGTGGAATAAGAAATTCACAAAAAAGAAAAATGCACACGTGAATAAAAACAAATCACTGTGATAGTCATTAAGTGCAATTAATGTGTTAAATGGATGATGAGTGTCATAAAACACATAGTCCCATTTCCTGCATGTAGGTGGCTTATATTCCTATAGTTGTATGGTCCAAAAGGAACATCAATCTGTGGCAACGGTGGCTGGTGGAGGAGCGGGGTGAGCAGCACCTTCTTTTGCTTTCATAACTAAAGCCTCATAGGGTTTCATCACCATTAATGGGGTTTATTCCTTACTTTAGGACAGTGGGCAGAGAATTGTATCTGTTGCCATGGCAGACTTCCCCAACTGAAGATGCTTGTTGCTGGTCTGTTACACTAGTCTTATTGATTCATTACTTGCTGAATCTTATTTCAGTTCATATCATATTTGAGTGCATATCAGGAGTTATGACTTCTTTGGCTGCATTCTTGTTCCTAGTCAGTGATTAAGAACACTGTAGCGCCTGATTACTTCCAAGTACCGGTACTATTGAAACTTATAGGGTGATCAGTGTGCTAATAGACTCTGATCCAAATTACAATGTCCAAAATAGGGTCTCTGTTTCAGCTTGGCTGTGCTGCAGGCTCATTCTGTTGTTTCTGGGGTGTTGTTCCACCCCAGGATGATAGGTGGCAGCAGTGGAGTCGAGGCTTGGGTGTACTTTTCCAGCAGCCAATCAGGAGGGAGTTTCCTCATTGGGCATGCTGGGAGAGGGTACTTATGGGACAGACGCCACTGAGTCTGGGTCTTCTTCCAGTGTGGCCACGCGGTGTTCCTGGTTCCGGGGCCATGTTGGTCCGGAGCATTTGAGCAGCAGCGGGGACCCAGTGATCGACTGGGTTCCCATTCTTGAAGATCCCAAGCGGTATAGCTGTTCGGTTGGGAGTCCATCTGAGGAGAGCCAATGAGAGGCTGGCCATTCAAAAGGATTTAGACAAACCACCGGGGATCAAGGTAGCCGGACACTGAAGGATTGATCACCTGACAGTCAGTACCTGGGTGACTAAAAGAAGGAGATCCAGGCGTAGGTCTTTTAAAGAGTATTGTCTCTGTAATTGCAATCAGTGAGGGCCTGTGGCAGAGGTTCTCCCTGAAGTCCATTCCAGGAGGGTCTGTGGCAGAGACTTTCCCTCAAGTTCAAGTCCATTTCAGGAGGGTCTGTGGCAGAGACTTTGTCCTAAAAAAAGGTTTGAGTGATACTCCGGCTGCCAGGTCAGTGAGAGAGGCCTGTTTGGGTACGCTAAGCCCACTCAGGCTGGAGTGGCGCAGAAATTGTTACATGTGGGAGCAGGACTGTTTCCAAACGCTGCGCCTGAATCTGCTGTTCTCCTTCTTTCCTTCGGCTCTATCCTTCCACCACAAGTTTATTGTTTTTACCCGGCTGGGTAATAAAGAGCACAGAAAAGACACCTTTTGCGGACATTCCATTACTACTGCTATATGTGCCATCCAAAACAAACCAGCAGGGTAGCAGGGTAGTGCTACAACACATTAAAGTCAAATCATCAGCATGATATCTAGTCAAATAACATGTTCAGGATGAGGTCAGCAATGGCAACTTCCGTTTTCATTTCAACACAGATTTCCTTTTTGGAACTGCTGTAATCCTTAAGATTCAGCACATTTAATTTACAGATTTTTTGGTACAGTTGGAAATATACTGCTACTCTGCTTTAAATTATACCCTTGAAAAGCATGACTGATATTCAAATTGCTTTAATCACATACTTTGCTAGTAAAGTCACTTTTAAGACAAGCGTGTTTCTTTTAAAACTATTTAAATGCTATCTAAATTATATAACAATTCAAAATGAAGAGAAAATTCAGTTTGATGAAAAGGAAATTGCTTTTTAGAATCAAAATATGAAGGATGCTTTTTGTAGCTCAAAGCATTTTCTTACCCTATTACAACCTTTTTTCGCTTAGATACAGAATCATGATTTGAATACTTGTAGTGGGTGGTAATGTCAAATTGTAGTTTCTATAGGATAAGCTTATTGAAAGAGTTCAAGAAGTCTCACAAAGCTGTGTTTTTTCAGTCATCCAATCATGTGCAAAGGAAATTCTTACTATTTTTATTCTCTGCGCATGACACGGAGCTGCAGAACAGGAAGATGTAAACAAGGCATTTCCCTGTTCTGCCTAGTGACAGGACAGTGATCTACTGCTCCCTGTCATCGGGAGCAGTGATCACTGTTGTGTCACTTGTAGCCCAGCCCCCCACAGTTAGAATCACTCCCTAGGATACAATTAACCCCTTCCTCACCCCCTAGTGGTTAACCCCTTCCTTGCCAGCGTCATTTACACAGTAATCAGTGCATTTTTATAGCACTGATTGCTGTATAAATGACAATGGCCCCAAAATAGTGATGTGTCCACCATAATGTTGCATTCTTCATATTCCCATTGCACACTTTCCTGGATCCGCTCTTAGGTTTGGGTGCTTGTAGCAACAACCAGCTGGATACTGGTACACGTTACAGTAGAAATATTTGCCACCACACCATGGAACGACGTAAATAGCATCCAAACGGATGTTTTATTGCATGATCACAACACAAAGAAAGTGCAATGTTTCAGGGCCACGTGGGGCCCCTTCCTCAGGCATGTGAGGCATGTGATTACATGCCTGACAAAAGGGCCCCACGTGGCTCCGAAATGTTGCACTTTCTTTGTGTTGTGATCATGCAATAAAACATCAGTTTTTTACGCTATTTACGTTGTTCCATGGTGTGCTGGCAAATATTTCTACCACCACCATAATGTTGCAGTCACGATAAAAAAATCGCTGATCGCCGCCATTACTAATAAAAAAATAATAATAATAAAAATGCCATAAAACTATGCCCTATTTTGTAAAAGCTATAAATTTTGCGCAAACCAATCAATTTACATTTATTGCAATTGTAGCGCCTGTGTACTTTTCAGTACAGGTGCTATGGTTAAATTTAGTTGTAGTTGGGGAATGGGAGAGTTATTTGCTCCTTTTCAATTTGATTTGCTAAATTCGGCTGTCGCCAGCCCTGAACTGTTTTCTGGGTCATTCTGTTCTCCAGAGATGCTGTTTCATCTCTGGATGGTAGGTGGCGCCAGAGGGGTCCAGGCGGAGCATGCTGGGGAGGGGTATTTCTGTGGCGGAGGCCATTGCTCGGGGGTTCTTCTCGGGTTCCTGGTTCCAGGTGCGGCACCCACCTTTAGGGTATGCGCACATCACAGGCCCCGGCGATATGGCCTACCAGGCCGGGGCGCAAGTGCTACGCGGAGTTCCTGACTCTGGGCCCTCATGGTCCGGAGCATCTGATGCTGTACAGGAGCCCCAGTGACTTACTGGGTCCCCCATCTCTATTGAGAAGATCCCAAGCGAGTTGTGCTGTTCGGTGGGGGAACCCAGAGGCAGGTGATCCAACAGGGCTTGAACGAACCATCGGGGATCTGGGTACCGGACACTGACAGGTTGTAAGTGGCAAACTGTCAGTCAGTGACCCCAAGTGATACACTGGGAGGATTCGCTCTATCATCCAAACTTTCAAGCACTAGGCCTGTGGCAGAGGTCTCATCCTTAAATCCTAATCCTATTAGAGCCAAGTCAGTGGCAGAGACTTGTTCCTTCCCAGAAGTTCTAAGTGACGCTCTGGCTGCCAGGCCTGTGAGAGAGGTCTGTCCAGGGGCACTTTACCCATTCCGGCTGGAGTGGCGATGAGGTAAGAGTTACTATCAAAAGCAGAACTGCTTTTGCTTATCCATCGCCTGTATCTGCAAAGTTTATTCTTTCACCAATCTCTCCTGTCTACCTCAAGTTGACTGTTGGTCGTGTTGGACCAGAAATAAAGCATTGAAAAACGTCAACCAACTGTCTGGACATTTCGTCACTGCTCTCACAACCATCAATACCCCTATACACATCACAGAGGTAACTTAAATACGCCGATCCCAAATCTAACCAGCGGCTCCTCCGGGGGTAGCGCTAAACAATTTTTTGATGTACATTCCCTGGTGAAACTGACTTATTCTGTAAATGTTGTCATTAAAGTCCTGAGATTTCATTTCTGACATCTGTTAGATTTAGGGAATGGAACTGTGTAATGCTGGATCAGCTAATGCAGTGGTCAAGATCTTATGAGAACTCTTAAGATCGCCTGTCTTGCTAAAGTTATCATTGAACTTCTCAATCTAGAAAATAGAGGAATGCCCTTAATCTGGCATCAGCATAAAAAGCATATTTTCGTTATAGACCAGAGAACTTCCAGGGGAGCATTTATTTCATTAATCTCCTTGTACACAAAAAATTGTTTTCTTTTGTAGTCTAATAATTAGATTAATTTTGAATGTTCATGATTACTCTTGTGGTACATAAATGATTGCTTTGAATTTTGTTCGCCAGTAAGCATAGTCTAGAATAAAACTGTGTCAACTCTACACTTTCCAGATAGGGCTCTTTATCTTAATCATTGAACACAGACAGGATTGTCAAAGTAATAAATTAGACAACAATGTTCAATCTATTCAGCCAGTCTTCATGGCAGAACATTAATATTTTATTTGCTTTAATATTTTCTCTGTGATGCATCATGCAGGTGAAGTGTAAGTGGATTTGACGACTCTCCAGGGTTGACTTGACAACTAGAGGGAAACAAAATCCAGCATTATCCTTCTTTTATTTTCTCTTCAATACACTAAATTACTTTCCAATTTGGAGCTGTCATGCATAAAATACCAAATTATTTAAAGTAATAGTAGAGGACTATTCTGTTGTCTTTTGCAGTCTGTGGTTGAATGTTTAGGATATATGAATCTTCTTTAATATTAGTCTGTGTATGTTACATTGTGTGATAATAGAACAAAATACAGATTTTGTGACAGTTGCATTATTTTGTGTTGCAGACCAGTTTACAAGTCATTTATTTGTAATGTTGTGTCCCACTTCACATTTAATAGCTGAGTCCAAAAAGAAATTCAGTAATATATCAATGTCAACAGGCTGAATCTCTGTACTGTACTGTTGAATATTCTTTGAACTTCAGTGCTGAGATCCTCTTACTGGTGTTCTCACACCCCAACAGCCAGTATTGTCTCTTTTGAAGCAGAGGGAATATACATTTATAGTGCAACTAAACTGTTTAATTTGTCTGTCATTTCCCCTTTGCCTCTCTGCTTTTCTATTTCTTCTTCTCCTTCACAACCTTTTTCTGTTCCTTAACCCATTCATATTTTTCCTATTTTCTTTATCCCTGTCTATCTCATAACTACATAGTCAAGTTATAAAAAATAATATTAGAAAAAATGTATTAAATGTATTAACTACCACTGTACATTTACTGTGGCAGTGCGGCCACTCTGTGCCAGATCACGTACCTAGCACATGATCTGACACTTTTGGGTCTGGGGCGTGCGTGCTGCCGACAACCTGATCCAGCTGTGAATGAACACAGTGGGAGCCAATCAGTGGGTCCAGCAGACTCGATGTCCACCGGGACCCGCCGATCATTCAAGACAACAAGTAGACTGGCAGTTTGACTATGTAAACAAGGCAGATTGTCGTTCTGTCAGTGGGAAAAGGCTTTGATCCTGTGTTTCTGCTAAGCAGGTACACGGAACTCTGCCTTCCGCTAGTCAAAGCACCTCCCTCACAGTTAGTTAGCGCAACCAAAGAACTAATTTAAACCTTTGATTGCCCCTGATGTTAACCACTTCCTTGCCAGTGTCATTAGTATAGTGACAGTGCATATTTTTTTGCACCTATCACTGTATTATTGTCACTGGTCCCCAAAAGGTGTAAAAAGTGTCAGTTAGGTGTCCGGTTTGTCCACCTCAATATCACAGTCCTGCTATAAGTTGCTGATGGCCGCCATTACTAGTAAAAAAATTATAAATAAATAAAAATATCCCATAGTTTGTGGATGCTATAACTGTTGCGCACAATATACCAAACAATATACGCTTGCTGGGATTTTTTTTTAACAAAATGATGTAGCAGAATACATATTATTATTATCATCAAATTTATGAAGAAATTACATTTTCAATTTTTTTTTATTTAGTATGTTTTTTTAGCAGAAAATGAAAAAAATATATTTTTTCAAAGTTGTCAGTCTTTTTGTTTATAGCGTAAAAATAGAAACCACAGGGGTGATCAAATACCACCAAAAGAATGCTTTATTTGTGGGAAAAAAGGACAAACATTTTATTTGGGTGCAGCATCGCATGACCACACAATTGTCAGGTAAAATAACACAGTGCCCTATTGTAAAAAATGGCCTGGTCAAGAAGGGGGTAAAACCTTTTGGAGCTCAAGTGGATAATAAATACATTGAAAACCCCCCTATACAGAAACCTATACTTACAGTTGATCCAGATGAAAGCATTTCAACAGTGGAAGCAAAATTTCAACCTAAATCTCTAAACAATTCAATATTCCCTGTATCAAATGTTTAAAATATGTGAAACAATCAGCGCCACCCTAATTATTAATCTAGTGCAAAATTCTTTCTTACATATATATAAATGTGTAGCGCCCTGCTCCCATTGAGTGGGCGCTATGTGTTAAATTATAGTTGTCTGAGCAGTAGTTTGGCTCGGTAGGATTATGCTAAATTGATTGGTTCTGTTTCAGTTCGGCTGGGTTGCACAAGTTTCCCCTTGATGGTGGGTGTCGCTGTTACCACAGGTCAAGGTTGGAAAGGCAGCAGGCTGGATGCATTAGGTATCTTTTTCTCAGAAGTAGCTCAGGGGGGGGGCGTGGCCGGATGAAGGTGTGTGGTGTCGGTTGAGTGAGGCAGCATGTGAGATGAGGTGAGGAGCAAGTCGCTTCTCCTACGGCCCCACTACCCCCAGCATGTTGCCTTGTCTCAAAACCTCAAAACCCCCGCATATCCCCCCGCTTGAGCCCTGTTGGTGATCCGGTATGCAAACCAGCGGTGCACATACTGTGGATACTGTGGAATTGTGCTGAGTCGGGCCTCGCCGCGATCCGCCAAACACCACGGATATTGGATGACATACCTGGTATACCTGGGCGTAAAATGAAGGATGGATGGCCGCACTCCAAACCAAACAGGTTGTCTTTATTTAAACGAACAGCAAAACATACCAGATCACAGCAACAGAAACAGGAGGATAACCGGTTATCCTCCTGTTTCTGTTGCTGTGATCTGGTATGTTTTGCTGTTCGTTTAAATAAAGACAACCTGTTTGGTTTGGAGTGCGGCCATCCATCCTTCATTTTACGCCCATGCTTGCCTATGCTTGCCTAGTGCACTGCCAGCACCCTTGGAATCCTACACCTGTGTATGACCCTATAGCAGACCCACCTTGAGCGGTGATTTTCCTTCTTCTACCTGGTATACCTGCTGACGGAGAGCGCAGAGAGCGCTGTGGAGGTCGGGTGATCGGGAGCTGTCCGGAGGGTCCCCACGGTGCGGAGGCCGGCGACGGGGAGAAGTCCAGCGCTGCAGCCCTGAGGTCCGGGTCCGTGATTGGCGGGCGGCGGTCAGCTGACGGAGACCACGTGATCGGCCCCCACGAATCTCGGCGTGCCTGGCTAGAGGAGGAGACATCGGGGACAAACGGGGATTCCTGGAGGCTCCCCCCTATACTCCCCCCTCGTATCTTAAAGGCATCTTAGGCTATTACACTGCCCTTCGCCTATCCCGGGAAAGGGAGCAGGTGAAGGAAAGGAAGGGAGAAGCGATTGAAAGCGGTGGGGAGCAGCTGTAAGGAGAGAAGGATGGCTACTGCAGCAGCTTTCATTTGATGTGTACAAAAAGCGGAAAGCCAGCAAGGACAGTGTGAGTAGCTCAAAACAACATTAACACCTGGGTGCAGTATGTATGGAATGGTGCACTAATCCAATGTACTAATCTAACTGACTGAACTAAAAATCTGCACCAAACACTTTACTACACTTTTTTCCTCCCCCCCCTCTGCATAGGGAGGTGAGAGGGTAAGAAATTGCCTTTCTATATTTGACTGTGTTGACACTGAGCTCGTGCTGGCCAGGGCCGGAATAAGTGGGACAAGCTAAACTTTATTTTTTCCGTGTGCGCTTATTGTCTTTTTGTTGTCCTCCCTATGCACCGGTAGTGGGCAGCCAAGCCCAGCGTTATTACACGCTTATTACAGGGATATTATATACCCTTCATATTAAATATATGCAAGTCTTTTTTAAAAAGACTTTTGAAGGATCACGTATCATCAGGAATTTGCTTGTGCTCAAGGTATCCTGAAATCCTGTACCAGGAGTTCCTTTGATGCTTGAAATCTATAGGACTGTTTGATAACGGGACGGGTTTAAGCGCAGTACGGTGGAACAAGCTATGCGAACTAGCTGTCCATAGAGTAGTGTATTTTTACACACCTTACTCCCCTCCCCTCTCTATTCTTTTTTTTGCGGGTCATTGACTTGCTTTTGCATTTTTTTAAAGAATGGCAGCAGCTACAAAAAAGGGTCAGTCGAATCAGGACAGCGGTGGCCCTCAAATAACACGAGCCGCTAAAGACAAGGAAAAAGTTGCACAGGCAGCAGCAGCTGCAGCCAAATCGGAAGCTGTCTTACACACTTCAGTAAAATCTCCCGGAAAATTAACCCAGCACTCACAAACACAGGTTAAAAACCAAATAGGGGTGGCAACGGACAGGAAAAGTACTGGTCAGGGGACATCAGTTTCTAAAAGCAAAAAACACCCTGGGGTAGAGTCCCAAGGGGGGGCGGCATTGGAAAAAACCCTGATAGAAATTCTTTTGGCAGGCATAGCAGATGACCCCAGGCGGGAGGAAGAGCCAACATTGAAGGAGATATTAAATGCTATAAATGTATGCAAGGGGTCATTGAATAATTTAACGGAACGGATGAATGAAATAAAGGAAGAACTAGTCACAATGGGCCAGGAAGTGCAAAAGACAGTACAAAGGATAACATCAGCGGAAGAGAGAGTGAGTCAAGTTGAAGACGAGGTGTACTCTTTAAAACAACAGATGCAAGAATTAAAGGAACAAAATGGATGGCAGGCATCTAAACTCGATGAAATTGAAAATAGGTTACGTAGAAATAATATCCGGGTGGTGGGTCTCCCGGAACGCAGTGAGGGCACCAACCCCATAACGTTCTTTGAGAAATTGCTCGGAGACGTTTTTGGGGAAAACTCTTTCTCACCATTCTTTGCAATCGAAAGGGCCCACAGAGTCCCGTTCAGAACACATGTTAAGGACGCACACCCACGGCCCCTGCTTCTGAAATTTCTTCATTTTACAGACAAGGTGTCAGTAATGCAAAAAGCAAGGGAGAAGGGGGACATTTTTTACAATGGATCAAGAATTTCACTATTTCAGGACTTCTCTCCAGAACTCAGTAAACGCAGGGCGGAGTTTACACCTATTAAACGTAATCTCATAAAAAATAAAATTAAATACGCTCTTTTGTACCCTGCACGTTTAAGAGTAATGACAGTAGAAGGCCCCCGACTCTTTGACTCTCCAGGAAAAGCAGCACAGTGGCTGGAAGAGAATAAAGTACAGGAGTAGATTATGAATGGACGGATTGGATAATCTGGAAAAGACTGGACTAGGGTTATGGGGGGGAGGGTGGAGGGGTGGAGAGAGGGGAAGAGGAAAGGATAAAGAAAAATGTATTTGTTTGTTTTTTTTTTTTTTTTTTTGGGGGGGGGGTGGGAGAAATGGGAGGTCACTATTGAGGTCACTATTGAGGTCATTTTTGAAACACTAGGGAAGTATGATATAAAGAAAAGGAAACACATATTTGGTTAAGAGTAAAACAGGTCATTAAAAGGTATAACTCAGGATATGGATAGATATGGATGGGAATTAAAGGGTGGGGGGGAGGATGGGAGGGAATCTCCTCTGTCCCTCTCCCTTTTTTTTTTTTTTTTTCTCTTTTTTTTTCACTTCTCTCCCCTTTTTTTTCTTTTTCTTTCTTTTTCTTTTTCTTCCTCTGTTTGTGTTTATGTGTTTTTTCTGGGGGGGGGGGGGTCAGAGAAGGGACTTTGTGAGATCACAGTGGATATGGATGGTAAGAGGAATGCAAGGGAAGGATGGGTGAGAGAGGTCACAAGCACAGCCCCAAGGGTAGGCCTAGATAGGCAAGGGGGGGGGGTAGGGAGGGGGGGGAGGGTGGGGTAAAGTTGTATCAGTACACGAGTATCACGAGTATCACGTATCACTTATTAAGCACTAGGGAAGGAAAAGTACTTGAATGTACATTTAAATGTTTTTCTTTTTTAGGCATATTCAAAATAGTATATACTGTCTCTACTTTTTTGCTCCTTGGTAGGTGTTTTCTTTTCTTTTTTTTTTTTTTTTTTGCTCGATATGCTCTCTCTCCGGCTACAATGTCAAAATGCATCTATGGTTTTACCCACATAGTTCCTCGGATAGGTTGGGAAACGGAAGCTCCCATCGGGAAGCTTTACATTCGTGTAGACCTTATCAATAAAGCCGGGTATGAGACCTAAAATGATTAACATAGGTTCCTGGAATGTCCGGGGGATGGGGGACCCAGTGAAAAAAGCCGCAATCTTTACTACCTTAGAGGGGTATGGGGTGGAGGTCATATGCATTCAAGAAACCCATTTGACTAAAGAAACAAAGGCAAAATTGGTCAATAAAAAAAAATATCAAAGCCAGTACCATTCTGTTCACTCCTCTTATTCTAGAGGAGTGAGCATAATGGTAAAAACAGGCGTATCATTTGCATGTATAGAGTCAAGGATAGATGAACTAGGCCGCTACGTCTTTCTGCACTGTTTGATAGAGAATGCACCGTATGTTTTGGCCAATATTTATATACCCCCCCCCCTTCAAGATGGAGGTTCTATATAAGTTAACAGAATTTGTGGTAAATAAGATAAATATTCCAATATTAGTGGTTGGAGATTTAAACAACGTACTAAATAGAACGATGGATAGGTTCCCACCGGGGACTCGGAGCCCAGGGCCAGGAGAAGGGCATTTAAGTCAATTTTTGGAGGAGGTTGGCTGGTGGCACATTTGGAGGGTGAAACATCCAGACCTGCGGCAGTATTCCTGTTTTTCGAGTACACACTCTACACTATCAAGAATATATATGGCCCTGGGTAACTGTGCAAGTTTACAAGCAGTCAGTAAAATATCCTATTATCCAAGAGGGGTATCTGATCACTCCCCGCTGGTGCTGTCACTGAATACAGGGAAAAAATGTCCTCCAAGCAACTGGAAAATTAGTCCCTTCTGGCTAGAAGTGATAGGGAAGCCAGTAGAAATTAATATCAAATTAAGGGAATTCCTGGATTTCAACACAGGGACAGCACCAGAGGGAGTGGTGTGGGATGCCCTAAAGGTGTTCCTTAGGGGTATATTGATCCAGCAGGTAGCTAAGATCAAGAGGAACTCCAGGGAATGGGAGGAGAAAATCAGGTGTGAGGTTCTAGAGGCAGAAAAGCAATATGTGGAAAATCCGACGCCGACTAAACAACGGCTATGGCTGGAGAAGCAACAGGAATATAAGTTGGTGATTAACAAGAAAGTTGAAAATAAGCGCCTATTTCAGGAACAGAGCGCTTTTTCGGAGGGGGAGAGTGTGGGTCATACTTTGGCCCTCCTAGCGAAAACGAATGCGGCGCCCTCTAGTGTGCCTGTAGTTAGGACGGTAGGAGGTGGGATATCATCCGTAACATCTGAAATAGTGGACACATTTGCAGTATATTATAAAGATCTATATAGGTCAAAAAAGGGGGCAGTCAAAGTACAAATGGAAGAATTCTTCAGCGAAATAGGAATCCCAGTTCTATCAGAGGAGGAAAGCAATGCTATGGAATCTCCAATTACATTAGTGGAACTACAGCAGGCAGTTAAAGCACTTTCCAATCAAAAGTCCCCAGGGCCAGATGGCCTGCCAGCGGAGATTTATAAGCAATATGGTGAGGTGCTGCTCCCGGAATTACTAAAAACACTAAACTGGGCGATAGCGGGAGGAAGGTTACCCCCCTCAATGCTAGAAGCAATTATTATAGTGCTCCAAAAGGAAGGAAAGGATCAATTAGACACATCATCTTATAGACCGATATCTTTGCTTTGCTCAGATGTAAAAATCTTAGCCAAGGTATTGGCAACAAGAATAAATAAATATATTCAGAAATTAATACACCCAGATCAATCTGGATATATTCCAAATCGGTCCACGAGCATAAATATAAGAAGGCTGTACTTAAATCTACAGACCCCGGTAGAGAACACGGGAGATAGATCTATCCTAGCATTGGACGCCACTAAGGCCTTTGATAGTCTGGAGTGGGACTATCTCTGGTATGCCCTGGAGAAGTTTGGGTTTGGCCCTTCTTTTATTAAATTGATCAAGTTATTGTATAATTCCCCAAGGGCCAAAATAAAAATAAATAATGAAGTTTCACAGTCGTTTGAATTGGAAAGGGGAACGAGACAGGGATGTCCATTGTCCCCCCTCCTCTTTGCCCTGGCAATTGAGCCCTTGGCGACTGCAATTAGAGCTAGGCAGGAAATACAGGGGTTCCAGAGAGGAGTAGAGGAGGAGAAAGTCGCGCTTTATGCGGACGATATCCTCCTTTTCTTGGGCAACTCTACAACCTCCCTCAAAACTGCAGTTCAAACAGTAGAAGCGTTTGGACGATTCTCGGGCCTGGTAATAAACTGGGAAAAATCAACACTCTTACCTGTGGACCTGGTAAGAAATATTGATGGGATAGGAATCCCTCAATTAAAAATTGGGGAGAAGATGGAATACTTGGGAATTGTGGTAACACGTAACCCAGAACAATTTGTAAATGACAATCTAGCACCACTCCTGGTTAAGTTTAAACGCAAAGCGGATATATGGGGACATCTGCCACTGTCGGTAGCCGGCCGTAGCAACCTCATTAAAATGATTTGGTTGCCACAGTTGCTGTATATACTTCACAACTCCCCAGTATGGATCGATAATCAATGGTTTAAGAAGATAGAAACCCTCTTTAGGACCTTAATTTGGAAAAAGGGAAAAGCAAGGATTAGTCTCCAAACGCTGCAATTACCAACAAATCGGGGAGGGTTAGCGGTCCCGCACCCCCACAGTTATTTCTTGGCGGCACAGTTGCAGCATTTGGGGGGCTGTGGTACAGAGGGGGGAGGAAATGCAAGCGGGAAAATGATGGATTAACAGAATACTCCCCATTATGGGAAAATAAGAACTTAAAAGACATTTTGGCCATGGGGAAACTTAAAGAATGGGATAAACGTGGGATAACCAGAGTGGCACAACTGTACACAGGTTGCACATTAAAACCCTTCTCAGAGCTAAGTAGGGAATATGGTATTCCAAATTCCATGTTCTTTACTTATTTGCAGGTTAGACATGCACTACAAGCTCAATTCAAGTTACAGCCGGTAAGATGGCAAAATTTAAACGCATTTTCAAAGACTAATCGAGACAGGGGTCTTGAAAGGTCTTATCTCAGATCTGTACGAACGAATCATGGATCAGTTGGGAGGAAATGAGAGGCTTTGCAGGAACAAACAGAGGTGGATAGAGGATATTGGCCCAATAACGAATGAGCAGTGGGACAGGATACTGGAATTAGGGACAGTGGTTTCACTAGTCCCGTCACAACGGGTCTCCCATTTATTCCTTCTCCACAGGGTTTATTACACTCCCAAGAAATTATTCAGATTTGGATGGAAGCCAAATGATAATTGTCCCAGATGTCAAAACATAGGGGACTTCATCCACATGATGTGGAAATGCCCAAGATTGCATAGATATTGGGTTAAGATTTTGGACATTATAAATGCAACTTTTGGGATTACTCTGGAACTTGAAGCCAGGGTATGCCTATTAGGATGCATTGAGGAGAGAATGGGGCAGAGGGATGTATTAGTAGCAGCCACAAGAAGTCTGTTCCAGGCGAGGAAACTAATTGCACTAAAATGGCAAGCACAAAATCCACCTACAGTAGCAGAATGGCTTAATGTAATGAACAGCACAATAGGGAAAGAGAGGGGAACATGGATTAGACGCGGCAATCTTAAAAAATTTAATGCAATATGGGAGCACTGGTTAGTGAAAATGGGCCACTCACTTTAATTATGTATAGATCAGTAAAGAACAACTTAATTTAATTTAAGGACAAGAATAGGTTTTAACCACTTGACCACTGGGCACGAAAACCCCCTTAATCACCAGACCAATTTTCAGCTTTCGGTGCTCTCACAATTTGAATGACAATTACTCAGTCATACAACATTGTACCCATCTGAAATTTTTGTCCTTTTTTTCCCACAAATAGAGCTTTCTTTTGGTGGTATTTGATCACCTCTGCGGTTTTTATTTTTTGCGCTATAAAAGAAAAAAGACTGAAAATTCTGTAAAAAAAAAAAAAAAAATCTAGTTTCTGTCATATTAGCAGGTTATTTCTCACACACAGCATATGCATACTACAAATTACACCCCAAAACACATTCTGCTATTCCTCCCGAGTATAGCGATACCACATGTGTGCGACTTTTACACAGCGTGGCCACATAGAGAGGCCCAACATGCAGGGAGCACCATCAGGCGTTCTGGAGCACCCAGGCCAATTCTGACATTTCTCTCCTACATGTAAAAATCATCATTTATTTGCTAAAAAAATTACATAGAAACCCAAAACATTATATATGCTTTTTTTTCAAAGACCCTAGAGAATACAATGGCGGTTGTTGCAACTTTTTATCTTGCACGGTATTTTCGCAGCAATTTTTTGAACGCGTGTTTTTAAAAAAAAAACAGTTTTGTGCTTAAAAAAAAAAAAAAACAGTAAAGTTAGCCCAATGTTTTTGCATAATATGAAAGATGAAGTTACGCCGAGTAAATAGATACCCAACATGTCACCCTTCAAAATTGCACACGCTCGTGAAATTGCGCCAAACGTTGCTACTTAAAAATCCCCATAGGCGACGTATTGCAAGGTATTGGAGTATTGAGGGTATTGCGGAGTATTGGGGGGGTATTGCAGAGTATGGGGGGGTATTGCAGAGTATGGGGGGGGGTATTGCAGAGTATGGGGGGGGTATTGCAGAGTATGGGGGGGGGGTATTGCAGAGTATGGGGGGGGTATTGCAGAGTATGGGGGGGGGATTGCAGAGGAGGGGGGGGGGTATTGCAGAGTATGGGGGGGGTATTGCAGAGTATGGGGGGGGGGTATTGCAGAGTATGGGTGGGTATTGCAGAGTATGGGGGGGTGGGTATTGCAGAGTATGGGTGGGTGGGTATTGCAGAGTATGGGGGGGTGGGTATTGCAGAGTAAAATAAAAAAAATGATGAGTGCAATACTCTGCAATACCCCACCCCATACTCTGCAATACCCCACCCCATACTCTGCAATACCCCACCCCATACTCTGCAATACCCACCCCCCCAGGGTGGGTATTGCAGAGTATGGGGTGGGGTATTGCAGAGTATGGGGTGGGGTATTGCAGAGTATGGGGTGGGGTATTGCAGAGTATTGCACTCATCATTATTTTTATTTTGCAGAGTATTGCGCAGGGATGGCTGGATCTGTGACTGCAATTGTCACAGATCCAGCCCACAGTGCGGCGGCTGCTGCTGCCGCCCGATCCCCCCCCCCTCCCTCTCCTCTCACACTGTACCGAACGGTACAGAGAGGAGAGGGAGGAACCGGCGTCATTACATGACGCCGGTTTGTTTACAAGTGATCGCGCCGTCATTGGACGGCGCGATCACGTGGTAAGGAGCCGCTTCCATTGGCTCCTTACCGCGAGTGCTGTTGCTGCAGGTCCCGTAGACCCGGCGAGCACCGGCGATCGCGTGTGCGCGCCCGCTCGGGCGCGCACAACGCAGTCTCTGGGAGGACGTACATTGACGCCCTCCTAGAGTACAGGAACCGCTCTGTAGCCGTATTTTGGCTATAGGGCGGTTACCAACTGGTTAAAACGTGTATGCACTTTAAATGTAAGATAGGGAGGGGGTGGGAGGGGTGGGTTGGGATGGATGGAGATTTTTAGTGTTTATTATAGATTTTTTTTGTATGCACATAAAATGCACTGTGTGTAAAATATGAATTTATACTCTTTGTTATGTATATGGATGGAAAACAATAAAAAAAAGTACTGGATTAAAAAAAAAAAAAGAAGTAGCTCAGGGGGCGTGGTCAACCTGCTGTTTATTCTGGGGAGGGGTACTTAAGGGACAGACGCCGTTTGGCGGTGTTCGTCTCTCGAACCTCAACTGAGGGCCCTCCTGGCCTCAGGGATATGTGAGCTGTTTTGTAGCCTTGGGCCGGCTGGCCCGAGGCCTCGCAACTGCTAGTAGGCCCAGGAGTTTCTGGGACCTACTAATCCAGGGATGGTCCTTTGCTACCTTATCTACGGAAGGAAGCTGAACCAGTGGGATTCAATTGATGGATGTATCCTGGCGGATTTGACTCACTGTGTTGCCAGTCCGGCTGAAAGATTCTTGGCACTGTGAGTTGTGTAACTTTTGTTGGAACTATACAAAGTGTGCAGTTGGTTACATGATCTTGTGGCAGAAGATCGTGGCAGAGACTTTGACGAGTTTCGCACCAGCTGCTAGGCCGGTGAGAGTAGGCCTATCTGGTGGTTGCTGAAATCCAGTGTGTAGTTAAAGTGGTTGTAAACCCACTATTTGGACTTTTACCTACAGGTAAGCCTACAACATGGCTTACCTGTAGGTAAGGATAATATCTCCTAAACCTGCACGGTTTAGGAGATATTACCCCCGCAATGCGGGCGGCGCATGCGCAGGGGGGAATCCACGGCTGAAGGACCGGCATCGCCGGACCCTGCCGATTTTAAATCTCCCGCGCGCACGCGCGGGAGTGACGTCATCGCCGCTCCAGCCAATCACAGCGCTGGAGCGGCGATACCCGGAAGACACGCCGGAGCAAGATGACATCCTGCTCGGCGTGGACCAGGTAAGTGGTACACACCTCGTTCCGAGGTAAGTATTTCATAATAGGCTAGTATGCGGTGCATACTAGCCTATTATGCCTTTTGCATTGCAGGTTTGGGGGAAAAAAAAAAAAGTTTATGCGGTTTACAACCGCTTTAATCCTTTGGATCTAAGTTGTACCCGTGATCCGCAAAGCAAAAGTACCTGAGTCTTTCCCTATCCCTCTACCCCCTCTGTTGGAGAACTTTGTTTAAATAAAACCCTTGAAAGAGACTTTGTGTTTGGTGCAGACATTCTTATGGACAACTCTTCAAGGAGAACCCCTGAAACGAGTGTATGGAACAGTAAGGTAACGGCAGGCCCAAATCTAAACCAGCAGGTCCTTCGTGGGTAGTGCTACAAATATATAGACACGCAGCTGCTGTACTCTCTAAGTGAATTCACTACACTTTAAAAATTAATATTATATATAAATATAGATGTACCAAAAAACACACACATACATATAGTGCAGCGCTACTACAGTGATAATTCAATACTACACTTTGTGCAAATTATATGTGATAATTCAATACAATTAGCTAGATTCATGTAGACTTACGACGGGTGTATTAGTAGATACGCCGTCGTAAGTCCGAATCCGCGCCGTCGTATATTTAAGCACATGCTCAAACTGAGATACGCTTAAATGTTGCTAAGATACGACCGGCGTAAGTCTCCTACGCCGTCGTATCTTAGCTGTCTATTTACGCTGGCTGCTAGGGGCGTGTACGCTGATTTACGCCTATAATATGTAAATCAGCAAGATACGCCTATTCACGAACGTACGCTCGCCCTTTGCAGTAAAGATACGCCATTTACGGAAGGCGTTTTCAGGCGTAAAGATAAACCACCAAAAAGATGGCGCAGCCAATGTTAAGTATGGATGTCGGACAGCCGTCAAATTTTTCACGTTTTACGTCGTTTGCGTAACTCGTCCGTGAATGGTGCTGGGCGTAAGTTACGTTCACGTCGAAAGCATTGACTTTTTGCGATGTGATTTGGAGCATGCGCACTGGGATACGTCCACGGACGGCGCATGCGCCGTTCGTTCGAAGCGTCATTTACGTGAGGTCACTATTAATTTACATAAAACACGCCCACCACTTCCACATTTGAATTAGGCAGGCTTATGCCGGCCAATTTACGCTACGCCGCCGCAACTTACGGAGCAAGTGCTTTGTGAATACTGCACTTGCCCATCTAAATTGCGGCGGAGTTGCGTAAATAACATACGCTACGCCCGGAGAAAGTTAAGCCGCCGTACGTGAATCTAGCCAAATATAAACATTTATATATATAAAAAAGTCTAATTTATCAACACAAATCTTGATAGCTGTACTTCAGTGTTAATGTAACATCACTGTGCTTTACAAAAAAAAGCTCTTATTGCTTGTGCACACTACCACCAGCTACTTTATCTGCTCACCTCAATGATGAGTCCGACAGACTCAAAAATGCTTTCTTTCTCACTCTCCGTGTGTCTTTCCTTTCTATCAGGGATCAGCTGTTCACTTTCCACCCTTTCACGATCTCCACTCCTCCCAATGTATATCTTATAGATAGGGAGCTGATCTCCAAGATTACACAGGGTGTTATTTACGAAAGGCAAATCCACTTTGCACTTCAAATGCAAACTTCAAGTGCAAAGTGTACTTGAAATTGTACTGAAAGTGCACTTGTAAGGGCAGTCGCTGTAAATCTGGGGGGTAGATCGGAAATGAGGGGAAGCTCTGCTGATTTTATCATCCAATCATGTGTAAGCTAAAATGCTGTTTTTTATTTACTTTGCGTGTCCTCCTCTAGTCTACAGCGACTGCACTTCCAAGTGCGCGTTCACTTTCGATTTCAAGTGCATAATGGATTTGCCTTTAGTAAATAACCCCCATGGTACTTTTATCCCAAACCTACACAGGTTGAACTGGATTTCAACCTTACCATCTATGTAACTATTTATAAATACTATAAAAAGTGAGGGTCCCAACACTAATCATTGGGATTATGAATCATCAATCAATACTCTCTTTGAATACAGTCTTTAAGCCAGTTTTCTATCCATTTACAGACTGAATTTTCCAAACCTATAGTCCAACACATTAGCTGTCTCTGGGGAACTGTGTCAAACACTTGTGGTTCAAGTACAAAATGGGGTTGAGTTACTAAAGGAAAATCCACTCTGCACTACAAGTGCACTTGAGAGTGCACTTGGAAGTGCAGTCGCTGTAGATCTGAGGGGAAGATCTGAAATGAGGGGAAGCTCTGCTGATTTTATCATCCAATCATGTACAAGCAAAAATGCTGTTTTCTATTTTTCCTTACATGTTCTCCTCGGATCTACAGTGACTGAACTTCCAAGTTTACACACACTTCTCCCGTTCTTCAGCTCCTGTGACCAATCGCGGGGGAAACCGGCGGCGATTGGGTCCACGGGTCACAGAGCTTCGAACCAGGTCACGTTAAAGGCGAAGTACATGTACGTGCCTGTGCCCAGCCGTGCAATTCTGCCGACGTATATCGGCGTTAGGTGGTCCTTAAGTGGTTAATTACCCATTATTAAAAAAAGTAGATTTGTTTAACCGGTTAACGCCCGCCGCATGTACATATACGTCCACAGAATGGCACATACAGGCATATGGGCGTACATGTACATCCCCGCCTTTCCGCGGGTTGGGGGTCCGATCGGACATGCGGCGGTCGGTAACCAGAGGGGAGCGATCCGGGACGAGGGCGCGGCTATTCGTTTCTAGCCGCCCCCTCGCGATCGCTCCCCGGAGCTGAAGAACGGGGAGAGCCGTATGTAAACACGGCTTCCCCGTGCTTCACTGTGGCGGCTGCATCGATCGAGTGATCCCTTTTATAGGGAGACTTGATCGATGATGTCAGACCTACAGCCACACCCCCCTACAGTTGTAAACACACACTAGGTGAACCCTAACTCCTTCAGCGCCCCCTGTGGTTAACTCCCAAACTGCAACTGTCATTTTCACAATAAACAATGCAATTAAAATGCATTTTTTGCTGTGAAAATGACAATGGTCCCAAAAATGTGTCAAAATTGTCCGAAGTGTCCGCCAAAATGTCGCAGTCACGGAAAAATCGCTGATCGCCGCCATTAGTAGTAAAAAAAAATAATAATAAAACTATCCCCTATTTTGTAAACGCTATAAATTTTGCGCAAACCAATCGATAAACACTTATTGCGATTTTTTTTTAACAAAAATAGGTAGAAGAATACGTATCGGCCTAAACTGAGGAAAAAATATTTTTTTATATATGTTTTTGGGGGATATTTATTATAGCAACAGCTAATTTTGTTTGGGAGCCATGACGCACGACCGCGCAATTGTCTGTTAAAGCGACGCAGTGCTGAATCGCAAAACCTGGCCTGGGCATTTAGCTGCCTAAAGGTCCGGGGCTTAAGTGGTTAACCGCTTTGTTCTTGCATAAATCCATGATGACTGTCATTTTTAGTATTGTTTTCTAGAAAAGTGCACTTGAAAGTGCAATCGCTGTAGATCCAAAGGGGACATGCAAGGGAAAAAAAAACTGCATTTTAGCTTGCACATGATCGGTTGATAAAATCAGCAGAGCTTCCCCTCATTTCAGATCTACCCCTCAGATTTACTGTGACTGCACTTCCAAGTGCACTTTGAAGTGCACTTGTAGTTCAAAGTGGATTTGACTTTCGTAAATAACCCCCTATATCTCTATCCTGTGAAAGCAAAGGTTTCATTTAAATAAATTTAGTAATGCAAAGTGTGCAAAAACTATGCTGAGGCTGTGACCACCAACATTGAAAGTGGTTGGAACTAGAGTTGAGCGGACACCTGGATGTTCGGTTCGGCGGGTTTGGCCGAACTTCGGAAAAAAGTCCGGGTTCGGGACCCGAACTTGACCCGAACCCCATTGAAGTCAATGGGGACCCGGACTTTTGACTACTAAAATGTCTCTAAAGAACGAATGGAAAGGGCTAGAGGGCTGCAAATGGCAGCAAAATGTTGGTAAGAGCATGGCAAGTACTCTGCAAACAAATGTGGATAGGGAAATAACTTAAAATAAACTTAGAACTGTCCCTGCACAAAGTGTCATTTCTGAAAGGAAAAAAAAGTCATTTAAAACTGGCTTTGCGGCTATAATGAATTGTCGGCTTCGGCAATTCAGAGAGGATTCATTCATAAAAAAATAAAAATTGTGTGGGGATCCCCCCAAATTCAATTACCAGGCCTTTCAGGTCTGGTATGGATATTAAGGGGAACCCCGCCGTCAATTAAAAAACGTGGGGTTCCCCCCAAATATCCATTCCAGACTCTTTAGGTCTGGTGTGTATTTTAAGGGGAATTCCACCCCAAATTGAAAAAAAAAAATGGCCTGGAGTTCCCCCCAAAATACACACCAGACTCTTATCCGAGCACGTTAACCTGGCCGACCTCAGAAAAGAGAGGGGGGCAGAGTGCGCCCCCCCTCTCCTGAACCGTACCAGGCCAAATGCCCTCAACATGGGGAGGATGTCCCCATGTTGATGGGGACAAGGGCCTCATCCCCACAACCCCTGCCCGGTGGTTGTGGGGGTCTGTGGGCGGGGGGGCTTATCAGAATCTGGAAGACCCCTTTAACAAAGGGGACCCCCAGATCCTGCCCCCCCCTATGTGAATTGGTAATGGGGTACACTGTACCCCTACCATTTCATGAAGGAAGAGTAAATTCTTGTAAAAAAAAACACACAGACACCGTAGAAAAAAGTCTGTTATTAATTAAAAAAAAGAGAAATAAAATCCAATCTCGATCTGGCTCCCCGGTCCAACATTGTCTGTATCCAGCGACTGGTGATCTTTCCGGTCCAGCGATGAGAAATCCATCCATCCAGAGCAGCATCGCCGACCTTCTCTCTCTCCGCTGGAAACATCACAGCCGAATGACGCGGGTTTTGACATTTCTTATATAGGGGAGGCGGGGCCACCCGTCACGTGACCCCGTCCCCCTCTGACGCACACTCTGCTACGTCACTGGGAAAGCCCAGACATTCCCCTTGCATCAGAGGGGGTGGGGTCACGTGACAGGTGGCCCGCCTCCCCTACAGCCCAGCCAAAGACGCGGCGCGGGCCACCCGTAACGTGACCCCGCCCCCTATGATGCAAGGGGACATTTGGGGTGGAGTTCCCCTTAAAATCCACACCAGACCTGAAGGGTCTGGAATGGATATTTGTGGGGAACCCCACGTCTTTTTTTTTTAATTGACGGCGGGGTTCCCCTTAATATCCATACCAGACCTGAAGGGCCTGGTAATTGAATTTGGGGGGACCCCCACACTATTTTTTTTATTTTTTATGAATGAATCCTCTCTGAATTGCCGAAGCCGACAATTCATTATAGCCGCAGAGCCGGTTTTAAATGACTTTTTTTTCCTTTCAGAAATGACACTTTGTGCAGTGCCATTACATAGCCGAACTCCGAACCTGAATCCAAACTTTCAGCAAATTATTCGGTACTTTACAGTTCGGGTTCGCTCAACCCTAGTTGGGACCAACATGTGACTCCTTTTACAACAGCTCAGGATAAACTGTTTGGGGACCACCAAATCAGTTAAGCTGCTTTCTGCCTGTCTTAGAAGGCATCAATGTGACATTGTTTTTGGACATCAACCACCAATGTATCCCAACTTTGCCAACCCCACTAAAACAGGATTTAAAGAAAAAAGAAAGAAAAAAACAATTGCACGTATGCCATATGTAAGTCTGTTATTCCAAAAATAAATCCTTACAGCACATTTTGATTTGTGCACTTCAGGTGAATGCCATTCTTACCAACACTCTGTTTATCGGTGTGCCATCTACATTTCCACAAATCTTTTTCCTTTTTAAACTGGATTTACATTCTGTTATGACATTCAATAAAATTATGGTCAGAAACCTTTGCCCAGAACCATCTATATTTTACTTGTAAGGCATTTCAAGTTTATAAATTATATTTTTATTGTTAAGAAACAAAATCATTTTCAAAACAGAAACCGATTTTACAGTCTGTTGATAGTCAGCAACTCTGTCATACTGTTTGGATCTCATTTCTATAATAACAAAAAAAGTATTCAAGTTAACACTTATGCCTCTGCAGAAATTTGAAAATACAATTCCTGTTCAGACTTTCTGCTATTGAAATGAAAAATGCTAAAGCTAATGGGACTCTTCTAAAGGGTATATTTATAATGAAATGATCATGACATTCGCCAAACATTTTTTTATAAGATAGGGTATTGTTTTTATTTTTTTCTGACTTTTTTTTATATAAGCCCCTATAAATAAGGGGAAAGTATTTTTCTCAATAACTCAATGGTATATTTACAACAAATGCATGTTCTCCAGAATTGGCAAAAGTTAAATTGGAACCACAATTTATTCTGGTTATGTATTTATTGTAGCACCCTCCACCTTAGGTAGGTAGGTGCTGGTGTAATTTTTTTGTGTAAGCTGCCAGCACAGGTAAACTAAGGCAGGCCTATGCTGTGAGCTAGGCCTGTTTTTTTTGATATGGGGGCAGGAGAGTATAACAGTAGGTGACTGACATGTGCCTCAGCTCTTGGGCGTCTCCTCTGTTTCCAGGGGGAAGGTTCTGGAGAAGGGGCAGGGCAGAGAGCTGGAGTGACATGGGGTGCATGTGAGGAGCTCTGACCAATCCCCAACTAGGATTGGCAGGCCACCTACATTAACCCACGGTCAGCCTGCTGGGGGAGGAGTTGTCAGCTGGGTGAAGTGGGTGATGGCATGCCAGACTGTCGTGTTTGAGGGACCTCCTTTCTGGGGGGGTACCTCAGACGGAAAGTTCGGGAGCTGGGAGGGAGCCTCTCTTTACACGGTCATAGAGAGGTGTCCTAGAAATGGAGCTAAAGGACAGTTGGTCAGCACTTCCGGAGTAAAGTCATTCAGTAAGGATCCAGGCCAGGTGTCTGTGAGTGGAAAGCACAGTGGAAAGCTCTGGAAGAGACATGCCAGGTGAGCTGGATGTAGAGGGAGAGACTGGGAGTTTGTGTCAAGTCACTGCAGCCAGGAGGGCTAGAAGGATTAGCAGTTGGACTTGCTGGGATCAGTAGTCCATCCACATTTATTCTTCTCAAGTGAATCGCTTGCTACCACAAAGGGGTACTGCAGGCCCCAGTCTACAAAGGGCTCTCAAGTTAAGACATTGGGCTTATTCAGAGTGAGGCCTAGTCATGTGCTGATGGTGAGACAGGAGTACAAAAGTTGGATAATTGAAGTAGTGTGCTGGAAGAAGTGGTCTGAGCTAAAAGTCTGTCAAGTTTAGGGTCAGCCATCTTGTTCTGCTGAGAAGTGCAACGCAGTTACTTTTATTCTACAAAGTACAATTTATCCTATGGGCATCCCATGTCCCTTTTCCCCAACCAAGTTCAATCCCCTAATAAAAACAACAAAAAAAGCAAGAGACTGTTCACTGACTGAGAAGTGTGTTTAATGGATCTCTGCCAACAGGGTGAAATGTGTGGATGCTGTAACACGTAGCAACCCCAGGTGGCCATCGCTACATTATTAAAATACTTGTGTGTTTTATGTTAGCTTATGTATCTGTATATGATATGATAGCAGATTCCTGTAATCCCTAGCAGCACTCAAAATACAGGAGGAGAGAGGACAGAGACCGCTCCAATCATGTTTAAAGCTTTTGTTACCCTAAAACTTAATATTCCTGATATGTGCCTGCTGTACCATGTACTTGTATGAGAAAGAATTGATAAAGATACCCCCTGGCACAACTCCAGGGCATAACCCATTCTGCCTCTGAGTCAAATTTCATAATAGTAAAGCATGCAAACAAGAGGGAAATTCAGTCTGCAACCTTTACCATCCCAACAGCAAGAGAGGCGGAACCTTTATTGTTATCACAGCTTTATAGACAGAGTGACATAAGCAATCATCATTCATATGGGTACATTTGATTCGCTAATCCACATATGGTCTTCTCTTGTGACGTCTGTTTCTTGACCACATGGCTTACATTCCACACTCATGGGGGACATCTTTCTTTTGCTCGGTGGAAAGAGGGAGGAGGGGTAGCAGCTGGTTTGGAGTGCAGTAGAAGGGGGGTTTGGAGACGTCTGTTTTCAGATTTACTTCCCGGGCCGAGATTTAACTCTATAATGACACTTTCAAGGAAAACAATGCTAGCGTATTACATATATATATATATATATATATATATATATATATATATATATATATATATATATATCAAGAAATAAAAGAAACAAAACAATATAAGAAAGAAAGCAATATTTGAATGGTTAGGAGGAAAATAACATAAACACAAAATAATCATTTTATCAACTCCATTACAGTCCCCCCTAAAATGACTATTTTATCAGTACTGTTCCTATGCTTTTTGTCCCTGTGTTTGGCCCCCCTATCAGGATCTTTTTTGTATTTCGCTTAGCGACCAGACAGGGCTTATCCGTAGTCCTTACCAACGAAACAGTCAAGAGGCGGTCAAACACTATTCTTTCCCTCATCATTTGAGAATGTTGTATGTGTTTTTAACAGGTAAGGACTGTGATGGAGGATATGGTCCCTCTTCTTCCTCCTTCATTGCATCTCTAATATCACCCAATTTCAAAAAAGTAGAAGTTACCTCTTCAGCTGCCTTTCTTAACAGCTTCCTTATGCAGGGCAGAATACAACAAACCATTATCGTAACCAATATAAGCAGAAACAAAATTGCAATACCTATCTGAGTACAAATGCGTTGTCACCAAAAATACTGTTCCCAGGTAACATTTTAAATACACCCCCCTTCTCAGCTAAAATCATGTCTAGGGCCATACGATTTTACAAAGTCATTTGTGAAGTGGCCTCTAGTTGTTCAGATAAACCTTGGAGTGCATCCCTGGTATAGTTAACAAACTTCTGTGGGTTATAGTATATATAATTAATCCAATCTACATTATTTGTTGAACCCTCTTTATCCCATGACTAAATTACATTTAGTAAAAGCAACAATCTTACCAGATTACTGTATTTTTCCTCTTACTATACTCTCAATTATAACTGTTTTAATTTTGCAAAAGAACATTAATTTATATTGGGATTTCCCAAATATTTTATTTCGGAAATAAACTTATTAATGTTGAATTACACTATTTTTCATAGCCAATCATACAGTATGATTGAATGAACCACATATGCTCTGTCACACTATGACTGTTAAACAAACACATGGCAGTCTTAGTTCATCCTTCAGTGTAGACAAACATACAGGAAGTTCCACTGTGCTAATATATGGATCCATTTATAAAAGCACAATATTCCTCCCCAATAAATACATTCGTCAACTGTGGTTCTATCACACTGCATCATCTATTTATAATGTATCTATATCCCACTTCAACTGACCATTCTTTTTAACATCCACTTGTCACTAGACAAAGCTTAGTCAAAGCTGTGCATATTGACACCTCCCATTCTCCTTGAAATAACACCTTTAAAGTACCATAAGATGTTCTTCAAAACAAATGGTGCAAAACCCACATTTGTTTTAAAATACCAATCATCATCCACATACACTTGTACAATGTAAATGTATGAGAGAGATCTCTATATTAATCAAAAATACTAAATTAATAAGGGCTCTCTTTAGATCTTCAAATGATTGTATACAAGTTATCTTTTATTATTAAAGAAAGATTTGCCCTATAGTAAGGCTTTATAATTCATTAACATTTATTCACAGATACTTCATCTTCAAAAATTTCAATGAACTCTCAAGAAAAGTTATTTAGGCTCAAAAATGTTTTAAAACTATTACTATAGTAAGTACCGTAATACCCTCTAAATATATTTTTCCTCATTCATGAACTCCTTCTTCCAGGTTTCTGAAAGGGTTTAACACAAAAATGTTGCTCTCAGATTCACAGAAGTGAAAATTGTCATGGCGTCTCAGGCTGTGTAACCTGATCTGCATCTCTCTGCTGGGAACACATTCCTTTACATGTAATGATATCCAGAGAAACATCTGTTACTGCTAGACTTAATCTTCCAATGCTTTGTATCCCCATTCATTGTACAATTTGATTACAACCGAATTTATAGTTTTTCAAATTTTTAGACAAATTTGGTTTGTACATCTGCCAAAAATCATGTACATTACATTATAATATGACGTTTCTTGACTATACCAGCGACAAAAAATTGTTTAGAGGGCAATCTCGTGAAATTCACAGATTAGTTCCAGCCTAATGAACTGTGTATTGGCCATTTTCCAGAGAAACTCCTCCCCCAACCAGTGTTTACCTTTATCAGAAACATCAAATTACAAAACTTTTAACACTTGTTTGTTTTGTTTTTTTGCAATTTTTATAATTTTTAAAAATGAACAAAACTTTCATATTTTAATATTTTTCCTGGGTAACGTTAAGTAAATTAGAACAATCTACTACCTTTAATTTAATAACCAAATCCAAGTTTTGAATCTTTTGTAAAAAATTGCTCAATCCTTAACTTATTATTTCCTGCAACCAAATCTGTACGATTTTCTGTTAAACACTAAATACCATGTTATTTTCCATTATCTGAATTTTAAACAGTTCTTTGCACAATCTTAATCAATAATTTTCTCTTAAAACTTTCTTCTGATCCTTGCTTGTGCTTTAAATGACCACATGTAATAACACATTTTCTGTTTAGGGCTAAAATATTCATAAACATTTACATGCAGCATTAAACTTAGTTTCCTTGTTAAAGAACTTATTTACACTCTGACATTAATTAATTAATTACCCTATGGAATATATCACAGTGATTATGGGACTCTGGGATTCAAAACCTGCAGCTACTTGGTCTCTTGCTTTAAACTTATCCGGGACCCCCCTTGGGACCCCTATGGCATCTATATATACATATGGGGGTCAAAACTACCAGCTGGGGCACTTCTATGCTTCCCGTTGGATTCAGATGCTAAGTAATGACTCTCCATATTTATCTTTCTTGTTCAGAGCACTCTTTGGCTTATATCCCCAGTCATCAACTGTATTCCAGCCCACAGATTCCCAGTGGTCACAATCATCACCTATATCACACATATATATATATATATATATGGTTCCTGAAAATATTACCCTGCCAGTCTAATGGAGGGAAGGAGACTATAGTACAGTAATCAAATATAAGAAAAAATATATAAAGTTTCATTCTGATGCGGGTGGCACAGTCCATCATATCTCATCTCCAGAGAATGTTTTCGGAGGAACTTCTTAACCATCACCCAATCACCAGGGAGTATGCGGTGAATACCTGTATCTAAATCAGGATCTGGAATGGAAGAAAATACTCATACATGGATATTAGTTAATTATTTTGCAAGAGCGGTCACATAATTTCTCAAAGTATCAGACTGTAATTGCAACTGTTGTGGGTAATCCTAATCTGTTCCAAACAAGATTTCAAAAGGGGATAACGAATGCTTCCCCCTTGGGGCCACTTTCCCACTACTCTGAGGGTGGTAAGGTGTGTGAAACGCTAATGTGGTACCTAGGACCTTGATCACTCTCTATCACCTCAGTTACCCCATATCTGAATCTGGAGCAATCAACATACAAGATGAGTTAAGGCATTGGAATCGGGGCACACAGGGCAGAGGGTAGATGAGCGGATTCCACCTTCATGAGTTCAAATCAATCATGTTCATCCAGGGTAGGAGCAGGTAGGTCTGAGAAGGAGAGTAGCAGGGTTGGTGGGTTACAGAACACAGAATCTGGTATGGGCAATGGCCGGTGGGAAGTATAGGATGCCATCTGCATTCACAGGGGGTAGAGGGGGTAGTTCAATACTGGGCAGGGGTTGGGGCAGGATGGGTCAGGCTGGAGCAAGGCCTGTTTGCAAGGGGAGGGACCTCCAGCATAGAACAGCATGCTTCAGCAATAGCAGTGGTGTTGCTCAGCATACACACAGCAGTTTAAACCTTGGCCAGATCACCACCTTGTACAACAGTCGGTGTTTGATAGGTAATACCAACAGTGAAAGCAGTAGGGCACCAGTCCATAAACTGAACATTAGGCCTAGTCTTGAAGGTGGCAACAGCCGCATGAACATCCGTGGGCACCAGATAGTAAGCCATATATTTATCATGTCGTGGGTCACATTTCACCATCTGGTTAGCTAGCTCAAAGCAAGCATTAGTCAGCCACAGTGAACTGCTCATGTGAGGCTTTCTCAGCTGAGATGGCTGGGCATAAGGGAAGTGGCATACAATGGAAAGTCACCAAGTTGGGTGGGAACTCAGTGAGAACTACAGGCAGGGCTCCATAGATCACACAATCTGACTGATAAAACGACAAAAATCAGTGTAGGGTGGTCATTATTCATTATCCAAATTAAGCTCATCTTAAAAAAAAATAAGCTTCAAAGATAAATAAGCATTGTGAGTTACTAAAAACTGCATTCCTATGCATCAACATTATCAGCTGCTGTGGTGTGAAACAGTTAAACACATATATATATATAGCTAACAAAGAAACAGTTGCAATTCATCTGTCCTAGTTTTAAAAACCATTTCCCTTGTTTTTTTTTCCTTGGCCTCAAGCGGCCAGCAAACACAGGGTTAATCTGCCATCCTGGAATCTAGAGGCAGACGAAACCTGAGACTCCCAATCTCATCAACAGGATTTTAAAGTCTCCTGTTCAAGAAAACAGGAGGGAGTGAGAGGGGGGAGAGGCCAGGCTACGCAAGCTAGTTTCTGTCCCAGAACGAAAACAACATGAAACTACACATACAGTGAGAATATGACACACTATTTCAGCGATAATTTTTCCCCTTTGTCTGTATGGAGGTAATTATTATATACACAAACATGCATTAACACCATCTGTAAACCAACATTTCAGCAAGGTAACTGTGTCTCTATATTACATACCGTATTTATCAGCGTATACCGTGCACTTTTTTGCCCTGAAATTCAGGGCAAAATCGTGGGTGAGTGAGTGAGTGAGAGACTTGTAAAGCGCAACACATGCAAACTGAATCGCCTCTGGGCGCTGTATCCATTTCATGGGTAAGGAACCCCTTAACCTCAGAAGAGATGGGTTTTAATCTTTCTCCTGAAGGCCAAGTGGTCCGACTCCAGTCGGATGGTGGTTGGTAGTGCATTCCACAGGCGAGGTCCCTGGACTGCAAATCTTCGATCTCCTTTGGACTTGTATCTGGCTTTGGGTATCTGGAGGAGGTTTTGATTGGTGGATCGCAAAATGCGATTGGGGTTATGGGCTTTTATTTTTTCGCATAGATATTGGGGGGCGTTTCCTTGAATACACTTATGTATTAGGCAGAGTGCCTTGAAAGTGATTCTGTCTTTTACTGGCAACCAATGAAGGGATCTCAGCGAAGGTAAGATTGATTCCCATGTTTTTTTTCCAGTCACTAGTCGAGCGGCCGTATTTTGAACGACTTGCAGACGGGTGATTTGGTATTTGGTGAGTCCTAGATAGAGGGCATTACCTTGGACAAGACATTGCGATATACGCCGATACCCGCTTCCCGCGCCAAGTTTGAACTACTGCGCCGGCATATACCGAGCGCAGTACACTCGTGTATAGTCGGGCAGGCTCGGCCCCTCTGGCAGTCACGTCCTGGACGTACAGGACGCACAGGACGTGAACGCGAGAGGAGCCAAGCCTGCCCGACTATACACGAGTGTACTGAGCTCGGTATATCCCGGCGCAGTAGTTCAAACTCAGCGCGGGAAGCGGGGATCGAGCGGGGAGGACACCGCAGAAGGACGCCGGACTCGACGAGGAGGACACCACCGAAGCCGCAGACGAACGCCGATGGCCGCCGATGGACGCTGCGCAAGACACCAAAACTATAAGTACTAAAATCTTTTTTTTTACAGGAATGCGGGTCCACTTTAGGGGTGCGCGCTATATGCCGGAGCAAAGCAATACCCCGATAAATACGGTATTTGTATTTATAATGTTTTGTACACCATCTTTAAATCTGCTTTTTTCCTTTTTTTAAAAAAACACAGAGATGACAAGGCATCTGTGACTTTTACGGTTCACCCTCTTTAAGCCACTCTGTGCAAAAAGCCAGACAAGGCAACTGTGTCACCCCCTTCTCATACAGACATCCGCTGAAATAGCCACATTCAAGTCAACATAGAACACAACATAAAGGTCCAAAGTTCAAATAAAACACTGTAGCAGCGCTATTCCCAGACCAGCGTCTGAAACACTTCTATATGTCCATGATATATAGGAAATCAGATGATAGTGCTGATAGATAAGCAGAGAAAATCTTCAATTAGTGCTTCCTTCACCAAAGGGGGCGTTCACCACGTGAGGGGATAAACCCCTTAAGGGGATGCACTCACCACAAATAAGTAAAAGTAAAGCCTTGAGCATATGTCTCTCTGTATCTCCTGGATGTTGCACTCTCCACCAGCCAATGTGTTTATGTTCAATCAAATCGCCATCACATGGAAACAGAGGGAACTCAAATAGTGTGATATTGTTTCAAATAAATGTAAGTTTTATTGAGCCCCAAACACATCCCTTAATACATTCAGCGTACCATAAATATAAAAAAGACAAGCATAGATAACAAATAGATGCCAGTACTGTGCCTGTGAGTCTTTCTGGCCGGACAGCGCAGTGTGCTAAGAGCAGACTTTTTTTCTCCTGTTCCTGATTCCAAAAAAGGCTGTACACAGTGTTAGGTCATTGGATTAGCGTCACGCCCTGACGTTTCGTCCTTGATTGACTTCTTCTGAGGGCGTGACTAGGCTAATCCATGACCCAGTATTAGTATCCCCCCGTGGAGCGCATCTCTGCTCTCATTGGCTCTTTAGCGGTCACGTGTGCGTGTCATGTTGCACATGCGCACACGCGATCCGTAATTGTAGCCTGGGAGGAGGAGTGATTTGACCAGCAAGTGGAGCGTGTCTCCTCTCTTACTGGCCAACTCCAATCACGTGCGCGCGTCATGTCGCACATGCGCCCTACGCGACCGGAGACAACACAGGGCGGAAGAGTAGCATCCACAAGTGAAGGGCATCTCCTCGCCCATTGGTCGGAACGGGCCACGTGAGCGCATCACGCCGCGCATGCGCGCACTCGCTTAGTTCTATAAATCATACAGTTGAGGGGCTAAAACATCCACATTTTCAAGGATATACCTTAATATTGATAAAACATAGCGGTACTATAAACCTCATGCATTTACATCTAACACCATCTTGGTTATAATACCGTGGGTATATTTGTACACAGCAACGTTTCAAGATATGGTGATAAAATCAACTTATAAAATATGATGACATTATTTAAAATATATCATACTGTTAAAAAAGAGAGAAAGAATAACACCATTTAAGAAAGGATAAAATACACCATGAGAGTTACAATCAACGCACATGACTAAAAAGTGTACTGAAAATGGTGTATAAATGAAAGACCATGCATAGCATGCATTATAAAATCAGAAAATAATAAATATTATATATATTATATATAAAATATATAAAATCAATAAGAAAATAAACCTGAACCTGAGAAAACTTATTAAGCGTTACTAATAAAACAATTAATATCCAATTCTATATTGAGGCCTTTGGGCGCTAAAACATCAGTAGAAAAAATCCAACGAGTTTCCCGTTTGGACAATTCACGTACCCTATGTGAGCCTCTCCAATTTTTTTCGAGGTGCTCCACACCCCAAAATTGAAGCCCAGAGGGATCTTGCTTGTGTTTGAGCTTAAAATGCCATGACACGTTATGGTCCTTATAGCCTAACCGAATATTGTTAATGTGTTCTAAAATACGTACTTTCAGCTTTCTTTTGGTGCGACCAATATAAAGAAGGTCACATGGGCATTTTAAAGCATACACCACATAGTCTGTATTGCAGGTCATAAATTGTTCTATTTTAAATTCCTGGTTATTGGATGGAGACAGGAATCTATCTATTCCCCTTAATGGTCTTGATATGGACTGACATGCTTTACATCTTTTGCAGGCAAAGAAGCCATTCTGGTCCCAAAAGGACTTTGGTTTGGCAGGGGGATCCAGAACCTTTTTAACTATCCGGTCTCCATGGTTGGTTGATTTCCGGTAGATAAATTGAGGGTTTTGGGGAAGAGCATTCCCTATTTTCTTATCCAACTTTAAGACATGCCAATGTTTATTAAATATCGCCTCTACTTCTTTATATTGCATATGATACTGTGATATAAACCCCCATTCTTTACTATTTGTGATACTAGTTTCAGAAATAGGTTTTGGTTGTAAACACTTATCCCTTGGTATAGCCAATATATCTTCAACCAATTTTTCCATCACTATCGGTTTATATCCTCTGGCTTCAAACCTATCTGTCAGAGTCTTTGATTGTATCAGGAAATTGGAATCTTCAGAGCAATTCCTTCTTACTCGCATAATTTGTCCTTTGGGAATATTTCGAATCCATGAAGGATGATGACCGCTGGAAATGGGCAAATAACTATTCCTATCGGTTGGCTTGAAGTAGACTTTCGTTTGTAGTTTCGTATTATGGCGATATATTGTGACGTCCAAAAAATTTATTTCTGTTTCACTAAATTCCGATGATAATTTAATATTATTTTCATTGTTATTTAAAACAATTAAAAATTCTTCCAGAGAACTTTGGGTGCCGGTCCAAATAAAAAATATGTCATCGATAAAACGTTTATAAAATAGAAGCTCTGATCTTTGATTGTTAAAAATCACCTTATCCTCCCACTCGGCCATAAAAAGGTTGGCGATGCTGGGAGCAAATCTAGCTCCCATCGCAACGCCTCTTTTCTGTGAATAAAATTTACTATCATACCAGAAGTAATTATGTGATAAGCAAAAGTTCAATGCATGTCCTAAGAATACCTTCTGATTATGTGGCAAATCTTCTCTACCACTTAATGCCCAATTAAGGGCTAAAATCGCATCGTCATGCTGTATTACTGAATAGAGAGACGCCACATCTGCTGTTACTAATATGATAGGTTGGTCAGTAGTAAAGACTAGATCTTGAAGACAAATTAAAAGATCTTTGGTGTCTTTAAGATATGACTTAGTAGTTTTAACGCTTTTCTGTAAGAAGGTATCCAAATATTGTCCTAATCGTGACGAAATTGAATCAATGCTATTCACTATTGGCCTAGCTGGAGGATTCATGGGGTCCTTATGGATTTTTGGCAAAGTGTATATCGTTGGGACTTTGCTACTCGCAGGTATCAGGTATTTACGTTCTTTTGGAGTTAATACTCCTGATCTAGAGCCAATGTTGATCACTGTTTCTAGTTGTCCTGTATACGCCGTTGTTGGGTCCTGTTTTAATGTTGCATATGTGTCTTTTTCTGCTAGCATTTCTGTGATCTGGTTGTGGTAAAATTCTTTGGTGAGAATTACCACACCTCCCCCTTTGTCCGCCGGTCTGATAATAATATCATTTCTCTCTTCGAGTTTATCAATCCCTTCTTTTATATGTTTAAAGTTCACATTTTTTGCAGGCTTCAGTTCATCTAAGTCGCGTAGTACTAGACTTTTAAAAACCTCTATTTGGTGATTCGGGTTGTTCAGCGGATTAAAGAGAGATTTGTTTTTCAAACCACTGTTCTGTATACCATTTGTTAGCGTTGGTTTATCATTTGTACACGTGCTTTTCCCCGCAAAATATTTTTTTATATTCAACTTGCGAATATATTTATGCACGTCTATGAAAACGTCAAATTTATTTACAGGCCTTTTCATTCCACATTTTAAGCCTAGATTAAGAATGTTGATTTCTTTATGTGTCAACTCTACCGGGCTTAAATTAAAGATCCCCCCTATTCCTGATTTCTTCTTCTTTTGTTGAGTCTTCCTTCCGGCTCTACATCCTCTAGTACCTCGTGCCTTGGCTGGGGCACCTGTTCTCTCTCCCATTGGTTCAATGGTGGTAGTTCTCGTGGGTTCTGATCTCTGAATTGGGGTGCAGGGTAATACTGGGGTTTCCCCCTGCGAGGTGGATAGCCTCTCCCTCTCCTCGGTGCTCCTCCTCCTCCTCTCCCTAAAAAAGGACGCTGTGGGGGAGCATTTTCATAATAATTTTGTTGGTATGTCTGTAATGGTTGGAATTTATTGTATGTTGGTACCTGGTACGGTCCATTTTGTTGCACTTGGCCCTGATTCCCTCTAGGGTTTGGGCCTCTTGTTTTTCCACGGCCCCTCTTAACTGGTGTAGAGAACTACCACCATTGAACCAATGGGAGAGAGAACAGGTGCCCCAGCCAAGGCACGAGGTACTAGAGGATGTAGAGCCGGAAGGAAGACTCAACAAAAGAAGAAGAAATCAGGAATAGGGGGGATCTTTAATTTAAGCCCGGTAGAGTTGACACATAAAGAAATCAACATTCTTAATCTAGGCTTAAAATGTGGAATGAAAAGGCCTGTAAATAAATTTGACGTTTTCATAGACGTGCATAAATATATTCGCAAGTTGAATATAAAAAAATATTTTGCGGGGAAAAGCACGTGTACAAATGATAAACCAACGCTAACAAATGGTATACAGAACAGTGGTTTGAAAAACAAATCTCTCTTTAATCCGCTGAACAACCCGAATCACCAAATAGAGGTTTTTAAAAGTCTAGTACTACGCGACTTAGATGAACTGAAGCCTGCAAAAAATGTGAACTTTAAACATATAAAAGAAGGGATTGATAAACTCGAAGAGAGAAATGATATTATTATCAGACCGGCGGACAAAGGGGGAGGTGTGGTAATTCTCACCAAAGAATTTTACCACAACCAGATCACAGAAATGCTAGCAGAAAAAGACACATATGCAACATTAAAACAGGACCCAACAACGGCGTATACAGGACAACTAGAAACAGTGATCAACATTGGCTCTAGATCAGGAGTATTAACTCCAAAAGAACGTAAATACCTGATACCTGCGAGTAGCAAAGTCCCAACGATATACACTTTGCCAAAAATCCATAAGGACCCCATGAATCCTCCAGCTAGGCCAATAGTGAATAGCATTGATTCAATTTCGTCACGATTAGGACAATATTTGGATACCTTCTTACAGAAAAGCGTTAAAACTACTAAGTCATATCTTAAAGACACCAAAGATCTTTTAATTTGTCTTCAAGATCTAGTCTTTACTACTGACCAACCTATCATATTAGTAACAGCAGATGTGGCGTCTCTCTATTCAGTAATACAGCATGACGATGCGATTTTAGCCCTTAATTGGGCATTAAGTGGTAGAGAAGATTTGCCACATAATCAGAAGGTATTCTTAGGACATGCATTGAACTTTTGCTTATCACATAATTACTTCTGGTATGACAGTAAATTTTATTCACAGAAAAGAGGCGTTGCGATGGGAGCTAGATTTGCTCCCAGCATCGCCAACCTTTTTATGGCCGAGTGGGAGGATAAGGTGATTTTTAACAATCAAAGATCAGAGCTTCTATTTTATAAACGTTTTATCGATGACATATTTTTTATTTGGACCGGCACCCAAAGTTCTCTGGAAGAATTTTTAATTGTTTTAAATAACAATGAAAATAATATTAAATTATCATCGGAATTTAGTGAAACAGAAATAAATTTTTTGGACGTCACAATATATCGCCATAATACGAAACTACAAACGAAAGTCTACTTCAAGCCAACCGATAGGAATAGTTATTTGCCCATTTCCAGCGGTCATCATCCTTCATGGATTCGAAATATTCCCAAAGGACAAATTATGCGAGTAAGAAGGAATTGCTCTGAAGATTCCAATTTCCTGATACAATCAAAGACTCTGACAGATAGGTTTGAAGCCAGAGGATATAAACCGATAGTGATGGAAAAATTGGTTGAAGATATATTGGCTATACCAAGGGATAAGTGTTTACAACCAAAACCTATTTCTGAAACTAGTATCACAAATAGTAAAGAATGGGGGTTTATATCACAGTATCATATGCAATATAAAGAAGTAGAGGCGATATTTAATAAACATTGGCATGTCTTAAAGTTGGATAAGAAAATAGGGAATGCTCTTCCCCAAAACCCTCAATTTATCTACCGGAAATCAACCAACCATGGAGACCGGATAGTTAAAAAGGTTCTGGATCCCCCTGCCAAACCAAAGTCCTTTTGGGACCAGAATGGCTTCTTTGCCTGCAAAAGATGTAAAGCATGTCAGTCCATATCAAGACCATTAAGGGGAATAGATAGATTCCTGTCTCCATCCAATAACCAGGAATTTAAAATAGAACAATTTATGACCTGCAATACAGACTATGTGGTGTATGCTTTAAAATGCCCATGTGACCTTCTTTATATTGGTCGCACCAAAAGAAAGCTGAAAGTACGTATTTTAGAACACATTAACAATATTCGGTTAGGCTATAAGGACCATAACGTGTCATGGCATTTTAAGCTCAAACACAAGCAAGATCCCTCTGGGCTTCAATTTTGGGGTGTGGAGCACCTCGAAAAAAATTGGAGAGGCTCACATAGGGTACGTGAATTGTCCAAACGGGAAACTCGTTGGATTTTTTCTACTGATGTTTTAGCGCCCAAAGGCCTCAATATAGAATTGGATATTAATTGTTTTATTAGTAACGCTTAATAAGTTTTCTCAGGTTCAGGTTTATTTTCTTATTGATTTTATATATTTTATATATAATATATATAATATTTATTATTTTCTGATTTTATAATGCATGCTATGCATGGTCTTTCATTTATACACCATTTTCAGTACACTTTTTAGTCATGTGCGTTGATTGTAACTCTCATGGTGTATTTTATCCTTTCTTAAATGGTGTTATTCTTTCTCTCTTTTTTAACAGTATGATATATTTTAAATAATGTCATCATATTTTATAAGTTGATTTTATCACCATATCTTGAAACGTTGCTGTGTACAAATATACCCACGGTATTATAACCAAGATGGTGTTAGATGTAAATGCATGAGGTTTATAGTACCGCTATGTTTTATCAATATTAAGGTATATCCTTGAAAATGTGGATGTTTTAGCCCCTCAACTGTATGATTTATAGAACTAAGCGAGTGCGCGCATGCGCGGCGTGATGCGCTCACGTGGCCCGTTCCGACCAATGGGCGAGGAGATGCCCTTCACTTGTGGATGCTACTCTTCCGCCCTGTGTTGTCTCCGGTCGCGTAGGGCGCATGTGCGACATGACGCGCGCACGTGATTGGAGTTGGCCAGTAAGAGAGGAGACACGCTCCACTTGCTGGTCAAATCACTCCTCCTCCCAGGCTACAATTACGGATCGCGTGTGCGCATGTGCAACATGACACGCACACGTGACCGCTAAAGAGCCAATGAGAGCAGAGATGCGCTCCACGGGGGGATACTAATACTGGGTCATGGATTAGCCTAGTCACGCCCTCAGAAGAAGTCAATCAAGGACGAAACGTCAGGGCGTGACGCTAATCCAATGACCTAACACTGTGTACAGCCTTTTTTGGAATCAGGAACAGGAGAAAAAAAGTCTGCTCTTAGCACACTGCGCTGTCCGGCCAGAAAGACTCACAGGCACAGTACTGGCATCTATTTGTTATCTATGCTTGTCTTTTTTATATTTATGGTACGCTGAATGTATTAAGGGATGTGTTTGGGGCTCAATAAAACTTACATTTATTTGAAACAATATCACACTATTTGAGTTCCCTCTGTTTCCATGTGATGGCGATTTGATTGAACATAAACACATTGGCTGGTGGAGAGTGCAACATCCAGGAGATACAGAGAGACATATGCTCAAGGCTTTACTTTTACTTATTTGTGGTGAGTGCATCCCCTTAAGGGGTTTATCCCCTCACGTGGTGAACGCCCCCTTTGGTGAAGGAAGCACTAATTGAAGATTTTCTCTGCTTATCTATCAGCACTATCATCTGATTTCCTATATATCATGGACATATAGAAGTGTTTCAGACGCTGGTCTGGGAATAGCGCTGCTACAGTGTTTTATTTGAACTTTGGACCTTTATGGTTTTAGAAGTTTTATATTTACTGTATATTTTACATTGTTTTCCAGTTTTAAGCAGCAGCTTTTATCTTGTTTGTTTATCTGAATACCTGTGCCCAATATTACCTCAGTGTGCATCCTAAGCGCAGAGCAGGGCTGTAATTTAGAAGGAAGGGCGACATCAGCTATTTTGAGCGTATAGAACACAACATAACATAAAATATCAGCCGGCAGAATAGGGCGACAGGTTCTCTTTAAAGCGACTTTGGACAAGAAATTACCCGTCTTTGCATGGCCTAGAAGCAGCAGACGAACCGTGAGCGAAGGGAGAGCATGTATGCGGAAGAATATGGGCAAGGAGTAAAAATAAACTTCTCTTACCGAATTCTTAAAAGGTGATCAATCTGGTCATGGCGTGCACGTGAGGACGCGGCGCGCTCGTGGGTGAGGGGGGATGAAGATCTATAGGACTGCTTGAGGGGAAAGACGGACCGCGCTAGCTGAGGGGAGGAAACGGATGACGGCTGCCTCCACACTGCCTCCACACCATACGTCACACGCCGACTACCGTGCTGCACAGCGGAGGACCCGCACGGATACAATCGAGTGGCGTGGTGAGCGGGGGAGCTTGGGTACTCGGTATTACTCACTGCAGACCGTGCTGCGCTGTGGCAGAGATCTGTGAGAATTACCGGCGCGAAGCGGGGATAGACGAGACATAAGGAGGAGACGGGAGGACGGAGCTCGCCGAGCCCATTCAGACCAATCTACTGCTTCATCCACTATTACAAATAGTAAGGTCAGCGGCAAGTAATCACCTATGCCAAAGAAAGGAAGCACGGAGGTAAGGCAGGGGAAATTCCCTGAAGGAGGGTCGGAAAGCACCGCTAACCCGCTAAAGAACAGGTCTGTCATGCATTACTCATTTTTTACTTGCTGGATCCTTAAGGTATGAGAATACACTTTTACTGAAAAACTGAAAGGGACTGTTCCTGGGGATTAAGCATACAAAGTCAACAAAATGTACAGTAAAGGAAACGTGTAAGAAAAGACTTGAATCTGATTTGAACTGGGGTCAGAGTATCAGAAGGGGGGCGTTTGAGAACAAACTATGATTATATGCAAAAGAGGCACAGGGTGCAAACACCCAAGGTAGCTCAAACAGCTCACTTATATTGGTACCCGGGCCTTTGAAATCTGTACTTGGTATGCTGAATAATCCTATGCAACATATTTTATATTGGTATGAAATTTAATGGCATGGTATTTAAATTAGCCCGCGGGTCTCGCTGAACTAGGGATCCAGGTCTTTGCAAACGCTTGCGACCCCCTGTTATCGATCTGATACCTCACTGAAGGAAGTCTAGCTGTACATACACAGGGGGAGAGACCAAGAGCTTATTAAGACCTAACGGTGACATAACATCGGTATAGGGGAATGTTAAGCAAAAAAAAAAAAGAGGGATCGGGAAGTGAATAATACCAACAGGCGAGTCCCCCTGTGAATCTGCGATTCCTTAGTGATATTGTTTCCTGAGTCACTGATGGTTCTTGTCCTCCTTTTTTTTCTTTGCTTCCTCTTTTTTCTTCGGGTTGTGCTGTTTGAATGTTATTGTTATTCCGGGTCCCTGGCCCAGCAAGTACTGTAGAGCCGGGGCCAGTGGAGTGAAAGGGGGAAGGAAAAGGGTCCCATGTAAACTATAGCACTCAGGAACAATACGGCACCACGCACCCCTAACACCTGTTAGTAATAATTCCATTTCTCTAATACATGATCAAAGATTAGAAGTGGGCTCAAGCACGCATAAAAGAGGAAGTGTCACACGGGGGGTTTAATTCGGAAAAATTCAATATAAATAGTGATATTTAAAAAAAAAGGAAAAACAACATCTAGACATCTCCCTCCCACACCCTACCTGGCAGGCCACCACATCTACACTTAATTTTGTTGTGATTATTGGAAACAAAGGGTCAAGCTGGGGAAAAGAATTAGAAGGAAGGAATCTAATATGAGTAGAATGATAAGTAGATCAACAAAGGGGGTCCCCCCACCACCCCAAGAAATACAACAGCAACAAGCTCAATAAGGCCTTTCGTGACCAGTGGAGAAAGCCCACGGGTCCCTGGGGCGCAGGGAGTAACAAAGCAACAACAAGGAAACAAAACAAAAAAGAACGAAAAAGAGAAGCCCCACAGTGAAACCTCCAGAGAAACATCTCTGGAATCAAGAGAGGAGGTATCTATGAGAAATGGACTGGAAAGCAGCAGGATAGACGGACAGTCCCCCTCAAAGAGAGAAATGGCAGAGATGTTGTTAAAATTGGAAAATGCAATAAAGGGGGAGATACAGCATTTACGGACAGATTTCGGTCACATGCTCTCCAGAATAGAATCAGCAGAGGAACAAATGGAGAAACAAGAACGAGAATTGAACTCATTAAAAACCCAGAATGATCAAATCCAATTACAACAGAGGCACATTCTCTATAAATTAGAAGACCAGGAAAACAGAAACCGGAGACAAAACCTGAGGATCAAATCAATATTAGAGAAGAGGGGCGAGGACCTCAGGACAATAATGCAGACGATATTTAACCCTATTCTGGACAGAACAGCAGACAACCCAATCATGATCGAAAGGGTACATCGGGTAGGAAACCCGAAAAGAGTCCCCCCCCGAGCGAACAAGAGATGTTATAATAAGGTTCCGATTCTATGAAGAAAAAGAAGAAATATGGAAGAAGCTGAGGGGGCAACCCCCGATAGTTTTTGAGGGGGCTGAGCTCCGGATTTTTACTGATGTGGCACCAGAAACTTTGACGAGGAGATGGTTGTTAAAACCTCTTCTGAAACAGATGATTGATCTAAACATCAAATATAACTGGGGATTTCCTGCCTGCTTAATTGGGACAAGAGAGGGAAGATCTGCGACCTTCAGATTTCCAGAGGACTTAAGCGATTTCTGCAGGAAATTGGATATTCGGATCCCTGACTTGCTGGGCTGGGAGTAGGGAAGGGGGTCGAGAGGGAGGGGGGGTTTCTTTTTTTTGAGGACCCCCCACCCCTTCCCCTCTCCTATCCACCCGGTTCCGACTTGGGCTAAAATATGTCCCCCTGGGGTCCCTCTGGGTGATATCCCTTTCCTCCTTTTCCTCCCCCCGTCTGTTTTGGGGGAGGGGGGGACCCCAGGTGGACACGGGGAAGATGCTTGCAACTAGTCCCTTTGATAAAGAGATCTGGTTCATCGGGGGGTTCCCTGCTTTCTCGATCGGGACGGGAGAGGGAAGAGAGGGGGGATCTGTAATGGATCTGTAATGTTAAGATTTCCCGGGGACTTAAACGAGTCCCTCGGGAAAATAAATATTCGGGCACCCGATCTTTGGGGCTGGGGTGGGGAGGGGAGGGTGGAGAGGGGGGGCTCTATTTCTAGGCCCCCCTACCCTCTCCCTCTCCCTTTACCCTGCTCTGTCTTTTTGTTGCATCAGATCTTTTTTTTTTTAGGACCTTTTTTTGAAGGCTCCCTCGGTTTGTGCTGTCTTCTCTCTTTTTTTTTTCTCTCTTCCCCCTGCCTGCTAGGGGGGCCCGTGAGGACCCCTGGCGGATACAGGGGAGATGATTGAAGCTTGTCCCCCATGTCCCCTACCCGGGAGAAAAGGGGGGGAAGGAAAATCCCAAACCTCACCCAGAGTGATCTGGACCAAGACATGGCAGTTGGTTCAGGGGTCTTTAATGGACCAAATGGGAGGGCGGGAGGAGGGGAGGAGGGAGGGGGAGGGACAGAGGGGGGGAAGGGGGGAGGGGCAGAGGGGGGAGGGAGGGAAGATACCCCGTCTCACCTAGACAATCAGAAAAGAGCGTAAACCATAGAAGGGAAAACTGTAGACCCAGACTCAGGAAAAAAAAAAAAAAAAAAGATGTTAGTAATTAAATGTCTCTCATATAATGTAAAGGGTCTAAATAGCCCATTCAAGAGACATAAGGTGTTAAAGGAATTGAAACATTATAGGGCAGATATCGCCTTCCTGCAAGAAACCCATCTTACAATAGGATCAAATGTAAGGATATACTCGCCTGATTTTCCCACTTGGTACTATGGAGATACCATCTCCAAGAGGGCTAGAGGGGTAGCAATTGGGATAGCTAAGGGGACTAGGTTCGTGCTTACAGATAGACTAACAGACCCAGAAGGGAGGTTCCTCTTTTTGAGAGGAAAATTGGAGGAGGAAGATTATACCCTTGCAAATGTATACGCACCTAATACCTCCCCGATGAAATACCTATTGGGAATTTTAGGGAAATTAAAAGATTACAGCAGGGGAAAGATAATATTAGGAGGAGACCTACATTTTTGTATGAATCCGAAGGTGGATAAGTCACATCGGACATCAGAAATTCAGGATACACAACTAAGAAAGGTCAAAGAAAGTTTACATAGAAATCAGTTAGTGGACACATGGAGGATTTTTAATCCAAGTCAGCGAGACTACACATTTTATTCCCAGGTACATGGTAGCTATTCTCGGATCGACCACATCTTCGTGGACCATAGAATTCTGGAGGGGGTGGTCGAGACGAGAATAGAGCCCATGACGATATCTGACCATGCGCCCATTAGTATATCTATAAAAATTTTAGGTAACCAAAGGCCCTATCAAAACTGGAGATTAAATGAGGCACTACTGATCGAGGAGAAAAGCTTAACAAGGGTCAAAAAAGAACTAGAAGAATATTTTAAGATAAATGAGACAGAGGGAATCTCGGTAGCAACCCTATGGGATGCCCATAAGGCAGTGATAAGAGGGGTTTTGATTTCGGAAGGAGCAAGGAGGAAAAAGGAAGAGATTAGTAAAAAAGTAAAATTAATAGACGAGATTTTTAGCCTAGAACAAAAACATAAAAAAGAAGGAAAGCAACGAGATATATACCTGACCCTAGTCAACAAACGAAACAAACTCAAAGACCTCATGGATCAGGAAACAAGAAAGGAATTTAACTCAATAGCAAGGGAAAGATATAGGTGGGGAAATAAAATAAGCAAACATCTGGCTCGGCTGGTGCAAAAAAAGAAATCAAGGAATTACATAGACAAAATTAAAAATGAAAAAGGAGAGGTTTCCCATACAACAAAAGAAATCGCTGAAACTTTTAGACTATATTACGAAAAACTATATTCAGTAGAACAAAAGAATTGGCAGATGGGAGAGAAAGAAAATAAGATCACAACATTTTTAAAAGAAGCAAGACTCTCAAAAATTTGCCAATTAGATGCCATGGGGATGGATAGGCCAATCACGGAAAATGAAATCAAATTGGCACTAACAAGCTCAGCCTCAGGTAAAAGCCCAGGCCCAGATGGCTTTACAGTAATGTACTACAAAAAATGTAAAGAGATACTACTACCGAGGCTTTGTAAGTATTTTAATGACCTTGGGAAGGGGTACAAATTAAGCAAGGAGGCCTCTGAAGCAATTATTACTGTGATCCCAAAAGAGGGCAAAGACATTGAAGGCTGCTCGGGCTACCGGCCAATATCCTTGCTCAATACAGATATAAAACTGTTTGCAAGGATATTGGCCGGGAGAGTTAAGCAGGAAATGAATAAATTAGTGCATCCAGATCAGACGGGTTTCATTCAGGGGCGGGAGGGGAGAGATAACGGAGTAAGAACACTTTTGATAATCTGGAGAATGAGAGCAACGGGGTCCCCAAGTCTACTCCTGTCGATAGACGCAGAGAAAGCGTTCGACAGGGTAGACTGGGGACTCATGCTCTCTACTTTAAAGGAAATGGGGTTTGGCCAGAAGATGATGAATTGGGTTGCCGCCCTCTATCAGTCACCCACGGCTAAAATAAAAATAAATGGCAGTTTCTCGCAAACATTTCAAATGAAAAACGGAACGCGGCAGGGGTGCCCTCTGTCACCACTGCTGTTTGTGCTATCAATGGAACCCCTGCTAGCTAAGATCTGCAACAGCCAAAAAATAAAAGGGATCAAAATAGGAGAGGAGGAACATAAACTCGCAGCTTTTGCAGACGACGTCCTCTTCTATTTAACCAAACCCAAAACATCAATCCCAAACTTAGTAAACCTTTGTAATGAATATGGAGAAATCTCAAATTTTAAATTAAATATCACCAAAACGGAGATCATGAGCTTAAATGTAAGCAAGGCAGAAGAAAAACGCCTGAAAGTGAACCATCGTTTCGCTTGGGTCAGCGAACTTAAATATCTTGGGATCTTGTTGGCAAAATCAATTAAAAAAACTTACGCGATAAATGTCATCCCATTGTTAAACGAAATCAAGAAAGAGACAAAAAGGGTGGAAAACAGAGCAATATCATGGATAGGACGAATTAATTACTGTAAAATGGTTATCATGCCAAAGGTCCTATATAAATTCCAGATGATCCCTATAGCCCTCCCAAGAACCCTGCTGTCAACCCTTAACAAACTAATTACGAATTTTATATGGAAGAATAAGAAACATAGGCTATCACTCCAAACATTAAGGCAATCAAAAAAAAAGGGAGGGCTGGCCGTCCCGGACGTTAGGGGATATTACGATGCGGTTATATTAGCAAGAGTGGTGGAGTGGGCCAGAGTCAACAAAGAAAAAAGGTGGGTAGGATTAGAAAATGAACTATCACAGGTAAGGCTAGATAAGATAATTTGGAACCCCCCCAAATTTAGGACATTAGACATAAATTTACACGAGATTACTAAAAATGCGCTGAAAATATGGGACACAGTATATAAAAAAATTATGAAGGAATATAATTCACCCCTCATTGCACTAAAAAACAATGGGTTTTTTGCACCAGGCATGACACAAGTGGGGGGGGATTGGATCAAAAAAGACACTGCACAATTAAGGGACATAATGAACGAGGGTCACATTAAAACACTGCAGGAGTTAAAACTTAATAAAAATTTAATGGAAATCAATGAGTGGAGGTACCAGCAGCTAAACCATTTTATCCAAGATCTCCCACACCCATTGAGGTCAGGAGACCAGCTGTCAGAATTGGAAAAAATATGTACTACAGAAAGATCTAAAGGTACTATTTCAAAATTATATAGGATTTTAGATAGGGGAGCAGAGTATACCTCCATTCATTGAAAAATGGGAAAGGGAATTGGGCACACAGCGGGATAGGGCCACAATAGAGAGAATGTTGACTCTGACACACTCCTCCGCGGTGGATAGCCGCACGGCGGAAATGTGCTTTAAATGTATGTCCGGGTGGTATATGACACCGGACAAATTAAGAAAATTTAAAGGAGGGGCAGACAGGGGATTGCTGGAGGGGCTGCAGATCACCGGGAAACATGGCACCCCTTTGGTTGGGATGCCCCAAGATAAAAAAGTATTGGGAAAATATATTGGGTTGCGTGGAAGAGATTACAAAGAAAAAGATAAAGATGGACCCATGGGTCGTTCTATTCCATGGGGGGGAAGAAGGCATTAAAAGGTACAGGGAGTCACTTGTACCGCACCTCCTGAACGCCGCCAAGAGATTAATCCCTAGAAGGTGGCAAGATCCAGACCCCCCTCTAAAATGGGAATGGATCGATGCGGTCGAAGAAACATATAAAATGGAAGAACTGAAAGAGGGCTTAGAGGGCAATAACATCTTATTAAGTACAAAATGGGAAGATTGGAGGATTTTCAAGAAATCATGGAGTTACGCAGAAAAGTTAAGGGAAGAAATCTAAATGCTCTCTTAGAAGAAAATCAGAAAGAACGAGAGGTCTTAAGAGAAGATCTAGGGTGAGACGGGGGGGGGGGGAAGGGGGAAGGGGGGGGGGAAATTTGGAATGGTTAATTTTGGGAGCTTTCCTTGGTTTATGTAAATGGAGTAGCATACGGGTTTATATGTATTTATATGTATAAGTGCACGTTAAAATAGCATATATATAAGAAAAGAAGAAGAAAAAAAATTAAAAAAAAAAAGGAAATGAGAACAAAAAAGAAAGGGAAATAATAATAAAAAAAAAAAAAAAATATTAAAAAAAATAAAAATAAAAAAAAATAAAAAAAAAATAAACCCATATAAAGAAAAGTGACACTAATGATGCGAAACCAAAATAGAGAAGCAATGGGCTGGTACGCAGAACATGAGCATAAATATGCACTCTATGAGGTAGAGTCTGAAGTAAAAAAAAAAAAAAAAAAAAAAAAAAAAAGGTGATCAATCTTTTTGTCCGCACAGGTGCACTCCATCCACATCTCGGTCTGCAGCGTCTGGTCAAGAAACCAAAGTCCACGTTGGGCGTCAATTGATAAAGATACCCCCTGGCACAACTCCAGGGCATAACCCATTCTGCTCTGAGACAAATTTCATAATAGTAAAGCATGCAAACAAGAGGGAAATTCAGTCTGCAACCTTTACCATCCGAACAGCAAGAGAGGCGGAACCTTTATTGGTATCACAGCTTTATAGACAGAGTGACATAAGCAATCATCATTCATATGGGTACATCTGATTCGCTAATCCACATATGGTCTTCTCTTGTGACGTCTGTTTCTTCACCACATGGCTTACATTCCACACTCATGGGGGCCATCTTTCTTTTGCTCAGTGGAAAGAGGGAGGAGGGGTAGCAGCTGGTTTGGAGTGCAGTAGAAGGGGGGTTTGGAGACGTCTGTTTTCAGTTTTATATATATATATATATATATATATATATATATATATATCAGCGCCTGCGCACCGGCGCCGAATAGAGCCGAGCCGACCCGAGCTTCTTTCGGGAAGTCGTGACGCGCTGTGTGCGCCGTCGTTTAGCATGTCAATCAATTGGCATGTCAATAGGAACGCCCACTCCCGCGGGATTCCCTACCCGGAAGCCGCGGTGGATTCTAAGACTAAACGCTATCTACGGCAAAAAAAAGAAAAGGTCAGTCTAATTTTATATGCAGAACTGGGCTGGATGTAGTGTTAGAAATTTTTTATAGGGTGAACCTCCACTTTAACTGCAGTTTAATTTTTCCAGTGAGGTCCTGAACCTTGCTTTGCAGTTTGCCAAGGTTCATTGGATCTTAAGCCGTGCTTAATACATTAGCTGATAAAACAGTCCATACGTATGTTTTTCAAATAAGTATTTAGACAATTTAGGATCAGCTTGTCTCGAAAGTGCCAGTGTAAGTGGTATTCCAGTGCAATAAAAATAATGGGCAGTCAAGCCATCTTGTTATCCTACCTAAAACTTGGGGAAACCTGCTTTCCCCTCTTCATTGCTGGTGACATTGATGCATGAGTCTTAAGGTAGATGTAAAGTAAAATGTACAGACACAAATTCTTCATCTTTGGCTTCACAAAATGTCTTTTGTAATGAGAAGGTGACTGCACTTTATTGACTTAATGCTAGTTTTCTGTAAGCTCTTATCCACTGCAAATGCACAAGACATATTGCTTCCTGTTATAAAGGCGACACTTACTTAATGAGCAACAATGTCCTACTGTACGAGTCAATATGTATGCCGCAGGGAAGAAACAGCACATCCCAGATAGATAGATAAATAATACAGCATGATTTGAGGCTATCCATATTGACTTTGGTTTTTTGTCTCATGCATTTTAAATTGGTACAGAAATAATTCAGAACAAGAAATATTTTATACAATCTTTTAAAGTCAGACATCTGTCTTTACTAAAGTATTCTTCTGTCTAAAACTTAGCGCTCTGTCCTGTAGGGAGAAACAGTTTGAAAAAGAGCAATTAAATCATAATAGATCCTATTTTCCCTGGTGGTGTGGAGGTAGGTTTACAATATCCTGCAATGTTGTTGATATCCAACTGTTATAAAAAGTCTAAACATACTACTTCATACAATATTGTTCTTGTCTTTTAAAGGTCTATTTTCTGAAATCAGTAAATTCTGGCATCAGAACACATAGTGCTGGTATCTTTTGGAGCAGAAAGCCTGCAGAGGATTATTTTGGTGCAAAGAAATTTAGAGCAGCAAATAGGATTGGGCATACAAGGAGTTAAATGTCTGTAAACGCTAACAATGGGCTTCTCTTATTTCAACAATTTTGGTTTGTTATATAGACCTTGGGTGATCCTGGTTCCGTGTCATCTGATTGCTGTGATTAGCTATCACAGTGATCAGTCACTGTGAGTCTTCCCCTGTGTTCACTTCCTCTTCTACATTGTATCTTTCTCTTCTTGCAGGAGGGGACAATATAAACAAACAATAATAAAATAATAATAATAATAATAATAATAATAATAAATTAAAAATAAAGTATAAAAGGACTAGATTAAAGTTTGCCAGGGTTAGTGTTATGCCGCGTACACACGATCAGTTAAACCGATGAGAATGGTCTGATGGACCCTTTTCATCGGTCAAAACTGATCGTGTGTGGGCGCCATTGGTTAGTTAACCATCGGTTAAAAAAAAGGCAACTTGTTTTAAAATTAACCGATGGATTCCTAACCGATAGGACAAAACCGATCGTTAACCGAACGTCGGTTAAAAATCCACGCATGCTCAGAATCAAGTCGACTCTTGCTTGGAACCATTGAACTTCGTTTTTTTCAGCACGTCGTTGTGTTTTACGTCACCGCGTTCTGACACGATCGTTTTTTTAACCGATGGTGTGTAGGCGCGATGCACCATCAGCGGCATCAGGGTCAAGGTAAGGGTCAAAAGTCAAGGTTGGGGTCCAAGGTAAAAAAACAAAACTACTTTTTTTTAATTAATGTCAATGAGTTTTAGGCAGAATGAAAAAAAAATGCAAAATGAATACTCTACTACAGGAACAATCAACAACAAACATACACTTATGTGGTATCACTGCAATCATAAGAAGCAGGAGAGTTTATCTTGGGCTGTTCTTAGGTGATAAATTATGGCAACAGTAAGAAATACAGCTACATTTAAAAAAAATATGTTTTTTTTTACTATTCTGGGCCAGTTTTCCATGGATAAAAAAAAAAATCAGGAGATATCCATTACCATCTACCACCAAAAGAAAGCCAAATTTGTAATGAAAAACAAGATATAATGCATTTGGATACACAAAGTAGTTGCGATGATATATACAGTTTTACAGTTAAATTGCAAAATTGTGCTTAGGCATTAACATTTGTTTTACCCTTAGGCTCCTTTCACACTGGGGCAGGACGTGCAGTGGCGGTATAGCACCGCTAAAAATAGCAGCACTATACTGTCGGAATTGCTGCGGAATTCGGCCGCTAGCAGTGCAGTATCAACCCCCGCTAGCGGCCGAAAAAGGTTTAATACCGCCGGCAATGTGCCTCTGCAGAGGCGCATTGCCGGCGGTATTACCACGGTGTCCCATTGTTTTCAATGGGAAGGAGCGTTGAAGGAGCGGTATACACACTGCTCCAAAGATGCTGCTTGCAGGAGATTTTTTCTCTCCCGCCAGCGCATCACCTTATTGTGAAAGCCCTCTGGCTTTCAAATTGAGAATGCAGTGCAGGAGTTTTTCAGGCGCTATTTAGGCGCTATTTTTAGCGCTAAACCACCTGAAAAACTCCTCAGTGTGAAAGGGGCCTAATTCACTAAAAGGATAAGGTAATTGGTGAATCTGAAGAAATGTAGCACTTGTTTTTGTAAGTGAATTATTAAATGTTGCAAACACAAATAAACACATAAAATATATATATAAATATAGTACTTGATTTCAATAACACCATGTGACTGAGTGTGATCAGTGATAAATATATACAGTGAATAGAAATCAGTCCGCTAATGTGACCAAACACAAACAGCATTCCAAAAATATGAAGAAAGTCTTAGAACTTGAAGTGAAGAATCCCACGTGGGTGTAACCCTCTATATGGAACACCGGAAACACCACCACCGCTAATAGGGGGAGGCTTACCAGATAAAATTTACTTGGAGAGATATACACCACCCAAGTCAAGAAAGGCTTATATATTAGATCGGCACGATGGATAAGGCTGGTCGTGGATCCACCCAACAGTTCACACCTAAATTTTCAATATATGTCAGGAGGTATATAACATGTAGTTTTATTGGAGCCAGAGACACTGTAAGTAACCACATCCCATGCACAATGAGAAGAGAAACCCACATAGTGTGATACCATACAGAGAAATATTTATTTAAAAAGGTGTAAAATAAACACTCACATTTGGAAGAACATCATAGGCATATCATGAGGTACAAGAGCAATGTGTGTGGGTAGGTCCAACCAACGCGTTTCAACTAAACAGTCGTCATCTGGGGTCAATAAACAGCGCAGTATTTTCCATATATTTTTTCATAATGTTGGTAATTGTTCCTCATACCTGAGATCATCCAGCCCCATTTATAGTATTGTTACCCCTCTCTAGACTCTCTCCAGTTCAAGAATATCCTTACTGAAGATTGGTGACTAAAACTGCACAGTATATTCAAGATGTTGCTGAACCAGTTTTGCAAAGTGGTAGAATTATAGTTTTATCTTTGAGTAAACACCCATTTTAATGCATGCTGATAGACTGCTGGGCTGGGCTGGCCTTTCTCGCTGAGCTTGGCATTGCTATTGCTGAGTCTGTGGTCTACCAGGACCCCCAGATCTTTTTACATGTTCAATTCCTTCAGAGGCTTTCCCCCTAACATGTAAATCGCATGCATACCAAGTGCATCACTTTACATTTTTCAATTCTAAACCTCATCTGCCATAAAGCTGCCCTAACCTCTAGTTTGCTATATCCTGTTGTGAAGTTATTGCCCTGTATCATCAGCAAATACTGAGATCAAACTATTTATATCAACCTCTATGTCATTTATGAACAAGTTAATCAGAATTTGTCTCAGGACAGAGCCCTAAAGCATACCACTCACAACTCTAGACCACTTCCTGGTATTTTATGTAAACCATGCCGAAGCAAGGCCACAATAAATGGTATTGTCATCCCAATACCATTGCTATCTGAGGCATGCTGTAAAGTGTTTGTTCTAAATTTCTACATTGTTCACCCACACAAATCTGCCACAAAACAACAGAAGTCAGAAGTCTCTAGATGAAGCTGCCATTCCCTGAAACCTGGGTTTTTGATTCTTCTATAGTGAAGCTTTATAATAAATAAATAATACAGTGAAGCTGGGTTCACTTCAATCATCCAATCATATTCAGGTCAAAATCCTTATTCAAAATGGCAACTCCACATTTGTGGAATACAAAAAATATACCAAATAAAATAATAATAAAGCATATACTATTACTGAACAAGCCATTTTGTTATTCAATGTTCTTTAAAATTACTTTCCATTTTAATCTGCAGCTCTGTAATTTTCTGTAAAACGCAATGCAATATGGTAACCATTGGTCTGCAATAAGATACAAGACAGATTTTAGGCATTCTCTGCAACAAAAAATGCAATTTTTGATGAGATACTCATTAAGGGTTGATTACTTCTAAACAGATGAAGGCAGGGCACAACTGAAAATGCATCAACTGATTATAATGACCAGTCCCCCTAATCAGAACCAGTATTCAAAAGACATAGTGGAACAAACTTTTTCTATGGGTAGGAATCTGCAACAAAGCTTGTTAAAATCCTTGCAATGTACATTGATCACCCAGAGGGAATTGTTTTTTTTTTCTCAACAAAAGTGAAGTTATTTTTTTAAGTTCCCTTCCACGTTATTGGCATTCAAAGTAAACCTTATTGTTTTCTAAGCCAAGTGATCAATTTCTACTTTGTAAAAAGCAAACGTTTTAGCAGCAAATTAAATCCCCCTCTCCCTGTTACAATTGAAGATAGTTTCCTAATTTTCAGCAAAGTAAATACGTTATGTTCTGTTAGAGTGTCGTACCCCTCCTTTTCCTAATTTCTGTCTTAAGCCCTGTACAAACGATCCGAAAATCGTACGAAAAATGCCGCTTTCGAAACGATCGTACGATAATCGGATCTTTAGTACAGAGCTTCCGAGAGCCGATCAGGACAGTTTATCTGATTTTATTCTATCGGACATGCACAGAATTTTTTTTCGTACAGCTGTCGTTCGAAAATGCAATACAAATGCATTACAACACATGACATCACTTCCGATTTTTTATTCTGCCGTACGAGAATTTTCGTGACTTTAGTAAACTCATCAGATTCGATATGAGATTAGCATACAAAAAAAAACGGACGATCATTCGTCCGATAATCGGATCATGTGTACCGGGCATTAGGTAAGGTTTACATAGTGATTGTCAGCCCCCCAGCCTTCTGGGTTATTCATGTCATACATCCCAGTAGGCTTTATTTCAGTTTATTTAAAAAAATATTGAGACGGCTACTAGAGTAACTGCTTTTAGTTTTGGATAGGTAGGTGGAAGGTTCTTTTTAAGTAGGTAAACTCACTAAATGAAATTTTGCATCTGAGGCTTTTGCCTTGTGGCAATTCCTATTTCCACACATCAACGGTAATTTTCCTGGAGTACTTAAAGCCTAAGTGCAGCCAAAATTACTAACAGAAAAATCAGCACAAGGCATATAATGTACAGTCAGTAAGATGTTTCCTTTTGATTCCTATTCTGAAAATCCTCCTCCCCACTGCCCCCCCCCCAACCTGTAATCTTCTGGTGCGAGGGTTTCATACAACCAATGGGCTGTTAGAAGCTCTTATCAAGAGAGTCCGACTATGCCTGTAATTTCCATTTCCATTTCTACAGCTTCTATGAATGAAACACAATCTATGAATGAAGGGGGTGGACCTTTTCATCATTTGCCTATCCTCGATCCTTAGAGCTCATTTCATTCATATAAACTGTAGTACAGGCAGAATGGGTGACCATAGTCAAGCTCTCTTGACAAAGGCCTATGACAGCCTGTTAATTGTATTAACCCCTGCTATACTGGAATATTATGGCGGCAGGCATTGGGGGGAGGGGTTTGGAAGGACAAGTCCTTTTGGCGGTACCTACTGTATGTCCCATGTACTATTGTTTATGAATTGATAGCATGTTCTATTCTGTCTATTAATGATAAACAACACTTTTTATGTTTAGTTCCATCTGCTTTTCCTATAAGCCAATAAACCAGTCTAAAAATGTAATTCAAGCAAATCTGAAATTTTTTGCACACATTACATTTTAAATTGTTGGCCTAAAGATTACTTAAAACCCTTCAAATACTATATATTTTATGAAAGTAAGGACCCTAAAAAAATAGTGTCAGTTGCAATTGTATTGGCACACAATATTAGCACAACTGTTCATCAAAAAAATGTGACAAAATACACAGCAGCAGCTTTGCTGTGAGACACACACAGTACTAAATCACTTATTTTAATAAAGCTGCTCTTATCGTGACATACATGTACATTAAGATAAACATAGAAAAGAGCAAACATGTAAAAAGGCAAAAGTCCATAAAGTGAAAACGTCCATCCACTGATACAGTTGTATTCAAAATTATTCAACCCCCACTGAAATTGATTTTTTTGGCCAGTTTGACATTGATTTTGATCATTCAGTCATCCTGCTTACAATTAAATCAAAGAGGCACGTGTAGGTCAGACAAATATAATATAACATAACATTTATAATGAAATAACCACAAATGTATTTTCTGTGCTCACATCATTATCAGTTTTATTCAACCCCCAAGTGACATTCTTAGTACTTAGTACAACATCCAGTTATTTTACAGTTATAACAGCTCTTAAACTTGAAGCATAGCCTGACACAAGTGTCTTGCAGCGATCTACGGGTATCTTCGCCCATTCGTCATGGGCAAAAGCCTCCAGTTCAGTCACATTCTTAGGCTTGCGCACTGCAACTGCTTTCTTTAACCCTCCTGGCGGTATCCCCGAGCGTGACTCGGGGTTGATTTTTTCTACCAAAATCGGGGTAGCTATGCAGAGCCTGCAGCGTGCGCTGGCTTACCTTGTCCTGGATCCAGCGATGTCACCGCGCTGTGTGAGCGAGCGGGACCTTGCTCGATTCACACAGCGTCCTCCTGTGCCGCCGATCTCCAATCCCTGCGACGTTACGACGCACGGGAGCGGAGATCGGCGCCAAATTCAAAAAAGTAAACAAACACTATACATACAGTATACTGTAATCTTATAGATTACAGTACTGTATGTAAAAAAAAAAAAACACACCCCCCTTGTCCCTAGTGGTCTGCCCAGTGTCCTACATGTCATTTTATATAATAAAAACCTTTCTTTCTGACTGAAAACTGTAGATTGTCCATAGCAACCAAAAGTGTCCTTTTATGTCAAAAATGGTTTTAGATCAGCTAGAAAACAGCGATAATAAATTATAATCACTTGCAGAATTGTGCGATAGCGATTTGCGGGGAAATTCGTCATAACAAAAAAAAAATAATGACAGCAACAATTCTGCAACTGAGAAAATTTCAGTGATTTTGAGTTGATTACATTATTGAATAATTTTTATTTTAATTATATTATTACTTGCTATAATTATTTATAATTATTTATTATATTATAATTTAAAATTTTGTTTTTAAAAAAATGTCATACCCGGGATGCCTATTAGATTCTTGTTTGGTCAGATTTAAGTGAGTTATTCCTAAAAATCACAGGCCTACAGTATAAAACACCACATTTCCTTGCAAATAATTGTACCGCTTTCAGCATGTTTTTTCAGAAAGAATCATACCGCCAGGGAGGTTAAGTCCCACCAGAGGTTCTCAATCGGATTAAGGTATGGTGACTGCGATGGCCACTCCAAAATGTTCCAGCCTTTAATCTGCAACCATGCTCTAGTGGACTTGGAGGTATGCTTGGGATCATTGTCCTGTTGAAAGGTCCAACGTCTCCCAAGCCTCAGGTTTGTGACGGACTGCATCACATTGTCATCCAATATCTCCTGGTACTGAAGAGAATTCATGGTACCTTGCACACGCTGAAGCTTCCCTGTACCTGCAGAAGCAAAACAGCCCCAAAGCATGATTGACCCCTCGCCATGCTTCACAGTAGACAAGGTGTTCTTTTCATCATAGGCCTTGTTCTTCCTCCTCCAAACATAGCGTTGATCCATGGGCCCAAACAGTTCAAATTTTGTTTCATCAGTCCACAGAACACAATCCCAAAACTTCTGTGGTTTGTCCACATGACTTTTGGCATACTGCAGTCGACTCTTCTTATTCTTTGGAGACAGCAAGGGGGTGTGCCTGTGAGTTCTGGCATGGAGGCCTTCATTACGCAGTGTGCGCCGTATTGTCTGAGCAGAAACTTCAGTACCCACATCTGACAAATCTTTTCTCAGTTCCTCAGCAGTCACACAGGGACTTTTCTCCACTCTACGCCTCAGGTAGCGCACAGCAGTCGAAGTCAGCATCTTCTTTCTGCCACGACCAGGTAGCGTTTCAACAGTGCCATTTGCCTTGAATTTGCGAATGATGCTTCCTATGGTGTCTCTTGGTATGTTTAACATCTTTGCAATCTTCTTATAGCCATTGCCCTTCCTGTGAAGAGTAATCACCTCTTCTCTTGTCTTCCTGGACCATTCTCTTGACTTCACCATGTTTGTAACCACACCAGTAAATGTCTAGAAGGAGCCAAGTATCACAGTCATTGTAAAGCTGCATATTTGGTGCTTATTAGGCTTTATTGCTGCTCCCTGACATCCACAAGTGTTTTCAATACCTGATTGAAAACACTTCAATGAACCTCTGTTCTTCAGAGTGGTAGCCTTTAAGGGGTTGAATAATTGTGCAAATGAAGAATTCACAAAAGAAACATTTACTACTATATTACAAAACCAATTGATGTCATTTTAGTTGCATATGGTTCTTTAAGAAGTCCTTGTAGGATTTCATTCTGAATACAATTACAAATGTACACTAAATTCCCTAAAACCCTTTACAGCATTGGGGGGTTGAATAATTTTGAACACAACTGTATGTGCACCATCCCTCACTGGATTAATGTGATCTTTGGGTACAGACCTCCACCATACAAAGTGCCTGCTTACGGGAATGGATTGACCTCCTATTATGGAAGGTCAATCCCGCTTGAGGCTTGTATCCTGGCCAGGGCCTTTTTCCTTCCTTGAAACGGATGGAAATCCACTTCTCATGGGTACTCGATCATAGAAACTTTATTGTCTTGTCTTCTTTGCCTCTGCAGCTGCTAAAGAAATCATTTGATATCCTGCCCAGGAGCTAATTTGTAGGGGTTGATTTACTGAAGGCAAATATCCTGTTATTCTACCCAGGAGCTGATATGTATGGGGTTGATTTTCTCAAGGCATATATCCTGTTATTACTTGTAGCACTGCTGCTCTGGTCTCACACTTTAGGTTCTTTGTTTGTCTCCTCCAGACAGTCTTCTCACACAAACTGTGTGTATACACCTAACAGTTTCTGGCTGTCCTGGCTTCCACCTGTCCCTGTTGGAACCCTCCTGACTTCTGAGCAGACACCTCCTCTACCTACATGGGTGGATCCCTGGACACTTATCACCTCGCCCAAAGATCACATAATTCTGGTGATGGACGTTTTCACTTTATGGACTTTTGCCTTTTTATGTGTTTGCTTATTTCTATGTTTCTTTTTAATGTTCATCTATGTCCCAACAAGTGCAGCTTTATTAAAAATAAAACACTATTTGCAGTTAAGTAGTCACTTACAGAATTACAAAAATACTGTGCTACAGCACCAATGTCCCCGTAAAGGTATAGAAAATACAAAGTAGGGGGGATGGGACTTAATTGGTGCAATTAGTACAAGGACATACCAAATTAAATAAAATTGCAATTTATTAAAGTTACAAGGGTACATAAAAACAATTTATATACAATACATTAACTGCTTTATGGTCATTCAAGATGTGTTATTGCAGCTTCTATAGTTGTTCCCACATCTTAATCCTACATGTTTCGCCGTATGGCTTCCTCAGGGACAAACATGGTTTTGTGGATACTATATGAATGATCAGAAAGGGAATTACAAACAATACATGTAATGTTATATCAGTAAATACCAACAATATACATAGTGTATACAATACATTTACAATAAATATACAATAAATTTGATACGTGAATGCAACCTTTCCATTGGCAAGAGTTCCGTAAATGGAGTCATACCTCAATGATAGAAAGTAGAATCCAGTTATTTCCAAGCACACCGAAATAGCAGTCTATCCGGGTGGCCTAGAGAAGCCCAGATGTAACAGGTTTGAACTGCCCAAAAAAAATAAAATAAAATAAACAACTGTTTACAAGCCCATATTTTAAACTAACTGCACAGAAACACAATATAACACATTTTTTTTGTTGTAAATGATCATAGATGACATTGCATCAAGTAATTAGATACCAAACATGTGAAATCCTAAAACCACATGCACTCTGGAAATGGAGAAAACCTACAGTCCCGAAAAATGTCTATAGATGACACTTTTAAAGCCTTTACAGCTTAGCAGTTCAGAGTTAACAGACAATGATGACCCTAGAATTATTGTTCTCCCTCTGGCATGTGTGGTGATACCTAATACATGTGGCACAATCACCATTTTTAAACTGTGTACACCAGGGAGGAACATAGGGGTTAAATAAGGACCCGCTCCCGTATATATACGTTGGCACTTTAAAAATGGATATCTCAGTAACGGCAGCAGCTGCTGCCACAACCAAGATATCCATATTTGTTGTGAGCGGTCCTGTAAATGATAACGGTGGTCTCCATGGTGGATTTGCCGTGAGATCACCGTTGTCGGCGGCGGGAGAGGGCCCCCCTCCCGCGCCCTCCGCCGCTTACCGGAGCCAGGCGGAGGCGATCGGGTCCTTCCTCCTGCTTGACTGGGATACGAGTGAGGGCAAGATGGCCCCCACCAGTCTCCATAGCATAGAAGGGCGGAAGCGACGTCAAAACGTCACTTCCGCCCATGCTTCTTAAAGGCATATTTTCCTGTTGTCATTTTTTCAAATGACAATTTTTTTAAATTTATTTTTTTATTGCATTTTAGTCTAAATATGAGATCTGAGGGATTTTTTTGACCCCGGATTTCATATTTAAGAGGACCTGTCATGCTTTTTTCTATTACAAGGGATGTTTACATTCCTTGTAATAGGAATAAAAGTGACCCATTTTTTTTTAAACAGTGTAAAAATTAATAGAATTAATTAAAATAAATAAGAATTTTTTTTTTTTTTAAAGTGCCACGTCCTGACGAGCTTGCATGCAGAAGCGAAAGCATACGTGAGTAGCGCCCGCATATGAAAACGGTATTCAAACCGCACAAGTGAGGTATCGCCACGATCATTAGAGCAAGAGCAATAATTTTAGAAATGCCCTGGTCATGAAGGGGGTAAAACCCCACAGAGGTCAAGTAGTTAACTTAACTTTGTTGCTATAACAAGGAGGCTAATAAGCCGCCTCTGTGATAGCATAGTGCAGGTGACAGGTTCTCTTTAAGAAGGCACCTATGGGAGGGTTTACTAAAACTAGGGCACACATAATCTTGTGCAATTGTACGGTGTAATCCAGTATGCAGATTTTGTGTGATCCAGTTTCAGTAAATTCACCCTCTAATGTCTCTCTACAATCTTTTGAATTTAGAATAGAATTCAGCTTTAAACACACATCCAGCCAAAATGAGTGCTAAGAATCAAATGTTGAGTATCGAGATACCAACATATTGTGATATACAAAATCATCTTTGTGCATATACAAAAGACTCCAACAGCATCATCTGATTGATAGTGTCTCTTAATAAAGTGCACTGTGCAAATTGTAAATCAACATTGATAGTATAGTCCCATTGGTAATTAAAGCATTAAAGGGGTTGTAAAGGTACAATTTATTTTTCCTAAATAGCTTCCTTTACCTTAGTGCAGTCCTCCTTCACTTACCTCATCCTTCGAGGAGAGGAGAGTAAGGACGCCCTTTCTCTATCTGCAATGTAGAGAGCGCCCTGACTCTGCTGTAGTCCAAGGGAGGGGGCGAGCACAACACTCCACACCAGGGAGAATGCCTCGCATTACTGTGTGGAGTTACAGACAGAAGAACAGCAAGTGAGGATTTCTCAGAAGAAATAAGGACATTTAAAAGCAAAATCAAAGCTATTTAGGAAAAAAAATTGTACCTTTACAACACCTTTAATCCATTAGTATATATCAATGGGAAGGAATCCAAGAGTGTAGGACTAAAGGATTCACCGCCGTGTGTGCACCCACCACCCAGGGAAGAAAATTAAATAAGGTAGCATCAATCAGGCATGTGATATCAAAGTTCTGGATAGCGAGTGGTGCAATTCCTCCTTCTCAGGTAAGCCACCTCAGGCAACTTCGACCCGGCATGTGAGAATATGGATCAGGATGGTAATGTCCCTGATGGTAAAAAACCTCCTTCCACTACAGAACCATTTGGTAGGGTTATGGTTAAAAGCATCCATAAAAAACAACATAAAGCCTCCAAATAGTGAAAAAACATATGGTTACGGGTTTATTTGGAATACAAAGGCTTTACATAGTATCCAAGATGTGTTGCATTAAGTAAAAAATCTCTGTGATCACAAAAGCATAAAATTCAAAAAGGCGCAATGGCATGGAAACGACGCATTTCGTCTATAAAGACTTCAACTGGGGTATCATATTTTTATATTAATTCTTTATTTTTCCGTAAAGTCTCCTTCTTACTACTACCTTTTTATTTAAGCTTTGAATATCCCTCTTACAAGATACCTCTTTTTCTCTTCCTCATTTACATTAAGCACTAAAGCTGGGTATGCACATATACAATATTTTTGTTCAGATTCCTCCATCTACAGTATACAGCATGGATGGAGGAATGTCCAGCTTTTGTATCCTGACACTGAGAGGCTCCAACAGTGCATGTGAGAATACTCAAGCATTGCCTACATCTCATTGGATGTAGTTGAGGTTCGGCTGACAATTTTACACCCAGCTCCTTCAATTTTCCTTTAGAATGATGTCAGATGGAAAATGGCCTGAGGAACTGTCTCAAAATTATAGTTTGTGAGCAGCTTTTCCCACTGATGCCTTGTATTAACCACTTCAGCCCTGGAAGAATTTACCCCCTTCCTGACCAGAGCACTTTTTGCGATACGACACTGCGTCACTTTAACTGACAATTGCGAAGTCGTGTGACGGCGCGTGCATGTGCCCACTAAGCCGTGATTTAAAGGGGATGTACGTGTACGCCCATTTGCGCAGCCGTGCCATTGTGCTGATGTATATCGCCGTGCACTGGTCAGCACGTGGTTAAAGTACATTTTTCCTTAGAGAAATACAAAGGCTGCAATTACTAACAACCCTGAGAAAATGCTAGTTGCCTTGCTGTTATAGCTTTTTTAGTCCCTAGCAACTTATTGTTCCAGGTCTTCTAAGTGTTGTTTTTTTATATGGGGTGATGGAAATATTTTTTATTAGATGCATATGAAAAGAATTAAGATTCTGGTAAGATAAAAACATGACATTGGGGGGAATTTACTAAAATTGGGGTAGACAGACTCTAGGGCAGTGTGCATAGTAATCAATCAGCTTCTCGTTTCAGTTTGTTCAGTTAAACTGATAATGAACTTGAGAAGCTGATTGGTTGTCATGCACAGAAACTTCAGATTCTGGCTGCTCGAGTTTAGGTAAATTTCCTCATAAAATGAAGAAAATAGAGTTTTGAGTCTTTCGTCTTTTTCCTGGTGATAATTCACAAGTGAGTTAAAGGTATCTTGTGTTCTTATAATTCTAGCAGTAATTTTTATTCAATCAAGTATGTGAAAGCGGCTGAGGTTGTTCTTGGAATCAAGGTGCAGAATCCAAATGGCCAAGTGGCTTCTTTTAAGGTAACGCTACACATGCAATCACAATTTATGCTTCTAAAGGTTATTTGGTATCCACTCAAGGTAAAACTCTGATCCAAGAACAGAATGTAATTTTCAGTCTAGCTAACCACCAATAACTGCACATGATGGACAAGCAGATCTCTCTTTAGGCCATGGGTCTTCAAACTACGGCCCTCCAGTTGTTCAGGAACTACAATTCCCATCATGCCTAGTCATGTCTGTGAATGTCAGAGTTTTTAATGCCTCATGTGTAGTTCCGCAACAGTTGGAGGGGCGTAGTTTGAGGATCCCTGCTTTAGGTGATCAATTTACCCATCTTAGTGATGACTGTAACTGTCATAGAATCTGAATAATAGCCATTACTGAGATTTTTTAGTAAATTACTGCCAATCCTTTTTATCCCGCTAATGGGAAATTATTTATAGATACTGTACACTGGAAATAGCATCAACCTTTGATTGGATCTCTTTGGTTAGGATGGATTGTTTGATCTTACTAGCAGTATCACCACATATACCGTAAGACATGTTTTTTTCTATGTATGAAAAAAGAGATATAAGAGCCCTTTCACACTGGGGCGGTGGGGGCATCGGCGGTAAAGCGCCGCTATTTTTAGTGGTGCTTTACCGTAGTTTTCGCTGCGCTATTCAGCCGCTAGAGTGGCGCTTTTAACGCTTTTGATGCAATTGTTTACGTTATAGGGCCTGCAAAGTGCCTCAGTGTGAAAGGGGTCTATGGGCCGGTTCACACTGTAGCGTTGTCCGAGATCGGATGTTATTCTCACCGCACTGCAGTGTAAATCATATGCGATCTCTGTGCAATGCTATCAAACTCGCACAGGACCCTTTTTTTGGTCCGCAGCAGAATCGGATCATATGGGTGTTAACACCCATGTGATCCAATTCCTGTTCCAATTTTCAGATGCAAACTGATTTGGGGGTGTCATTAAATTTTACTTGACACTCCCAGAAGTTCGCATAGGGCATCGCAGTGTGAACTGCCCCTGGGAGACATGCAATGTGGGAATCCACAGTCGATTCGCAGGGTTCCCGCATCGCAGAAGTGTGAACCAGCCCTAAATGTGTAAAAATATTAAATAACAGCTACAACAGTAAGATAAAAATGTAATATTTCCATGTTTTGCTACTATGCACATAAAACTCATCTTTTACTCTGACTGTGTAGATATGTCAACTTTTAAACAAGAAGCCATTCTGATATCTTCTATGCGGAGCCTTTACTCATGTGATTTCCCTTAGGATGTATCATAATAACAGCAGGGCAGAGGTATTAGAATCAAAATGATATACAAAAGATTCAGTAAAATAAATTCTGTAAATATCTGTTTCCTTGTCCTTACAGTTTTCCTGTACTTACTTCTGATAAAAACACTGTTTGATAAAGTAAGGTTCCAGTTATATTATTAACAACTTCAAAAGCCTCTTAGCGATGTCTGCTAGATTCTGTTGGCACATCTGTTTATTTTTAGAATATTTCCACTCTCTCATGATTTAAAAAATCACATATGCTATTAAGCTTAAAGCAGTATTAAACCCCAAACCAAAAAAGTATGATATTGTAGTTTACCATTCCTTAACCACTTCAATACAGGGCTTTTATACACACCTCAATACCAGGCCTATTCTGGCACTTCTCTCCTACATGTACAAATCATCATTCTTTTGCTAGAAAATTACGCAGAACCCCCAAACATTATATATGTTTTTTTAGCAGACACCCTAGGGAATAAAACGACGGTCATTGCAACATTTTATCTTGCACGGTATTTGCGCAATAATTTTTCAAACGCCTTTTTTTGGGGAAAAAAATTGTTTTATGAATTAAAATAATAACAAAACAGTAAAGTTAGCCCAATTTTTTTGTAAAATATGAAAGATGATGTTACACCGAGTAAATAGATACCTATCATGTCATGCTTTAAAATTGCGCACACTCATGGAATGGTGCCAAACTTTGGTACTTAAAAATCTCCATAGGCAACGCTTTGAAAATGTTTACAGGTTACCAGTTTAGATTTACAGAGGAGAATTGTTGCTGGCACTCTAACGCACGCAGCGATACCTCACATATGTGGTTTAAACAGCGTTTACATATGTCAGCAAGACTTGCGTGTGCGTTCGCTTCTGCACGCGAGCTACCGGGGGCAGGGGCGTTTTAATTTTTTTATTATTATTTTATTTATTTATTTTACTTTTTTTTTTTTACACTTTTTTTTTTTATTACTTTTATTCCTATTACAAGGAATGTAAACATCCCTTGTAATAGGAAATGTGTGTGACAGGTCCTCTTTATGGAGAGATGCGGGGTCAAAAAGACCCTGCATCTCTCCTCCAGGCTGGAAAACATGAGATCGGTGAAAAAAATTTCACCGATCTCATGATTACTGTTGCTTACTAGCCGCAATCGCGGCTTTGTTTACTTACGGGGACCCGGGCGTGATGTCATCACATCGTGCCCGGGTCCTCCGACGGTCATAGAGATGACTGGTGACCATCTGGTCACCAGACATCTCTATGCTTCCTGCCAGCGCCGGACGATTCTTTCTCCGGGCCCCGGGAGAGCCCGGAGAAGCACCTGATGGCAGCAGGAGGGGGGGGATGTCCCCTCCCGCCGCCTATAAGAACGATCAAGCGGCGGAACCGCTGCTATGATTGTTCTTATGGTGCGCAGGATCGCCGGCACTAAAGAATGATATCTGAATGATGCCTCTAGCTGCAGGCATCATTCAGATATCCCCCGCAAAGCCCAGGACGTCATATAATGTCCTCCCAGGATGGGAGATCCCATCTGTGGACGTCATATGTCTGGCCCAGTATTGAAGTGGTTAAGCGTGGTGGCTGTATTCCACCGAAACTTGAGAAAGTATAGTTTGCTGTATAGGCTCCTCAGAATCTATGACATTCCAGACACATGGTTGCTGAAGTTGTGATGCCAGCTAATACAAACTGGCAGTGGGGACAGCTAGACCTTCTCTATCCTTGGACAGCTGCAGGACTCCCAACCTAATCCGGGGGTGTTTATATCTCCAGATAAGGTCCACCTGACAAAAAAAATTCAGAAGTCATATTGCACAGTTATGTAGGAGATACAGAAATTGTGGCATCCAAACTTTTTTTAACAGATTGGCCCTGCCAACTACCGTTAAAGGCAGCTTGCTCCATATCTAGTTTTAATACTTTAATACTACTTTTCCATTACAGGCATACCCCATTTTTAATTACACAATGGGACCAGAGCATGTATGTAAAACGAAAATGTACTTAAAGTGAAACAATACCTTTTTTTTCACTTCTAGGGTGTAGTGGGGGGTCAGGGACTGTAGTGGGGGTCTCAGGGGCTGTAGTGGGGGTGTCAGGGGCACACTGGAACAGGGTGGGCCAATGCTTTTGGAACTTCAGCTCCTTCTACTGCGGCTGCAAAATGTCTGTACAGTACTTGTAAGGCACTTTACATACACTCGTGGGTATGTCCTTACTCGCGAGTGTATGTAAAGTGATTGTACTTAAAGTGGGGTATGCCTGTATAGCACTTATTTCACTAAATCACCACACACTCACACCTTGCTTAAACCAGTCCCTGTGATTGTTCTTTGATGTCGACCCATAGGAGATTTTGAATCCATGCTGCCATGTCCCAGGATCAACTTGGATCTCTAGGTCGAATATGTTTAAGAAAGTCAAACAACAAAGATTTAAATTCATCATTTAAATCAGGGGTTCACCCTAAAAAAAATTCTAACATTACATTGAGCTCACTACCAAAATTGACAGTATGCAGATCTTTTTTTTTTTTTTTGCTGTACATACCTCGTATAGCTATTTTCTTAGCCGGCTTCCGGGTAGTGAATCCCACGCGAGTGGGCGTTCCTATGCAGCAGTTAGTGATTGACGTGATGACAAAAACTACCCCCCCCCCGTCGCATAAGGAGTGTCACGAGTTGCCGAAAGAAGCCGAACGCTGAGTCGGCGCTATACGGCGCCTGCGCACCGATGTTTTGGCTTCTTTCGGCAACTCGTGACGCTCCTTATGCGACGGGTGAGGGAGTTTTTGTCATCACGTCAATCACTAACTGCTGCATAGGAACGCCCACTCCCGCAGGATTCACTAGCCGGAAGCCGGCTAAGAAAATAGCTATACGAGGTATGTACAGCAAAAAAAAAAAAAAGAACATCTGTATACTGTCAATGTCGGTAGTGAGCTGAATGTAATGTTAGAATTTTTTTTAGGGTGAACCCCCGCTTTAAGAATCCTCCTTTAATACTATCACCAACATGTTTAACAATATACTTTTAACCCCCCCTGTTTGTTATACTTACTTGTTAAACACTGACTGGTAGAATCCGTTCCCCTTGGCACTACCAGGGGGGAACATTGGGAGTGAGCCATCTCCCTTATATGTCCCCCTGTATGTGGCCGCAATCCCACCTACCCATGTGACATCATCATGCCATGCTGGAAACCTGTGTCTCTGATGTGTTAAACATGTTATAATTAGTATGGAGGTTTGACACAAGCCTTAAAGCCTAACTCAGTACCAGGGACAATACTTACAATCACTGAAAGGTGTCCATTGTGCTGGTGGCTACTGTGTTGCCTAAAAAATTCAGTCCCCCCCCCCCCCCCCCAGATACCTCCACAGCTGTGATCTTCTGGTGCTGCAGTTGTTAATATGAGTGGCTTCACCTTCTCTGGCACTCCTCAAACATGTTGACTATGCCCGCCCTTTCCACCCCCCTGCTCCATTCCTAAAAGCTGTACTATCGGTTCCTACAATGAAAAGCACTCTATAAATTGAGGAGGCAGATCTTTCAGTTATATGCCTGTCCTCCATTCCTAGAGCACTTTTCATTGTGGTAACCAATTGTACTATGTGGTGTAACTTGGTATGTGGCAGGGATGAGTCCATTGCTTACACAGTTTGTGCTGTCCCTCTTTCTCATCTCAGAAACTTTGTATATATGGCAATAACGAGTTGTGGCTTCACCCATTGGCTATGCAAGGCATTGGGATTGTGTGGACTACAATAGTAGCAGCATAGACACAAACATTATGGCCATAGGTGTGCGCAACCTATTGCATTAGGGTGTGCACCCCAAAGACAAACTACCGATCACTCACGATGATCATTCAGAAAGGGAAGGGGCCGGTAAATTACATATTTACGGGCCCCCTCCCCGCTCCTAAAACATCCCAGGAGCAATAGCAGATAGGAGAGGAGGAAAGCTGGCAGCTCTGCGGGGGGGGGAAAGATGGGAGCCAGGGCAGTAGAGGGAATGTGTGCTATACAGGGTGATTAGGGTGTGCCTGGGCACACCTGGCACACCCTGTGCACACGCCTATGATTATGGCAGAATAAACCATCCACTTATGTGTATTTTCTTTTTTCCATTTAGGTAGTTGGCTGTAGTTGTGCATGAATCCTTTCTGAACTTCTCCCAAATCTAATGGGCACTCAGGAGGGTGGTGGTTGGGAGGGGGATGTTTGTTTATGCACAGAAGCTATATTCCTCTAGCAAGTAACATTCTAAAATAGTACGAGAATGTATTGATTTCATAGGAAAAGAATTCTGAATGCAAAGTGCTGAGGCTGACTAAAATCAAATGAGACGTATAAAACTCCAAAAGTTGACAAAGCACATAAATCCTTCTAGATTCTTGGCAAAAAAAATGCTCTCATCTTTATGAAATAGGATCATTTTGATTTTAAATTTTAATTGCCTGTAAACTGAATGTTGTACATTTTATTTAGAACACCAGGTACTAAGAAATGTTTTGGCATTTTCTTAAATTGACTTAATTTGTATGAAGAAAGGGCGATAGTGGCTTCAGGTTATCATTTTAATTTGTTCAGCTTAGATGGATCTGTCATGATTCCTGCATGCTGAAACGAGAAACAACTAAATATGATTTTGTGCTATATCACAAAGGTACTTTGAACACTGGATGGATTATTCTATTTAATAAAAGCATGAAGTAGGTCACTGGAAATGTATATTTTATTAAACTGCTTAAGAGGGGGCGTCGTTTGAACTTAGCAGACTGCTGCAATCTGCTGCTTGAGTGCTGGTGGACTGTGAGGACACATGAGAGATGCTAAGGGGTTCTTCCAGTTAGCTGTCAACTGTCAGATTATTTTTATTTTTTTAAAACATTTAATTAAACCCGGAGAACTCTTATCACTTCCCTTCAGGTATATCAAGCCTGATTCAATACAGACAGTGACAACTGTCACCAGAAAGAAGATTAATATAAAGTGTAGAATCCTGCCGAGGGGGGGAGAGAAATCTGTTACATTTTAGCTTTGTGGAAATAAATATAAGGGCACATCAGAGCATCCCTATATTAAGATATATTCCATCTAGAAGGGAGGGCAGTGATATATTCCTAAGCATGAATTTTATTTGATGATGGGGATGTTGCAGTCGCCACTAGCATTTGTGAATAATTTAAGGAGTTGTTAAGGCAGGCTGAGGGCTAACTATCTGTACAGAGCAGACCTAAAATTCATACATTAGAAGTTAGTTAAACATTCCCTAAAGTTTAATAGGTTTCATATACTTTTTGATAATAAATCTTTTATGAAAGGCTTCAGCAACAAACTGAAGCCAAACACCAGCTAAATGATTTTTTTTTAGGTTTTAAATAGTTTTCTATTGGGTTTTTTATTTTTGTTGGAGACTCAGGGGCAGTGAGGCCATGAAAGTAATACAAAACGTAGTTAGACATACTAATCCTGTCCCATGCTACTAAAACTATGGGCCAGATCCACATAGAAATAGATCGGCGCAGCGTATCAGAGATACGCTACGCCGCCGTACCTTACCTGGCGTTCTCTCGAATCCTCAAAGATTTCACGCCGTAAGTTACGGCGGCGTAGTGTATTTCTGGCGGCGGAATTCAAATCGGCGATTAGGGGGCGTGTTTCATTTAAATGAAGCGCGTCCCCGCGCCGAATGAACTGCGCATGCTCCGTTTCTAAATTTCCCGCCGTGCATTGCGCTAAATTACGTTGCAACAACGTCATTTTTTTTAACTTAGACGTGAATTACGTCCATCCCGATTCACGGACGACTTACACAAAAAAAAAAAAATTCTAATTTCGATGCAAGTCTAACTATACACTATACACCGCAAAATAGCAGGTTTAACTATACACCGAAAAAAGCCGACTTGAGACGACGTAAGAGAATGCGACGGCTGCGCGTATGTTCGTGGATCGTCGGAAATAGCTAATTTGCATACCCGACGCGGAAAACGATGCAAACTCCACCCTGCGGACGCCAAAGTATTGCATCTACGATCCGAAGGCGTACAAAGCTTCGTACGCCTGTCGGATCAAACCCAGATGCCGTCGTATCTTGGTTTAAGGATTCAAACTAAATATACAACGCGGGTAATTTGAAAGTACGCCGGCGTATCAGTAGATACGCCGGCGTACTCTGTCTGTGGATCTGGCCCTAAGTTTTTTTCCCATAATTGGAAAGATTTCCCATCACTTCCATCCCTGATGGAAGTAAGGGAATATCTACACAATAGGAAGATAGATCAGAGTAAAAAACTGAGAGAGACTTAAACTTTCCCCTGATCTATAATGCTTGAGGTGATTGAAGCCGTATTAGGGCACTTGCGACAGAAACAATTTTGTACAGTTTGTAAAACTTTTTGTATTTGCACTAACATATACATTTTAAGCAGTCAGGACAAGCTTTCGGGGTATGTCCCCCTCTTCAAGATCCCAGCCAAGGCCATTGATTATGCAGTACAACCAGCCCTCCTATACTAGGCTCGGCCCCATCAGTTCAAAATGGGGGCCTGGGCCTCTGCTGAGAGGGCTGGCTTTACTGTCTTATTGCAGACACTGATCATCTTTTGCCTACTCTGCAACGCTGCCAGCTTCTCCTCCTCTTTCTCCGTCCGGCTGCACTGCAGGGGGATTGGTTTTGGCACATGATCCCCTGTGTGCCACTTTCCCCCGCAGTGCCGCCAGCTTCTTTCCCGTCCTCTCCCGCTGGCAGGTGCTGCGGACACACAGGGGGATGTTTCAAGATGGAGAGCGAGCGAAGGGGCTGGTAACAATGTTATTTACTTGCCCCATTACTTTCCTGAATAAACACACCACACCAACACACCAATCACCCCTGTGTCCATTCATCACTGAAGTATTTTGAACTGTGTTTACTATGCTTTAGTTTTTGAATAAGCAGGAAGCCTCAGAGCGCTTCTTATTCATTCACCTGTGCAGCTTAGGCTACAGAGAAACCCTAAAATCTACTGTATGTCCTCAGTTACTTTTGGCTAGGGGCCTGTCATGTAAGCTGTATGGGGCTCTGTGATTTCTAACAGCAGCCCTGGTCCCAGCAGTACTGATTCACAAAAGATTTAGCAGAATGTTATAAAAACATTCTCAGAGATTGTGTTTTTTAACATTCTGCTAAAACATTTGTGAATCTGTACTGCTGGGATCTTAAAGAAGGGGGGAAATCCCCCGAAAGCTTGTCCTTTTTTATTTTATGTTAGTGCAAATAAAAAAAAGTATCACGAACAGTACTCAATTGTCCCTAAACTATCAAAAACAAAAGAAACATCCAAACATCTTGACTTGAGATAACATTTATACTTTTTTCCATTATGATAAAAACACTATTTGGCCCATTATTTTTTTTGGAATGAATAGGATATTGTCATTTGCTTTATCTGTATGATTTCTTTTTTCATTATAGCCAAGATCACATTTAACACTTCCCCTACCAAGTCATTGTAAAATGACGTCGGCGGGAACCCTCCCTCAGGTGGACGTCATATGAGGTCCTTGCCTTCCCGGGTGGCTAGGGGGCGCACGCGTGCCCCCGCCGCATTGCTCGGGAACCAATGCGCGTGCCCGGAAGCCGCGATGTCCGCCGGGCACCCGCGATTGCCCGCAAACATGGTAGGACCATAGATCTATGTGTGTAAACACACCGATCCATGTCCTGTCAGCGGTGAGGAGACTGATGTGTGTTCCCAGTACAGAGGAACACACATCGGTCTCCTCCCCTTGTGAGTCCCCTCCCCCCTACAGTTAGAACACATTTTAGGGAACATATTAACCCCTTCAGCGCCCCTAGTGTTAACCCCTTCCCTGCTAGTCACATTTGCACAGTAGTCAGTGCAGATTTATAGCATTAATTGCTGTATAAATGTGAATGGTCCCAAAAATGTGTCAAAAGTGTCCGATATGTCCGCCGCAATGTCACGGTCACAATAAAAATCGCAGATCGCCACCATTACTAGTAAAAAAAAATGCCATAATTCTATTCCCTTTTTTGTAGATGCTGGAACTTTTGCGCAAACCGATTTTACCAAAAACATGTAGAAGAATACGTATCGGCCTAAACTGAGGATTTTTTTTGATTATGATATTTATTAAATCAAAAAGTAAAAGATATTGGCCCGAATTCCCAGAGAGCGGCGCATAGTTATGCCGGTGTAGCGTATCGAATATACGCTAGGCCGACGTAGCGCAGAGCAGCGAGCACAGTATTCACAAAGCAAATGCTCCCAACGTTGCGTCGGCGTATAATGTAAATTCGTAGACGTAAGCCGGCCTAATTCAAAGTAGGTGGAAGTGGGCGTGATCCATTTAAATGAAGCGTGATCCCATGCAAATGATGGGCCGTGGACGCCTCCCAGTGCGCATGCTCAGAATCACGTCGGAAATACTCCTTAAGATATGTCTAATCACTGCCTACGACGTGATCGTAAACCTACGCCCATCCCTATTCACGTACTACTACGTAAACGACGTAAAATATGATGGCTGTGCCCTACGTAAACCGCGTATATTAATGTGCCGGGCGCAAGTACGTTCGTGAATCGGCGTATCTCACTCATTTGCATATTCAAATCGTAAATCAATGGCAGCGCCCCTTGCGGCCAGCGTAAATATGCGCCCACGATACGACGGCGTAGGAAACTTACGTCGCTCGTAGGAAGCCTATTTTCAGGCGTATCTAGTTCTGTGGGCATGGCGCACAGATACGAAGGTGCACATTTATACTTACGCGGCGTATCTCGAGATACATCAGGCGTAAGTGCTACGTGAATCCGGGCCATTGTGTTTTTTTCAAAATTGTCGCTCTTCTTTTGTTTATAGCGCAAAAAATAAAAACCGCAGAGGTGATCAAATACCACCAAAAGAAAGCTCTATTTGTGGGGAAAAAAGGGTGTCAATTTTGTTTGGGAGCCACGTCGCACGACCGCGCAATTGTCATTCAAAGTGCAACAGCGCTGAAAACTAAAAATTGGTCTGGGCAGGAAGGGGGTAAAAATGCCCTGTATGGAAGTGGTTAAAGTAAACTATTGATGCTGGTATCATTGAGCTCTACTTTTGGAAGATTTGTCTTCAGTACTTTGAGACCGAGAGGTATCCCAACCCACAAGAACACATAGGGAGTTATTTACAAAAGGCAAATCCACTTTGCACTACAAGTGCAAACTACAAGTGCAAAGTGCACTTGAAATTGCACTGAAAGTTCACTTGGAAGTGCAGCCGCTATAAATCTGAGGGGTAGATCTGAAATGAGGATAAGCTCTGCTTATTTTTAAAAAAATTTTGCCACCTCAGACTCAACCACAGCAGGAGACTTGCTCATGATTTTATTCATAATTCCGTCTCCACTTTTGGTTTTGCATCATGTGTGGTGTTTGTTTCAAATGTTATTTTATGTATTTTTGCTATTTTTTTCATTATATTAATTATTTTACGTATTCTCATAAAGCAGGGGTAAGTCATGTTAGGGTATGGACGACGGAACAGCCGTCGTATTTTACGTCGTTTACGTAAGTCGTACGTGAATGGGGCTGGGCGTAGGTTACGTTCACGTCGTAGGCATTGAGCCGTTGTATCTTAGGGAGTATATGCAACGTGATTCTGAGCATGCGCGTTCATGCGCCGTTAGTTCGGCCATTCATTTGCATGGGGTCACGGTTCATTTAAATGGATCACGCCTACAGTCCACCTACTTTGAATTAGGCGGGCTTACGCCGGCCAATTTACGTTACGCTGGCGGAACGTAAGGAGCGAGTGCTTTGTGAATACTGCTCTTGCCTCTCAAGCCCCATACACACCATCAGATTATCTGCAGATTTTTGTCTTCAGATTTACCAAAACCATATAATATGAGGTCAAACCTTAATGCCGCGTACACACCATCGCTTTCTGCGATGGAAAAAAACGTCATTTTCAAAAACGTCAATTTAATTGACTGTGTGTGGGCAAAAACGTCGTTTTATGTCTTCTAAAAAACGACAGAAAAAAATTGAAGCATGCTTCAATTTTATGTGTCGTTTTTGGCCGACGTCGTTTTCTGTGTTCTAAACATTGACCGTGTGTACGTAAAAACGTCGATTTAAGCCCGCGCATGCGGTCAAGTTAGGAGACGGCAGGTTAGTTAGGAGTTAGGAGACGGCAGCGCTCATTCATGTAAAACGACTGTTCAGAATGGAATCAGCACATTCGTTAAGGTGTTTTTCAACTTATAGACAAGAAAAGAAAGCGCTTCTTTAACCCCTGCTTTTAACTGCTACCCAGAAATGGACGTTTGTTGCGGCTGATCTTGTTACATAGTTATGACAAGCTTTTAATTAGTTTCTTTCTTGTTTGATAATGTTTATGTTTGTGTTCTGTTATTTAGTTGTATCTTCCATCTTAAACATTTTAAATATATATATTGGTCCACCTTTGTTATTTTTTTTTTATATTTTTGTCACCAATTTTATTTCTAATCTCAATTTTGTGTTTATTTAGGAGTGTGTGAAGTGTCTGCAACAACCTAATTTTTTAGTTAACTCACCCACAAGCATGTTTTTTGACCTTGTTAATGTTTGCATTATTTATTTTGTAATGGGTCTGCCCACTCAATAATGATCTCTCAAATATACAATAAAGAAACATGGTGAAATTTGGCTGAAAAATTAACATTTATTTTAGTCTTCATAAAAATTTCAAAAAAAAAAGGTGGCAACCCAAAAACACAACATAATAAAAACAAAGATGCCAAGGAAGGCAGCACTTTAGAGCATGCTTGATTTTTTCTGAAAACAAGGGTCCCCGAAGCCACAAATACAGCCTGTGAGTCCACATTAAAATTCCATCAGGGGCACCGTATTATTTCTTGGGCTTTTTCTTCCCAGCAGCCTTCCCTGCAGTCTTCCCTGCAGCCTTCCCTGTAGCCCGAGTCCTTGGGGGCTGGGTTCCTGGAGGAGATGAGGTGGCAGGAGCCAGAGCAGCCTCATGAAGTGGAGGAGCAGGAGCAGGTGCAGGAGCAGGAGCAGGAGCAGGAGCAGGAGCAGGAGGAGCAGCAAGGACAGGAGGAGCAATCCGCACAATGTGGGTGTCGTCATCGAGCTGCCCCAGGGATGCCATGGTTATGGCTTGGAAGATGAGGAGTTCGCAGCGCACACGCTGGCTCTGCTCCAGATTGTAGAGCTTGGCTGCAATGAGCGCTGCGAACCCCTCAACTTCACTGGGTGGCTCTCGGATGGCTGCAGTAGCTTGGCGAAGCAGGCCCTGGGTCTCCTCCTCCATTTGTCGCATACTCCTGAGCCGTTTATTGGGATTGCGGAATGGAGGGATCCGGGAGATGGTATCCCGCCGGCGTGCCTCCTGGGTCCCACTGGGGCCTGCCACCTCCTGGCTCCCAGTGGGCTCTGCCACCTCCTGCCTTGCAGTTGGCCCTGGCTCCTCCTGGCTCCCTGTGGGCCCTGTCTCTTCCTGGCTCCCTGTGGGCCCTGGCTCTTCCTGGCTCCCTGTGGGCCCTGGCTCTTCCTGGCTTGGGTCTGCCTGTGTATCAAAAAAAGGAACATATGTTATTTGTGTTTGTCATTAATCACACACATTTTTACAATCATGAGTGATGCAAATTGAATGTCAATATATATTACACACAGGGTCGCCATCCCTAATTATGTGGCCCCTTAAACACCTTCAGACATGGTCCCCCTGGAATTATGTGGGTTGTTGCATGCCTAATTTAGCAAATAAGTGGCCTTTTCCCCAAAAAATTTTATATTAAATTTAGTGTCAACTAGATAGTACTCAAAAAGGGTGTCTTCCATCTGGGACCCCTTGCAGGTGTATTGCGTTACTCCCCCCTACTGGCCTATCTGAAAATGCCACCCACTCCTTCATAAACATTATTAATTTGCCAATTTTGACCCCATCATGTTTTGCCACTACTGACTATTGATCCTATCCCTAAACTTAGGAGATTCACATAGAATTTAGAACAATAGTAACATACATTTAACATTATTACTATACTTGTCATATACTAACTAAATTCATACAAAAAACACATACCATTCTCCATGGCTCACAATTGGGGTCCTCCAGGAACTCTTCCTCTTCCTCCGAGCTTGCCTGCTCTTGTCTGCAGGGAACACTGGAGGATTGGCTGCTGGGAAGCTGGGAGCTACCTCTTGGGGGAAGGGTAGACATGGATGCCCTGGTCTCAATGTGGTCGTCCAGGAACTGCAGCTGACCGTAGTACCACAGGGTTGGTTTGTATATGGAGTCAGCTGCAGCCCCAGACCTCATTGAGGCCAGGACTTGGACCCGTTGGGCCCTGTAGGTGCCCCTGATGGAATTTAGTTTGCTTTTCACTGTGTCTGTTGTGGCGTTGGGGACCCTTGTTTTCAGAAAAACAAGCATGCTCTGTCTAGCTTTTTCCTTGGCATCTTTGTTTTTATTTATTGTGCTTTTGGTTTGCCACAGAACAGGATGTTCCTTCCATTTTTGTATGAATTCTGTGAGGAAATCAGCATCCTTGAAGGGATCCATTCTTTCTGCACATGAAACAGAAGCCAAAACATAATGTAATTAAAGCCACTAGCTTACTTCCCCTAACTAGCCCACAAACTCATTCCCTATTCACTATAATAAAGTCGGAATAAAAAACTTACGTATCGTCGTTATGAAAGATCGTGATTTACGCCTTCTTCCACAGACTATGCACGCCGTTTACAAACACGTCCCATCCCTTTTACACTACGCACGCGTGACGCTCCGCACGACACCCCGCCCCTGACGTTCGGTATGGTCCTTTCCACGCCCCTTCTCTGTCATTTGGTGAGGGAGAAAAGATGGACAACATGGAGGTGTATTCTAGCTCAAGCCAGGAGGCAGGCCAGGCCCAACCACGCCGCAGATTCCGCTGCAGAGCCTCCAACATGAGTTTTAATGAAATGGTGGAGATGGTCACCATATTGAGGAGGGAGGACTATGATGCCAAGCATGGCCCCTACATGCATCCCAATAAAGTAAAAGCACAAATTATGGAGAAGGTCATCCGTAGGCTCCAGCGGAAGTTTGGGAAAACCAGGAGCAGAGAGCACCTGCGCAAAAGGTGGTCGGATTTAAAAAAAAGGGAACCCCACCAACTTGCCAAAATTAATAGGGTGATTCGAAGAAGAAGTAAGTTTTTTCCATGTGTATTAATTATTTTGGTGTGTTCTTTGTGCCATGTTTTTTTTTTTTGCAGGTTGACCATAATGAATATTATGAATGTGGACGCATGATGCAGTCGTCGTAGTCGTCGTTTATTCGCTGACTTTCAATAATCCAATACCATATTAATGAGAAATGGCATCATGCCTAGTTTACATGTGCAAAGGGGAGTTGAAGCACTGTATCTGAACTAAAATCGTAAATTTAGGAATTGTGGGCGAATGAACGACGACTCTTATGACCAATTAGTCGACACAAATATGAAAGTTGTGACATTTTTGGGGCTTAAAAAAAAGGTGTATTCAATTCTGGTATTGATGTAAATGTGTTTCAGCTTATTTTAGAAGAAACGTAAATACCTTGAGATTCCCAAAAAGGAGCGTTTGCTACTCCTTTTTTTATTGAACATGTGTACTCAGTAGCACAATTGTTTGTCACAATCACAACCTATGTTGGGTCACACACAGGGGTGAGCAGATCCAGGGGAGACTTGGTTAGCTTACATATATAATAAAAAAAATTTGGTCAACAGATTTGACATTACTTTGTGAATGGATTAAATACTGGTCTATTTTCTTGATAATTGTTTAAAAATCAACAATATTGCCCTTTTGTTTATAATTTAGGAATATTTTTGGGTCATTTCAGGCCGCTCGTAATGTTTTAACCTCATGTTTTCCCTTTCTTCAATCTTGTAGGGCACAATGAAACAGAAAGGCAGGAGGCACAAGCCAATCAAGCCACACCCCCGAGGGATGTAGATGAAGAGGAACCTGCCTCAACATCCGGTAAAGTAACATATACCACATTTTCTGTGAATATAGATATAGGCATACAATCTTTTAACACATGTTTTGGTTCCACATTTCAGGAGGAAATCGGGCTGGTCAGGGACTGGACACGTACAGTAGGTGAACCCGATTTTGTGTCAATCTCGCTCTCTTTCTCAGCGAGATTGAGCACCTACGAGCCCCATCGCGGGAGCCAGAACTCACAGCACGGAAGGAGAAGACGTACATCACGGAAGAAGACACCAGACAGCGAGACGAAGAACCGGGGTGCGCCGAGTCAACAACGGAGAGCGGCGAAGACAGAAGGAGAACCCCGGAGAGTTGAGAAGACCCGTCGGGATAGCGGAAGAAGAAGAGCCCCGCCGAAGACGCCGGAGGAAACCCGCCGGGGGGGTGGGGGCTTTTTTAAAAGCCACCCCCCCCCGGCGGTGGAAGAGAACCAGACGGCGGCCCCCACCCACCCGAAGACGTCAAAGAAGAAGCCCCCCCTGGTAAAAGAGCTAATAAAGAAGACAGGGGGCGGCCTCCGGAGCAGAAAAATAAAATATTTTAATACACTGTGTGGTTTATTTGTGTTTTTACCACTTTTCTTGCAGGTGAATGGGTAGGGGTACGATGTACCCCATACTCATTCACTTAGGGTGGGGGGCCGGTATCTGGGGGCCCCCTTATTAAAGGGGGCTCCCAGATTCCGATAAGCCTCCTGCCCGCATACCCCGACAACCAACGGCCAGGGTTGTCGGGAAGGGGCCCTGTCCTCATCAACATGGGGACAGGGTGCTCTGAGGTGGGGGGGGCCGCAGTGCGCCCCCCTGCCCCAGAGCACCCAACCCCCCCATGTTGAGGGCATGCAGCCTGGTACGGCTCAGGAGGGGGGGGGGCGCTCGCTCGTCCCCACTCCCTTCCTGGCTGGCCGGGTAGCATGCTTTGTCCGGCGAAGGGGAGCATGCTTTTTCCGGCGTAGGGGGGCTCTCCTTACAACCCATAACAGACCTAAGGGCCCGGTATGCTCCTGAGGGGGAACCCATGCCGGATTTTTATTTAAAATCCGGCGGGGACTTCCCCTTCAGGATTCATAACAAACGCCGCACACGTGTAGAATTGGCGGGAATCCAAGTCGGATCTCCCGTCGCTTCTATGACGCGCTTGCTGGGATGTGCTGTCACTATTCCAGTGAGTGTGAGATGTCGGCGAGATCTCGGCACCCTGTCGCCGAGTATCAGCGCGACGCTGTCGTGCTAAAAGCACAATATCACAAACACCTACTGTATAGTGCCCAGCTCCTCATCGGCGAGGTTCTCACCTGCAGGGCCCAAGTCGAGGACATACGTCTGGCCTGCCGTGAAATACGCCACAAAGCGAAGACGCTGGAACGGCAGCTTAAAAATTTTATTAATGTTTTGGGGAGGGTTTAATTGTTTGTGTCATTTTTATTTCCCTTGAATTTTAAAAACACCAAAAAAAAAAAAAAAAAAATTTGTACTAATCAAAAAAAAGACAAAAAAAAAAAAAAATTATTCTATTTTGTACTAATCAAAAAAAAGACAAAAAAAATGAAAAAATTATTCTATTTTGTACTAATCAAAAAAAAGACAAAAAAAAGAAAAAAAGAATATTTTGTACTAATCAAAAAAAAGACAAAAAAAAGAAAAAAAGAATATTTTGTACTAATCAAAAAAAAGACAAAAAAAAGAAAAAAAGAATATTTTGTAATAATCAAAAAAAAGACAAAAAAAAGAAAAAAAGAATATTTTGTACTAATCAAAAAAAAGACAAAAAAAAGAAAAAAAGAATATTTTGTAATAATCAAAAAAAAGACAAAAAAAGAAAAAAAGAATATTTTGTACTAATCAAAAAAAAGACAAAAAAAAGAAAAAAAGAATATTTTGTACTAATCAAAAAAAAGACAAAAAAAAGAATATTTTGTAATAATCAAAAAAAAGACAAAAAAAAGAAAAAAAGAATATTTTGTAATAATCAAAAAAAGACAAAAAAAATAAAAAATTATTCTATTTTGTAATAATCAAAAATAAAAAAGTAAAAAATAAATAATATTTTGGACTCCAAACAATTTGTGTGTAGTTATTGGTATCAATGCAGACTCATTCAATTACTCAGGCATATTTGTAGAGTTATTAAGATTTAACACTCATGTGAATTTATGACATCCCAAACACATGGCTGGATGAGAACCTAGGAAAAGAAACATTACCCCCCAAAACTTACAAATAAAGAAAATCCAAAAAATAAACACTGTTTAATCAAACAAAAAGTACATTTTATTCTTTAGTCAAGATCGGGCATTTCTATGGCCCCCCTCCCCATAAAATAGTCCACATATGATTGACGCACTGCACGTGCGGTTTGGGGGGCCAAGCCTCTATGGCTAGCCTGATGTCCCGGCTCCGGAGCCACAACATCAGCCTCATCAGGCAATACCGTCAGATAAGTTTGTGAATTTCTCTTTAAAAAATTGTGTAAAATGCAACAACATAGGATGATGTAATTCCATTTGTATTCCGCAAGGTTTATTGCTGTTAAAAACAATCGGAATCGGCTGGCCATGATTCCAAAGGCATTCTCTACCACACGTCTTGCTCTGGCCAGCCGATAATTAAAAACCCTCCTCTCATGGGTGAGGGTGCGTACGGGAAATGGCCTCATGAGGTGGGGACCCAAACCAAAAGCCTCATCTGCAACAAACACGAAGGGCAGACCCTCTTCGTTCTCCTCCGCAGGTGGCAATCCTAGGTCCTCCAACCGAAGCCGTTGGGCGAACTCCGTCTCCGCAAAGACACCGCCGTCCGACATCCGGCCATTTTTCCCAACATCCACGTACAAGAACTCGTAATTGGCAGAGACCACCGCCATCAAAACAACGCTGTGGAACCCCTTGTAATTGAAGAAATGGGATCCACTATGGGGTGGGGGCACAATGCGGATGTGCTTGCCATCAATGGCTCCTCCGCAGTTCGGAAAGTTCCAACGCTGGGAGAAGTCCGCTGCCACAGTCTGCCATTCCTGTGGCGTGGTGGGGAACTGGATAGAAAGAAAATAAAAAATACATTCAAACAAACATTTTAAACAGAATATAGCTAAAATTACAAAGGGATCCCACCAACAATTCCACAAAAAAGGTTAGTATTAAAAAATAACATGTGAACACTAAGCATATTAATCACCCCCTCTGATGTTCAAAAAATATATTTAGGGGGAGTGGGGCCCAAGATGAGTTTCTCACATGAGAAACAACCCCACAAAAAAGAAAAAAAAATAAGAAAAATAATTATTATTATGTAGTTCAAAAATCTAGGGGGGGGGGGTTTGGACAATGGAGGCCACAAATAAACGGGGATATAGGGACACACAAAATGCAGCACTACAATGGAGGCCACAAATAAACGGGGATATAGGGACACACAAAATGCAGCACTACAATGGAGGCCACAAATAAACGGGGATATAGGGACTATGCTAGGTGGGTTTGGCCACAACATAGAATGATGGACAGGTTGGCTAAATTAAATTAACATGTAGGGCTTTACAAATTGTGTAGAACAGCATACATAGAGACAAAGTGAGCATTCTGAGCATATTAGAAACATTTTTTTTTTACTTTTTTTGGGACATAGTTTGACCATTGAAAGAACACCACTTACCTTAACATAGTCCTCCTGAAGAACCTGAATGATGGCCGAACAGGTCTCCGGGATTATGAGGCCCAGAGCCTGGGGGGAGATGCCCGTCGAGAACTTCAAGTCCTGCAGACTTCTCCCTGTTGCAAGGTAGCGCAACGTAGCAACTAGCCTCTGCTCAGCAGTGATGGCTTCCCGCATAACGGTGTCCTGCCTGGTGATATATGGCGACACCAAAGCCAAAAGCTGCTGAAATACGGGGTCAGACATCCTAAGAAAATTCCTGAAATCATCAGGGTTATTTTCTCGGATCTCCCGCAGCAGAGGCATATGAGAGAACTGGTCCCTGCGTAGCAACCAGTTCTTGGTCCACAACCTCCTCCTCACCCTGTTCATGGACCGTCGCTGGGATGCAGCACACATCCTAACAACAAGCACAGCACGATCTCGGCGACGAGTTCGTACCCGCAACATGGCTAGAAAACGGTCGTCAAATCAGATCAGACTAAAAATTACGCCCTGAAGTAAAGAATGGCCTTTGAAGAACGACCTGCTAAACAGCACCGTGCACACAAAACGTAATGCCAAAACAAATACGTCCTTAGTACAAGCACTGTATCACAGATCCGACAACAAATAGACAAACTGTACGACAGAAAACGAAATTTAAAGCACAGTCACTGAAAATCACGAATCGTATCTCACCAAACTTTTACTAACACGCAGCAACACGATATCAGCAAAAGAGGCCGTCTTCCGCATGGAAACGACCCTTTATAGTGACGTCGTGCGTGATTGACGGAACTGCGCTGTGCTAGAGCGTTGTGAAAAAGCGATGGTGTGTATGCTACGTCGTTGTTCAAATTGAAGTTTGAAAAATGACGTTTTTTTAAAGCACATAAAGCGTCGCATTTTTCCATCGCAGAAAGCGATGGTGTGTACGCGGCATAAGAGTTTCAATGTGTATGCAATCAGGCAGGCCCTTGTACTACATGGTTTTGGTAAATCTGAAGACAAAAATCTGCAGATAATCTGATGGTGTGTATGGGGCTTCAGAGTTACGTCGGCGTAGCGCATATGAGATGCGCTACGCCGGCACAAAGATGCGCCGATCTACCTGAATCCGGGCCATAGAGTTTACCATAGAGCAGCTACAAGCTTATAAACACTGTCATCTGCTGTCTGATGTAGAATATATCTCTACTAAATACTGATGTACAGTAGTTGCACAAAATACAGTTCTGTATTCCAACACATTAGCTACTTTCTTGCTTGAACTCCATAATGTGGTAACACTACAGTTCAAACTGTTGAAGGGGTTAGTGTTTTGTATTTATGGGCAGCATTCTAGCACTGTAGTATCTGCTGGCATGCTAATGACACTGTCTTGCTAATACCCAATCCTTTTGTATTTGCATCTAAATACAGATGTATTTGCATCTAAATTAAACTTATGTACCATGAAGCTACTTTCCCTGAGTGTAGAGTAGTGACAATGTTTTACTTACTGCTAACCGTGTCGCCCTCTTGGAGAAGGAGGAAACAAATCTTATGAGCACAAATTTGATGTTTCTTCACTCATCTTGACATTGTAGATCCAGAATCATTTACTGTGTTGCTGTTGGGGATGGGGAGCATTTCTGCATGGACAATTTGAAGAAGACAGAAAGGATTCTGATTTTCGAGCTTGGCTTGTTTGTTTGTATAGTGTCATTAGTTCTGCATCCTGCCAAGATGCATTGTAATTAGCGTTCCTTATTAAGCTGAACAAGTGGACCATGAAGGTATCTTCACTGGCAAGAGTGGCTGCTCCATGTGTTGGAGTGGCATATACCTGAGACACAGAGGGAATGCCATTCCACCAGCCACATGAACAATACAGATCTATCTATCTATCTATCTATCTATCTATCTATCTATCTATCTATCTATCTATCTATCTATCTATCTATCTATCTATCTATCTACAGTATATATATCTATATATCTATATATAGATATATAGATATATATATGCAGTATACGACACATTTTTCACATTTTTGTAAATATTTTATTCTATCTTTTCATGTGACAACACTGAAGAAATGACACTTTGCTACAATGTAAAGTAGTGAGTGTACAGCTTGTATAACAGTGTAAATTTGTTGTCCCCTCAAAATAACTCAACACACAGCCATTAATGTCTAAACTGCTGGCAACAAAGGTGAGTACACCCCTAAGTGAAAAATGTAAAAATTGGGCCCAAAGTGTCAATATTTTGTGTGGCCACCATTATTTTCCAGCACTGCCCTAACCCTCATGGGCATGGTTCACAGGTTGCCACTGGAGTCCTCTTCCACTCCTCCATGATGACATCACAGAGCTGGGGGATGTTTGAGACCTTGCACTCCATTACCTTTCATTTGAGAATGCCCCACAGATGCTCAATAGGGTTTAGGTCTGAAGACATGCTTGGCAAGTCCATCAACTTTACCTTCAGTTACTTTAGCAAGGCAGTGGTCATCTTGGAGGTGTGTTTGGGGTTGTTATCATGTTGGAACAGTGCCCTGTGGCCCATTCCCTGAAGGGAGGGGATTATGCTTGTCTTCAGCATGTCACAGTACATGTTGGCATTCATGGTTCCCTCAATGAGCTGTAACTCCCCAGTGCCTGCAGCACTCATGCAGCCCCAGACCATGACACTCTCACCACCATGCTTGACTGCAGGCAAGACACACTTGTCTTTTTACTCCTCACCTGGTTGCTGCCACACATGCTTGACACCATCTAAACCAAATACGTTTATCTTGGTCTTATCAGACCACAGGACATGGTTCCATTAATCCATGTCCTTAGTCTGCTTGTCTTCATCAAACTGTTTGCAAGCTTTCTTGTGCATCATCTTTAGAAGAGGCTTCCTTCTGGGACGACAGCCATGCAGACCAATTTGATGCAGTGTACAGCATATGGTCTGAGCACTGACAGGCTGACACCCCCCCCCACCCTTCAACCTCTGCTGAAATACTGGCAGCACACATAGGTCTATTTCCCAAAGATAACCTCTGGATATGATGCTGAGCATGTGCACTCAACTACATTGGTCGACCATGGCGAGGCCTGTTCTGAGTGGATCCTGTCCTGTTAAACCTCTGTATGGTTTTTGCCACTGTGCTACAGCTCAGTTTCAGGGTCTTGGCAATCTTCTGATAGTCTAGGGCTAGGCCATCTTTATGTAGAGCAACAATTCTTTTTTTCAGATCCTCAGAGAGTTCTTTGCCATGAGGTGCCATGTTGAACTTCCAGTGACCAGTATGACAGAGTGAGAGCGATAACACCAAATTTAACACACTTGCTCCCCATTCACACCTGAGACCTTGTATTGGGCCCAATTTGGACATTTTCCTTCACTTTTGTTGCCAGCGGTTTAGACAATAATGGCTGCGTGTTGAGTTATTTTGAGGGGACAGCAAATTTACATTACTTACAAAAAATGTGAGGGGTGTACTCACTTTTGTGAGATACTGTGTGTATATATATATATATATATATATATATATATATATATATATTGATATATAGATCTATATATACTGTATTTATTGGTGTATAGCACTTACTTTTTAACCCTGCAAATCGGTTGCAAATAGTGTGTGCATGGACCAGTGTTCTGTCTATCTTAGAAGCCGGTCCAGGAGGCGGGACTTTGTATTAAAGAGTAAACAGGAGAGTAATCTGCTGGCGCTCAACCCGCCCCCCTCCCTGAGATGGGCATTAATCAGGCAGCATTCATGCCAATGGAGAGGCTGAAGATGGGCATTACTGTAATCAAGCTGCATTGATGGGCAATTTTGAGGCTACAGATGGGCATTGATTAAGAGGCATTGATGGGCAATGATGAGACTGCAGATGGGCATTGATCAAGCTGAATTTATGGGCAATTGTGAGGCTGTGGATGGGCATTGATCATGCTGCATTGATGGGCAATTGTGAAGCTTCAGATGGGCATTGATCAAGCTGCATCGATTGGCAATTTTGAGGCTGCAGATGGGCATTGATCAAGCTGCATCGATTGGCAATTTTGAGGCTGCAGATGGGCATTGATCAGGCTGCATTGATGGACACTGACCCTTATTTTGCTTCAAAGTTCTTTATTTAAAATGATTTTTTCCCCCTGAAATTCCCCTCTTAAAATTAAGGTGCTAGTTATACGCCTGTGCGTGTTATATGCCGATAAATTCGGTATATACAGTGTCAGGCAGATGACTGGGTTCATACTTCTACTTTATTTTAAGATACTCCATGGTACTGTAGATGATGATTTTGCATTGAGCTCCATCACACATAGGGGGGTTTTTACTGAAGGCAAACCCACTTTGCACTACAAGTGCAAACTACAAGTGGAAAATGCACTGGGAAGTGCCGTCACTGTAGATTCGAAGGAGACATACAAGGGAAAAAAACAGCATTTTAGGTAGCACACGATTGGATAATAAAATCAGCAGATCTTCCCCTTTTAAACTGAACCAACTTTTCAAATAATAATAACTGGATAAGTTGAAGATCGACAATATTAATGCCCCTAATGACTAAAACTGACAAGTTCATATACTGTATTGACCACTGATATCTGTACATGTATAACTGAGAAATAAATACACAGCGGACGTTTCCTTTACTGCAAGCTTCTTTTTTAGACCATTAAAAATTAATAGGACATATTAAAGAGACGAAGGCTTGGGTTGCACTCCCCTGGGAGGTAATTACAAGTTACTCAAGCTGACTGTTAAATATGCAATCACCAGGTATTTCATTGTATAGTGAAAAATATTTATTGGTGTAAAAAAATGGAGAATACATGTTCATTTTGTTGAATGAATGATTTTCAAGCATGAGTATTATAGATAGACACTGGAATGATCACACTAATATAAAATATGCCAGCATTATTATGATAAATATTTAATAAAGAAAGTAAGCTACATTGTTTATTTTTCAAGGACAGCAGGTATCCTATTTTGTTTTGTTCAATGTACCCAGTTTATTAACAAGTACAAATAGATAGATAGATATATATACTGTATATAGAGTGGATAGATAGATAGATATACTGTATATAGAGTAGATATATATATATATATATATATATATATATATATATATATATATATATATATATACTGTATATAGAGTAAATAGATAGATCAGATAGATCAGATATATAGATCAGATCGATTAGATTAGATTAGATTAGACAGATAGATATATAGATAGATAGATAGATTATTATGTGGGGTGTGTCTGGTAATAGTCACTAGCAATACTTTAGGTCATTTAAATGGAATATGCATGAATTATTTATTTTGTCAAGGCATTTATTTATTTAACGTGGTATATATGGTAGGATATCTGCGCTAAACCCCTAATATATATATATATATATATATATATATATATATATATATATATACAGGGTGGGCCATTTATATGGATGCACCTTAATAAAATGGGAATGGTTGGTAATATTAACTTCCTGTTTGTGGCACATTAGTATATGTGAGGGGGAAAACTTTTCAAGATGGGTGGTGACCATGGCGGCCATTTTGAAGTCGGCCATTTTGAATCCAACTTTTGTTTTTTCAATAGGAAGAGGGTCATGTAACACATCAAACTTATTGGGAATTTCACAAGAAAAACAAACCACTTATAAAATGTGTTCAATGTGCTCTCCAGTGAGATGCGGCGAGTGCTACGCTGTGGGCTCTTGCTGAATGAAGCTAGGACAGCCACTGATGTTTCTTCATTAGACCCCTTTCACACTGGATACGCCTATAGCGGAGCGTTAAAATCGGGGTAAAACCGTGGTAAAATAGCAGTGTTTTACCACGATTTTAATGCTCCGCTATAGGCGTATCCAGTGTGAAAGGGGTCTAATGAAGAAACATCAGTGGCTGTCCTAGCTTCATTCAGCAAGAGCTCATAGCGTAGCACTCGCCGCATGTCACTGGAGAGCACATTGAACACATTTTATAAGTGGTCAGAAACTTGTAAATAACTCATGAAAGAATAAAGTTACGTTAAAACCAAGCACACCATTGTTTTTTTTGTGAAATTCACAATAAGTTTGATGTGTCACATGACCCTCTTTCTATTGAAAAAACAAAAGTTGGATTCAAAATGGCCGCCATGGTCACCACCCATCTTGAAAAGTTTCCCCTCTCACATATACTAATGTGCCACAAACAGGAAGTTAATATCACCAACCATTACCATTTTATTAAGGTATATCCATATAAATGGCCCACCCTGTATATATATATATATATATATATATATATACACAATTATATATATATATAAATGTGAGAAATTATAGGTGCTGCAATTAAAAAAACTAAATATTTAGTTCATACAAATGTGTAACAAAATAATTGCGCTAACCCAAATAATGAAATTATTACTGCTTATAAACAAGAAAAAGTGCAAAAATCAATAATTCCAAATAATAATAAAAATGTGTCCATAAATTTCCTTGCAGACCAGTGAAAAGATGGCTTGACAGAAGATCAATCAAATGTCCTGTTCATCAACATCAGCAGACAATCACAAACAGCGCCGCTTACTTGATTTGCTGGATCTCAAATTATAGAGATCATATGGGCATACACAAGAGGGATCACTTAGCCAGGGACAGTATATCCACGAGTTCCTCCAATAGCGGGACCTTTCCTCTTATTGCTGCTTTCCCCTGCTACAATGTTCCTCGTGGATTTTGGTAAGGCCACGTTCACTCCCAAGATTTTGATTTAGGAAGGATAAAGAAGAGACTTCATGGTGCAGTACTCGGTTTAAGGCTTTATTTAAACAACGATATTGACATCCAACAAACAAAGATTTCAAACACCGCCGCGGCTCAAGCCAGACCAGCTGGTGCATGGTGATGTCAGAGACTGTAACTTTACCCGATGCATTTCCCCGTAGAAGGCATCAACTGACAGATGCGTTTCCTACGTCTGCAACGCATCGGGTGGAGCTACAGTCTCTGATGTCACCATGCACCAGCTGGTCTGGCTTGAGCTGTGTCTGTGTTTGAAATTTTTGTTTGTTGGATGCCAGTATCATTGTTTGAATAAAGCCTTAACCTGAGTACTGCACCAGCCTGACGAAGAGGTCCTGTGTGGCCTCGAAACATTGCACTTCTTGTGATGTTTTCTGTGCATTAAAACTTTTGGATGTTATATACATTCTATGGTGTGCTGGTGAATATGTTCATGTACTGCACCATGAAGTCTCTTCTTTATCCTTCCTAAACCGGTCTTGGGAGTGAACCTTGCCTTACCAAAAACCACAAGGAACATCGTAGCAGGGGAAAGCAGCAATAAGAAGAGAGGTCCCGCTATCCATGATATACTGTCCCTGGCTAAGTGATCCCTCTTGTGTATGCCCATATGATCTCTATAATTTGAGATCCAACAAATCTGGTAAGCGGCACTGTTTGTTTTTTGTCTGCTGATAATAATTTCATTGCTTGGGTTAGAGAAATTATTTTGTTACACATTTATTTATTTAAACCCTTCCATTACAGTGGGTGATGGCTTAGATAACCTGAGAGCAAATGGACTTTCAGGGGTACAATCTGGCCCTCTTTTCAAAACCCAGCGTGTTTATTATTAAATAAACAATAGAGAGCAATATTGCTGAAGGCTGGAGTGTTGGGCCAGCTCTTAACATAGACAGGACGTGTTGGATGCAACAGATTCTTCCATCCACACAAGCGAGTTGGGTGAAGGAATCTCCCCTGATGAGACATAGGGGTTGATTTACTAAAATTGGAGAGTGCAAAAAGTGATGCAACTCTGCAATCAGCTTCCAGGATTTTTGGCAAAGTCTAATTGAACAAGCTGAAGTTAGAAGCCAATTGGCTACCATGCAGAGCTGCACCTGATTTTGCACTCTCCAGTTTTAGTAAATCAACCCCATTGTATTCTAACATCAGGATTCTCTGCTGTCTGAATATACTGAGCTGCAGCTGCTGCTGAACAAAAGTTTTCGAACATTCCCATTCAACAGAAGTCAATCTAATGATCGACTTCAGTTAAACAGGCACGGCCACATATGGGTTGAAATTTGTCTGATCCCTGTTGAAGAGGCCCGTCTATGACCAACTTCAGTAGAACTACCTTCGGGTTCCATTACAGCTGAGACACTTTCTTGGTAAATCTATACAAACTATGTGCCCCTGTATCCTTCAATTCTTGCTATTTCTTCTTGATAATTTTTTCGTCTCTTTCAGATTGGATGGGAAAATGCTGGTGTACAGCAATTTTCAAGTCACGTAACAGATTCAAAATTGATTGAAACATGTTCATATCTACAATTGCACTGTATTTGTTTACATAATGCCCTCAGTCGTGATCAGTTTTCCCAGTCCACGCCTACCTATGAAAAACATTCCAACAACATGATGCTAGTTAGCACCACCATACACCAACAGGGGGCTGACAGGGTTGACAAGAAAACTGTCTGGAAATGTTATATTAGACAAGCATTTACTCATCTGTTTACTGTGTCAACAGCAGGTACTAATGATAGCTATGACTAAGCACTAGTTTCAGTGCGAAACGCGTCAGTAGTCAGGTTTTATTTATTTTGCTGTGACTTGTAGTGCTGTCCTTCTTTTAATAAAAGGCTACACTTTGTTCAGAGTGCGGCTGTCCAGAGACAATCTTTGTTCCGTCTTTAAGACCTATCTTGAGCGTAAAGAAGAACAAGGAGTCCGGTTTCTATGCACAGCTGCACAAGATTTTGCACTCTCCAGTTTTAGTAAATCAACACCGTAGTGTATGATTAATAGTAGTGCTAATATACTAGTAATATAAACATGATTCACTATAATTCAAGAAATGCTTCAAAGTCTCCTCTGCTATTTTATTTTTCATCCGATGTATTTATTGTATTTACATTGCTTATGAATTCTGGATTTTATAGACATGTTTTGTATGGCTTTTAAGAGGAAGATATATGAGTGCTTTTTATCTGATATCAGTGCTATAGCTTTTACCTTGAACGGAAGAATCAATATAATAAAAATGATATGTGAAAAAGCTAATGTGTGGCGTTGAGCGGTTAGCACAGGGAGGAAGAATAAACTTTCTTTCTGTATCATACTGAACTGCTGCATCTGGATTTTTAATGCACAGGGCTGCAGCAGGCACAAGCATATAAATGAGTGTCATATGCCCCTTTTCATTTCAGTTGCTCTACATAGACTCCCATGCATAGGGAAAATGTTGCAGTACCTTTCATTCATCAAGTATAACTCCAGCTAGAATTGTATTTATATAGTTTGGTAACGTTTGGGGAAACCTTAGTATGTTTTGTCTGTTGTTTGCTAGGCACCAATAGTCAGAGTAAGAGGTCTGGTTTCATGTCATATTAGAAACTACTAGGGAGGAACTAAAGCACAGAGATCAAGTGTGGTTTCTGCATGTAAAAAGCTGTGTTCCAGGTAAGTTGGACAACAGTTGGAGACATTTTTCATTACTACTGGTATTGCCTTCAGATGTCCAACACAAAGACGGACGCTGTATCGCGATCATCCTCAGGGGCCCCTGTAACTGAACTTTGCTGCAACTTTCATCTTGAGGTATCTCTATGATTAACTATATATAACAGGTACAGTATATGAGCACAATTCTACCAGGACTCCTATCAGGCCCTTTGCTGATAATACCTGTTTGTACTTTGGATGCATGTACTATTGGCTGAATGTACTATTATTATTCTATGCTTATAAAATGTAGCTAGGTGCTGGGCTAAAGCAATATGGAGAAGGAGACATTGCCTTTTATTTGTCTCTCCCTCTACTAAAATACTGATGTTATGCTGCACCATTTACCTTTGCCCAGCAGGGAGAGAGTTAAAGTCAATCAAGCCTATAGACTTATATGCAGAAGGCTGAGAATCCTGGGAGTTGTAGTTTGAGACGGCAGCTATATAATATGATGGATAGAAACCTTACACTACAGATCCCAATAGGTATTGTGCAGTAGCAGGATTGTAGAGATTATTTTTATTAAGCTGCCCGGGAAAGTTCTTCCTCTTGGTATTGAGGGAGTTATAAGAAGAGCACCTCTGTCTGGATATTGGCTGCCAGTGGAGACCAGAGCCTTAAACTGGGAGTGAGGAGACTCGGGGGAAGCCCAGCACCACCCAAATCACAGCACCTGCTACACTGTTGCAGGAAGACTGGAGCATACACTCACTTTCTGCTTCCCACTGCTGATCGCCAGAGGCTTTCAGGAGAGACCCCTTCTACAGCAAAAGGTCACCACAGCATCCAAGGGACTGGTGAGGGGACTATTCATTCATTGCTGATATTGCTAGCAACAGGACACCAAGTGTACTTAATCCAGACTACAGTCATACTGCACTCAATACCCTGATTATTCCAAACCTAGACCTATTCCAACTCTACCACATCTGAACCACATCAACCTTGCACTTGTGCTGAGACTATACTGTACCTCTACTGCAGGCAGGTTACTGGGTCATTAAGTGCACCAATGCTTTTAAAGAGCCCCAACAATAGCCAGCAAAATAACATTCCAATGGACTGCCTCTCACGTAATAAATATTCTGCAAGTCCCCCTTCTTCCCATGCACCTTCTGATACCATCCTCCTTTTCTTTTGGACAGTGCATACCCAGTTGGTCTAGGACTGTGCTCTAGCAGTATAGTTCAAGCACTCGGTAGATAAAACATTACCACTGCTCACTTTGCCCTTCAGGTGGTCTTGCTGCTACTACTTATGCTGATCAAATGTCATCCAATACCTACTCCCTACTGTTAATCACTTTGTTTCCTAAATTGAATTAAAACCAGTGTTAATCGATTTAATGCTTGCTTTGTTACCAACCATATTGGGTGATAATATAATAAATTTGATTTTACCACCTGGTTTGGTGCCTGCTCTATTCGATATAGCACTACTCATGGGTACTAGGTATTACTTTCAGCGAATTCCTGTGGTATTGTATGTTTGTACACTCAACCTGGTAGGTCAGAGAAGCTGAGGTTCTTGAAAAGTTTGAGGCAAAGAACAGAGGACCCATTCTATCCAAGAACTCCTACAGGGTTAGCGCTACATAAAGCTTGTATTGTCTCCATACTCGTGTGCATATATATATACTTTCCATTAGGCCTCATTGAGTGCTAAAAATGCTGCTTTTAGGAGCATCTACCATTTTTTTTTCTGCATCTAAATACCCCTCCATTTTAGCTTATTTGTCCATGCACATATAGGTATTTAGAGGCATTCAGAGGCAGAAAAATAAACCCTGCCAGGAGCAGCAGCGTTTTGTCAGAAAACAATGCTTGACGCATGTAAACAAATATTAACGCTAGGCATGTCAGGCGCTTTAGTTTTAATTTATTTCAAAGGCCAGAATAAATTATTATTCTGACAAATTAAATTAATTAATGCTAAAATGACTGACGTGCCTAAATCCGTTTAAATGCATTTAATCAGGTTTACTCATGTCAAGAGTTTTTTTCTACCAAAATACTGCTTCCAGGAGCAAAGGCATTTATGAGGCCTCGTACACACGACTGAGAAACTCGATGGGCGAAACACATCGAGTTCCTTGTCGATTTCCTTGCTAGGCTTGTCGAGGAACTCGACAAGCTTGCTTTGCGAACACACAGTCAAGCCAAAATCTCCCCGTTCTCAAACGGGGTGACATACAACACATACAACGGCAGGGGAAGTTTGATTCCACTGGCTAAACTCTTGGGGCTGCTTTTGCTAATTTCATGTGTTTGCGTGTTAAATAAAAGTTTGGTAAGAGACATTCGCACTTTTCAGTCTGTTACAGCTTTAAAAATGTGTTATCTCCATTACAAATGCTACTTTTACTCCCGTCTCATACTTTAATCTGAGCAAGCGCGGGTTTCTTAGCATACAGATGTCCGAGTTTCTCGTTGGAAACCAGCCCGACCAGAATCTCGACGAGCCAAATCAGACTCTCGTCGAGAAAATAGAGAACTTGCTCTCTTTTTTGCTCGTTGAGGTTCTCAACAGTTTCCTCGACGAAAATGTACACACGACCGGTTTCCTCGACAAAAAAATATCTCCCAGCAAGGTTCTTGCTGGTTCGTGTGGCATTAAGGTTATACAGCCATACCCCACTTTTAAGTACACAATGGGGTTTATTTACTAAAGCTTAAAAGCGCAAAATCAGGCTCCTGAGCGTATTTACTGGTGGTTTTTTTTGCAAGCTTTTTTAAAGCCTCTGAGAAGTGTATTACAAGCAATTTGAGATAATAAATATATGTATCCTTCATGTTTAACCACTTACCGCCCGGTCTATAGCAAAATGATGGCCAGGCGGTGGTTCAATTATACTGACTGGACGCCATATGACGTCCAGCAGTATAACAGCCGCCGCGCGCCTGTAGGGGTGCGCATTGCGGCGATCGGTGGAGCGGTGTGTCAGTCTGAGTCAGTCAGTGTGTCAGTGCCCACCTATCAGTGCCACCCATAAATACTCATCAGTGCACCCATAAGTACCCATCAGTGCCCATCACTGGCACCTATGAGTGACCATCATCAGTGCACCCCATTGGTGCCACCTTACTTATCAGTGCCGTCAGTGCAGCCATATCAGTGCCATCATTGAAGAAGAAAACTTATTTACAATTTTTTTTTACAGAAACAAAGAAAAACAATTGTTTTTTAAAAAACTCTGTCTTTTTTTTATTTGTTGCGCAAAAAATACAAATCACAGAGGTGATCGAATACCACCAAAATAAATCTCTATTTGTGGGAACAAAATGATAACAAATTTGTTTGGGTACAGTGCAACATGACCGCACAATTGTCATTCAAATTGGGACAGCGCTGAAAGCTAAAAAGTGGCTTGGGCAGGAGGGTGTATAATAAATGCCTGGTATTGAAGTGGTTAAGGCTCTATTTACACATGATTTTAAATTACTGCAAAAACATTAAATGTGTTTGCAATACCATTACTTCTAATGGCACCCTAATCGTGCCGTGATTTTGTCACAATTTTTCACGCGGCAACATTTTTCCGTTTGTTTGCGCCCCCCCAAAAAGTTTGAACACCAGCCGCCACTGCTATCTATTAAATAATGCTAGCAGCGTAAGGATGCGAGGAAGTGAAATTCTGCTCTAATGCTCTACTGTTGGAAGCTGATGTATCACACATACATATTAAATACAATATACACAATGTGGTGGCTGTTCCTATACATTACAATGATTAATAATTGATGACACAAAAGGGAGGCAGTCGTACACATGCCAATTATGCAACCAGGGATCTGTGCTTTTATTAAAACGGTTTTCATGTCCTGAATGCTGGGGAGCTTTGGGTATCTTTGTATAGCATGTAACCTCGTCCTTGTGCTGCCTACACATACCTTTGTTAATCCTCAAATACATTTCTGCTGGAGACAGGAGATATTTTACTATTACTTTCCATAACAAAGATGAATCTGGGATGCATTTGCTAAACCTAATGCTATAATTTGATCTCTCCTTGCTATACTATTGTTTTATTTAATGCAATGTTAACTGCTGTCACCTGCACTGTTCCTGTGATGTTTTAAAATAAAAATCACTGAATATTTTTCTCTGAACTTGAATGAGAATTTTTCTTTCTGCCACGGGGAGAAAAAATGTAATAAGGTTAATTAGCTTCTAACATCTGTAATGACTTAGAATTCTGCTTTGCTTGATCTTTTGAACATAAGAGTGAGAGAACATAGTTACATTATGCATGTATTGAGATCAGGTTTAATAAAAATACAGAAGAAGAATAGGTTTATGGAGGATTGTATTAGTCTTGATTTTGTGTGTTTTATATTTATCAGCCAGCACTGAAACATAAATGGTGTAGTATTTCATGTTGATGGTGTTTAAGGAGCATCAAGAGCCTGTATGGCATATGCAACTAAGGTGATCAATGTATTCATTAATGTATGTGGCCTATGATAATGAATGGATGCATCATACTGTTAGCATACACAGCAAAATGTTAGTATTCATCAAATTGTTATTACAGTTTAATGCCTATGGTTTAAAACTGATTTTGCTTAGAATTCAATAATGCTGCTGTTCAACATCATTACAGAAAGGCTTTTTAAACATGAAAAAATGTATTTACTTTATTGTGTGTTAGAGATAAGCAGAATGGCCCACCAGAATATTTTCTCAAATAAAGACACATTAAAAGTGTATTTTGTGAGTAATGTGTCTTTTTAAAATGTGTTAAGCAGACATTGCTGATAACTTGCAAATCATTTTATAAATTATTTTCTAGTGGTTGAAACCAGAATGGCAATTCTTGTCACTATGTCTAAGTTTTGTGAAAATTATAAATTTAAAGGAAACTACTACCCAATAAGGGTTTTCTCCTCAATTTTTTTTATTATTTTTTTAAATATAACAAAGATTGATAAATGAGTACGTACGAGGATGGTGGTACAATATTCAAATAGCAAAAAAGCCATCAGAAGGAAAAACGTAAGCTAGTAACTATTGGTTAATTTTGCAAGAGCAGTAATAAGAAAATCAAACTAATAGGTATATATTAAAAACAGAAGAGATAATTAGGTAGATTCACGTACGGCGGCTTAACTTTGTGCGGGCGTAACGTATGTTATTTACGTTACGCCGCCACAAGTTAGAGAGGCAAGTGCAGTATTCACAAAGCACTTGCTCCGTAAGTTGCGGTGGCGTAGCGTAAATTGGCCGGCGTAAGCCCGCCTAAATCAAATGTGGAAGAGGTGGGCGTGTATTATGGAAATTAATCGCGACCTTGCGTAAATAATGCTTCGAACGAATGGCGCATGCGCCATCTGTGGACGTATCCCAGTGCGCATACTCGAATCACGTCGCAAATAGTCTTATGCTTTGGACGTGAAGGTAACCTATGCCCAGCCCTATTCTGAATCGACTTACGCAAACAACGTAAAATGTGAAAAATAAGACGCTGGTCCGACGTCCATACTTAACATTGGCTGCGCCATCTTTTTGGTGGTTTATCTTTACGCCTGAAAACGCCTTACGTAAACGGCGTATCTTTACTGCGACGGTCGAGCGTACGTTCGTGAATAGTTACATAGTTACATAGTTAGTCAGGTTGAAAAAAGACACAAGTCCATCCAGTTCAACCACAAAAAAATAAACAAACAAAATAAAAAACACAATACAATCCCATACACCCAACTCCATACCCACAGTTGATCCAAAGGAAGGCAAAAAACCCCAGCAGAGCATGATCCAATTTGCTACAGCAGGGGAAAAAATTCCTTCCTGATCCCCCGAGAGGCAATCGGATTTACCCTGGATCAACTATACCTACAAATCTTAGTACTCAGTTATTTTATGTACATTTAGGAAAGAATCCAGGCCTTTCTTAAAGCAATCTACTGAGCTGGCCAGAACCACCTCTGGAGGGAGTCTGTTCCACATTTTCACAGCTCTTACTGTGAAAAAAACTTTCCGTATTTGGAGGTGAAATCTCTTTTCCTCTAGACGTAAAGAGTGCCCCCTTGTCCTCAGTGTTGACCGTAAAGTGAATAACTCAACACCAAGTACACTGTATGGACCTCTTATATATTTGTACATGTTGATCATATCCCCCCTAATTCTCCTCTTCTCAAGAGTGAATAGATTTAGTTCTTCTAATCTTTCTGATTAGGCGTATCTTGCTGATTTACATGTTCTAGGCGTGAATCACCATACACGCCCCTAGCGCCAGCGTAAATATGCAGCTAAGATACGACGGCGTAGGAGACTTACGCCAGCCGTATCTTAGCAACATTTAAGCGTATCTCAGTTTGAGCATACGCTTAAATGTACGACGGCGCGGATTTGGAGTTACGACGGCGTATCTACTGATACGCCATCGTAACTGTACATGAATCCAGCTAAATGTGTTTATAAGTACAACATCCACACAATGTTAAAAGAAAGGTAGAAAACAAAAAAATAGGATTAGATAGAGAGAAGAGGGTAGAAAAAAGGGGGAATGGGAATGAGGAGGGAGGTATTACAAGTGGTGATGCAATCCCAAATTGACTAGAAAGTATAGTCAAGGCAAAAAGAGTAAAATTACCAAGGCAATAATAGTGTGTCATCAAAGTCTGGAGGTAAACAATGCTTAAACCAAGGAAGCCAGAGTTTCTCAAATTGACTAATTGACATGCTATCTATGTTTGTCAAGAAAAAACTAAAAAGCAGAGAAATGGTTGCCTTTCAGAAGGGTAAGATGATGGCAATGCGATGGCGAGACAAGAAGGACGTGTGTCTCATGAGTACCGTGCACAATACCTCCACTGCCATGGTCCATACAAAACATGGGAAAGATGTGCTGAAGCCGCAAGTCGTGATCGACTATAACAACACAATGGGAGGTGTCGACAGAGCCGATCAGGCAATGACATTTTACCCGGCTATGCGCAAACAGCAAAAAAAATATTATAAGAAGATTTTCATGTATCTTCTGGAACAATGCCTTTGGAATTCTTATATCCTTTATAGAGCAAAGAGTGACATACCTCTTGTTCATTTTGACTTTATCTGGAAGGTGGCTGAGCAGTGACCGGCCCCCTAGCCCCCCCCCCCCCCCCGGTTTTACTTACCTGAGCCCTGAATTTCACTCTGCGGGGACACGTCGTCCCTCTCTCCACGGGATCCTGGTTCTTGATTGGATAGATTGATAGCGACGCAGCCATTGGCTCTCACTGCTGTCAATCAAATCCAATGATGCGGGTGCCGGGGCCGAGTCATACATTTGGCGGGTATGGATGCCAAATGAATGACTCAAAATCGTGCCCGCAAGGTAACCACCGGGAGAGCGATTCTACTAGGGGGTTATACGATGAGGGGGAGGAGCTGCGAGAGATGCCCAGGGACCCCAGAAGACGGTGTTCGGCGCCACTCTGTGCAAAATGAGCTGCACAGTGGAGGTAAGTATGATGTGTTTGTTATTTTAAAAACATGCCAATAAAAGAGCGATCAGTTTGTCTTAACCATAACATGTTAGATACTGAAATAGGGTCACAGTCAATAGAATCAATTATTACCCATAAAGGAATTTCTATAATTGCATTGTATTTTGGTAAATGTGCAAGGTGTGCAGCATGATAGTAAGCAGAAATATTTGGGAGACCCAAACCTCTGCAGCATTGTGGGAGACAGACAGTGGATTTAGGTTCGAGGTTTCGTTTTACCCCAGATAAAGGAGATAATTATGCGCTGTATAAGCCGTAAAAAAATTATATGGAACTGGGATGGGCAAGATTTAAAAAAAATATAAAAACTTGGGCAATATAGCAATCTTAATTACAATAATTTTGCCTATCCAGGATAAAGGGATAGAGGACAATTGTGATAATAATTCAGTTATCTGTTTTAGTATTGGAGGGGAGATAGCTGTGTATACGTCAGTTATCTTAGCAGTGAATTGTATTCCTAGGTATGGAAGTCTATGAGGTGTCCAAGAGAAGGGAAGTGAATCTTTAACTAGCTGAAGGTCTGAAGGAGGCAAGGAAATGTTAAGTGCAGTCGATTTTTGATAGCTAACTGTTAAGCCCGAAATGTGTGCAAAACGGTTTAGGATAGAGAGAAGATTAGGTGCTGTGATATGGGGAGATGACATTAACAGTAAGATGTCATCTGCAAAATGACATACTTTATGATGGCATCCAGCTAATTCAATACCTTTTATGTTTGAATCAGATCTAATTAAATCGGCCAAGGGTTCAATGAGGAGTGCAAATGGGAGGTGGGAGAGAGAACATCCTTAACGGGTGCCTCTTCCAATAGGGAAATGGTCTAATTTAAAACCAGCATATTTGATAAATGCATTCGGCTTGTCGAATAAGGATGAAATCCACTTTAAAAAATGCGATCCAAACCCCCCTTTTTGAAGAATATATTGTAAGTATGGCCATGAGACAGTGTCGAATGCTTTTCTTATATCGAGCAATAAAAAACACGCAAGTAGATGTCTGGATTTATCACTTGCTTGGCGTGAGGGGATATACCCAACTTGATCTCAATTAACAAGTTTGCCTATTACTTGATTTAAGTGGGTCGAGAGTATTTTATCTAAAAGTTTAATGTCAATATTAAGAAGCAAATAGATTTTTCATGTAAGAAATGGTTGTGGGTAGCATTAACAATTTCTGACGGATTAGAAGCCAATGTTTGTTTCCAGTGTCTGGTGATGGTCAATTTGGCTCTTACAATGGAAGACCACTTGGAAATCCAAACTGGTGACTTGACTTTACAATGAAGTTGAATGTAACAGTATTAACCCTGATTTCATTGTCATACTCAAGATTAACCAGTTCAAATGTAGAAATGTAAGAGCTCGTTATCTGAAGGTGTTCTAGTGCTTTCAGCAGGGGCGGGCTGGGCCAGGGGGCAGAGATGCATTCTCCCCCTGGGCTGCTCTCATATGCTCTACAAAGGCCACTGTGTCACCAGCTCAGAACTGCACATGCACAGTTTTTGAGCTGGCCGAGTGCAGCGTCTCCATCTAGTACTGTGAGCCAGCGATGTCTCAGGGCTGACAGTCTGTACAGAGCAAAGCACAGCCCTGCCCAGCCCCTCCCTCCTCCACACGAATGGCTGGCAGAGGCTGGACCTGCTCTCTCTTTCCCTGCCCACAGGCAGCCCGAGGATGTGTGAGGATGTGTGGCGGGAAAGTTCAATCTGAGCAGTCGGCTCGAATACAGTGAGTCTCCTGGAGGCTGTGACCATCCAAGTAAGTGAGCTCCTCCTCTCTCTGCAGCTAAAGATTTTTTCCCCCTAGCAGCCTGTGCACTACATTGCTTGCCTTAGGTGCAGGGGCGGACTGACCATTCGGAAACTCGGGCACTGCCCGAGGGCCCCATGCCACTAGGGGGCCCCATCAGGGTTGCCAGCCTCAGTAAAACCAGGGATAGTATGTAAAAATCTGTTTTAAAAAAAAAATCCCAAGATTAAAGCTGCCCCTCCTCTCCAGTACCTTTTTAGTGTGTGTATGTGTATTCTGTGTGTATGTATACTGTGTGTCTGTATACTGTGTGGCCCCATAATCTATTTCCCAGGGGCCCCATAATCTCCGATTGCCCGGGGGCCCCATGAGTTGTCAGTCCGCCCCTGCTTAGGTGTTATGATGTGGGCTCACACTGGCATGCTGCGGTTTTTTCTGCAGTGCTGGTGGTGTACTGGCAGACTTCCTACATGTTGCCTCTAGTCCCATAGTGGTTGCACATTTTTATTGCATGTTCTGAAAGTGCACAAAACGTCCTGCTACATCTTTGGTGCACTTCCAGAAAATGCAGCAAAAATTTGCAACCTGAGGGACTATGACTGTGGAAAACTGCCAGTACACCAGTGTGAGCCCAAAGGCTTGTATTCACTTGCAGCAGGCACTGCCACTCCACTGAAAAGTGACAGGCAGAGGAGGTGATATAAAATTTCATCCCTGCCTGTTTTAACCCCCTAAATGCCAATCCCTCCAAGTAATGGCACAGTTCACTTTGAGCTCGACCTTGTTTCCATTATTCTCTGTAGGTATTAGATGTGCTCTCATCTTATTGTTTGCACATCTAATACCTAAAGTGTTCTGAAAATAAGGTGGAGTTCAAAGTGCATTTCTACACCTAGGTGGAACACCCATTTCAGAAGATTTGAGGATATTATTAAACCCAGAGACTGGTGAACTTAAGACCCCTTTCACACTGAGCCCCCCACAGCGTTGGCAGCAAAACTCTTCTATTTTTACTGCCGGCGCTATGGGCGGATTTGCGGCGCATTTCGGCAGCTAGCGGGGCGGTTTAAAAATGGTTAAAACCGCCTGCAATGCGCTGCTACTGCAGTGCACTGCCAGCGGTATAGCCGCAATGTCCTATTGATTTCAATGGGCAGGAGCAGTGGAGTAGCAGTAAACACACCGCTCCTTCACCGCTCCAAAGATGCGGCTAGCAGGACTTATTTTATCGTCCTGCTAGCGCACGCTCAAGTGAGAAGGCCCTCGGGCTTTCACACTGGAGACAATGGAGCAGCTGTTTGAGGGCGGATTGCAGGCGCTATTTTTAACGCTACAGTGCCTGCAATACGCCCTCAGTGTGAAATGGGTCTAAGCCACCATAGACAGATTTAATTTTCTGCTAAACCAGCAGAATTTCGATCTATGTGCAGAATGTACACACATAATTGTTAACATACACTGACATACATACCTGCATGATGTCAGTGTAACTGTATGTCTTTGTGTATATATATATATATATATATATATATATATATATATATATATATATATATTACAGGAGATGATCATGGGCTGCGGACATGCTACAGGAGATGATCATAGACTGCGGACATGCTACAAGAGATGATCATAGACTGCGGACATGGTACAGGAGATGATCATAGACTGCGGACATGCTACAGGAGATGATCATAGACTGCGGACATGGTATAGGAGATGGTCAGACTGCGGGCATGGTACAGGAGATGGTCAGACTGCGGGCATGGTACAGGAGATGGTCAGACTGCGGGCATGGTACATGAGATGGTCAGACTGCGGGCATGGTACAGGAGATGGTCAGACTGCGGGCATGGTACAGAAGATGGTCAGACTGCAGGCATGGTACAGGAGATGGTCAGACTGCGGGCATGGTACAGGAGATGATCATAGACCTGCGGACATGGAACAGGAGATGGTCAGACTGCGGGCATGGTACAGGAGATGGTCAGACTGCGGGCATGGTAAAAAAGATGGTCAGACTGCGGGCATGGTACAGGAGATGGTCAGACTGTGGGCATGGTACAGGAGATGGTCAGACTGCGGGCATGGTACAGGAGATAGAGAAAGTGTAAAAGGAGGGTGGTGGCCCTGTCTGTAAGTCCCCCTACCGCTAGGAGGTAATAAATGGGCTACCCACTACCACAGTAAGTCACCAGGCTAAGTTGCTCCAAAGGTGGTTTCCCAGCTAGGATAAGCAATTAATCTGTCTAATAGATTTGCCCGTGTTGTCTGTGGGCATACCCCGATCTAACCATAGAGTGATAAGTGGGTATCTCAGTAGAGTGATTAGATAGTAGTGCCCTGATTAAATTAATGTCGCACACAGGGATTAATTATATGAAGTGCATAGCGCATAAATAAGCGCTAAATCAGTGTAGGTGTACACAGGGATAAATCGTGCCACAGAAGCTGCTAAATAGCCAAAAATAATATAATATACAGCCGTATATAAAAAATGTGTAAGTGTGAGTATAGATGCGCACTCTTATGCGCTCTTACTACTCCAAAAATGAGTGCAATAATAGTGTGTGTATGAGTACACAAAATATACCAGGCACATATGTGCCACCAATTATGTCAAAACACAATGAGGCTGCTGCCTGTGAACATATAAACATAAAGTGCTAAACGTGTCTATGATTCAAAAGTCCAAGCATGAATTAAATAAATAAAATTGCATTTGAACAGCATCACCATTGAAGATGAATAAGTCCAAAGCCGCATGTAAGTTCCATCCAGCCGGTTATCTTAGTGCAATATATATCACAAAAATCCATGACTGATGAGTGCTCTAATACGATCAATAGTGCTTCCACACGTGATTCCAGTGCTCCCCCCCAGGGTCCCCACTCACCAGATGTCTCAACCCCTGCAGGGGTAGACAGCGTGTAGTATACATTTTCCACTCTGGGATGTATAGATGTCCCTTTTCTCTCCTTTTAAATCTGCTGCGATGTGCTGTTCAAATCAGGCTATGCACAGTTGCCAGTAATCCACAATGCTCAGATAAAACATAAAAAATAGGCTTCCATGGTATAGTAAAAAGTAAAAAAGGTTTTATTTGCAATGCCCCCACTAATCCAGGGGAATGCAGTACAGGCTTGGCTTAACAAAAAGTAGCTAGATACAACAATAGTTAAAAACAAGAAGTAAAACAAGTTAGGCTAACAGTTAGCTTCCAGGTAATGGGTTGTGTGCCTTGCTGATATAAACGCTGTGCGCTCCAGCTGAATAGCGCAGACGTCTCAGCTAGGTACCCGGAAGTGATACAATAGCAAGTGTGTGTGCTACCCGCCTGGCGGTCCTCCTTTGAAAATGTCATACGAAACGTACGTCGGGCGGGTAGCACGCACACTTGCTATCGTGTCACTTCCGGGGTAGCTAGCTGAGACGTCTGCGCTATTCAGCTGGAGCGCACAGCGTTTATATCAGCAAGGCACACAACCTATTAACTGGAAGCTGACTGTTATTGTAAATAAAACCTTTTTTTACTTTTTACTACACCATGGAAGCCTGTCTTTTATGTTTTATCTGAGGATTGTGGATTACTGGCAACTGTGCATAGCCTGATTTGAACAGCACATCGCAGCAGATTTAAAAGGAGAGAAAAAGGACATCTATACATCCCAGAGTGGAAAATTTATACTACACGCTGTCTACCCCTGCAGGGGTTGGGACATCTGGTGAGTGGGGACCCTGGTGGGGGAGCACTGGAATCACGTGTGGAAGCACTATTGATCGTATTAGAGCACTCATCAGTCAAGGATTTTTGTGATATATATTGCACCAAGATAACCGGCTGGATGGAACTTACATGCGGCTTTGGACTTATTCATCTTCAATGCTGATGCTGTTCAAATGCAATTTTATTCATTTAATTCATGCTTGGACTTTTGAATCATAGACACGTTTAGCACTTTATGTTTATATGTTCACAGGCAGCAGCCTCATTGTGTTTTGACATACGGTAATTGGTGGCACATATGTGCCTGGTATATTTTGTGTCTACATATTTATTAAAATTTTTGTGTACTCATACACACACTATTATTACACTCATTTTTGGAGTAGTAAGAGCACATTAGAGTGCGCATCTATACTCACACTTACACATTATTTATATACGGCTGTATATTATATTATTTTTGGCTATTTAGCAGCTTCTGTGGCACGATTTACCCCTGTGTACACCTACACTGATTTAGCGCTTATTTATGCACTATGCACTTCATATAATTAATCCCTGTGTGCGACATTAATTTAATCAGGGCACTACTATCTAATCACTCTACTGAGATACCCACTTATCACTCTATGGTTAGATCGGGGTATGCCCACAGACATCACAGGCAAATCTATTAGACAGATTAATTGCTTATCCTAGCTGGGAAACCACTTTTGGAGCAACTTAGCCTGGTGACTTACTGTGGTAGTGGGTAGCCCATTTATTACCTCCTAGCGGTAGGGGGACTTACAGACAGCGCCACCACCCTCCTTTTACACTTTCTCTACTTATCATATGCTCTCCCTAGGGGGAACATAATAGAGGGGGCTGCAGTCTTATATCAAGCCTTTCCTAAGCGCAGGTTCTCCATTCTATATAAATGGTGCAGGAGATAGTCAGACTGCGGGCATGGTACAAGAGCTCAAAGACGGCAGTTTCTGGCTTACCAACAGTCTATTTTTCAAGCACAGTTAGTAAGACAATAAATGGTTAAAAAGTCTGTGAAGATCCAAGCCTGACCATCCTAAATCCAGAAAGGCCATATAAAAACAAACAAATCATGCAGAGCACCCAGGAGTCTGGCACTAAGAACTCTCGAGTAGGCATGTGCATTTAGTTTCGTTCCGAATCGAAATTCGGACACATTTTTTCATTATTCGGACATTCGGATGCATACGAATTCCCGAATTGCAATATTACCGAATCGAAAACCCGCGGACGAAATTCGATCGGAATTCGAAAAAAAATTCTATTTGAATTGAATTCGAAAAAAAATTCTATTCGAAAAGAGACTATTTGTTTTCGAATCCGGTCGAAATAGTTTCGATTCCGACCAGATTTTTCGAAATTCGGTCGAAAACGAACGTATTCCGAAAACGAGTTTAACACATGGAACGAATCTAACTTAACAAAATTAATTAAATAACGAATGAAAACGAAACGAAACAAATTTTTCCCTTTTGCACATGCCTACTCTCGAGAAACAGCTGCAAATCACCAGGAATACTGTGTCACACTCTTGCAGCGTCTTCCAGAAGTCTTATCCCCAGTATGCTCCCCTGTCCTGTGTGCAGTGTAAATAGATAAAGAGAAGAGCAAGGGGAATAATTTCCTAACCACTGTGAGTGCTGGCTGATCTGCATACAGGACAGGCGAGCTGCTGCTGCTGCTTAAACTTCTGCAGCTGTGACACAGTGTGAGAAAGAGAGAGAGAGACCCATCTCCTGGTATCACCTTTGCCATGAGCACTACATCCTCATTACATGTCACATAAACAACTGGAGCTCCTCCTGGTATCAGCTCTGTAATGAGCTTCCACTTTCTCACCTTATCTATGATCTCCCTACCCCAGTCAACCTGTATCACTCACCGTTCTGCTTGATGGTGTTCTTCAATGCAGCCCAGGCCACAGCGTCCACCCTCCTCCCGGGCAAGGTGCTGAGACTCCCAGAGAGTGGGTGACCGACACCTCCGTGCTCTGTGCCCTCAGGACTGAGGGAACCAACACCATTAGCAGCATGCAACAGGGGGCAACCATCACTCTTGTCATGTGATGGCAGTCGGCAGTCAGCTGACACTTCTGAGGGCGCTGATTGGCTAGGACGCTCCTGCTATCTACTTAGCTAGTAGCTGGCTGCTACATCTCTCCCAGCATACTGTGTGGGTGGCGCCCGGTGAGAGTGAAGCAGTTCAAGTTTTTTTTAGGGGGGGATCAGACACCTCAGCCCAGTTCATCCATGCCCAAAAACGACTTGCAGGCGGCCTTATATAGCGTGGGGCGTGTACTAAACCCCCTGAGCCATAATTGGCAAAGGCCACCCTGGCTTTGGCCAATAATTGCTCTCCATTTTTTGCACGCTGTGATTGGCCAAGCATGCAGGGTCATAGTGCATGCTTGACCAATAATCAGTGCGCAATGCCGCAGTGAATTATGGGCCGTTGCGCGTCACTCGAACATGGCGCGAACGACCCATTTTGTTCGAATTTCGACGAACGTACGGACAGACGATGTTCGAGTCAAACATACGTTCGAGTCGAACATACGTTCGAGTCGAACACAAAGCTCATCCCTAGTGCCTGATAGTAGTCCTGATGTAATTGTACACATATACCTAAATATATATATAGTTATTAATATAGAAACCTCTAGATGAATGTTGCAGCAAAGTCTGGTTAACCTCCCTGGCGGTATGATTCTGTCTGGAATTACGTACAAAAAAGGTACAATTATTTTGCAAGGAAATTTGGCGTTTTATACTGTAGGCCTGTAATTCTTAGGCCTTGTACACACGGGCAAACATGTCCGCTGAAAACGGTCCGCCGTACCGTTTTCAGCGGACATGCCTGCCCGGAGATTTCTTTATGATGGCTGTAGACACCATCATACAGAAATGAGAGACAATCCGCGCGGACAGACAGCGCGTGACGTGTTCGCGCCGTCGTGAGCGATGCTGAAAGGTCAATGCTTCCACGCATGCGTCGAAGTCATTCGACGCATGCAAGGGATGGCGGCCGCTCGGACATGTACGGTAAGTCTGTACAGACGACCGAACATGTCCGACGGACAGGATTCCAGCGGGCATGTTTCTAAGCAAGTTTAGAAACATTTGTCCGCTCGAAAACGGTCTGGCGGGAAAATGTACGCTGGAATCCTGTCCGATCGGCCGTACACACGACCGAACATGTCTGCTGAAACTGGTCCGCGGACCAGTTTCAGCAGACATGTTCGGTCGTGTGTACGGGGCCTTAGGAATAACTCACATAAATCTGACCAAGCAAGAGTCTTGTAGGCATCCCGGGTATGATTTTTTTTAAAAAACAAAATAAATTATAATTATTTATAATTATTTATTATATTGTAACAAATAATAATATAATTCTAATAAAAATTATTCAATAATGTAATCAACTCAAAATCACTGAAATTTGCTCAGTTGCAGAATTGTCGCTGTCATTACTTTTATTTTTTTATGACGTATTTCCCCACAAATCGCTATCGCACAATTCTGCAAGTGATTATAATTTATTATCGCTGTTTTCTAGCTGATCTAAAACCATTTTTGACATAAAGGGACACTTTTGGACAATCTACAGTTTTCAGGCAGAAGGAACAGTTTTTATTATATAAAATAAAATGTAGGGCACTGGGCAGACCACTAGGGACAAGGGGGGGGTGTACTGTAATATATAAGATTACAGTATACTCTATGTAATGTGTTTGTTTACTTTTTTTAATTTGGCGCCGTTCTCCGCCCCCGTGCATCGTAACGTCGCAGGGAACGGAGATCGGCGGCACTGTGAATCGAGCGAGGAGGACCCGCTCGCTCACACAGCGGGGAGACATCGCAGGATCCAGGGACAAGGTGAGTAACTTGTCTGTGGAGGCTGCGAAAGGTAAGCCGCGCCGCTGCACACTCTGCACATCCACCCCGAGCGTGACTCGGGGATACCGTTCTTAGCATAAAAAAAAACGCTAAGGGGGTTAAGATGCGCATGGTGTGGCATCCATTTTTGTGTCAGAGACTTGAAGACAGGGTCAGCGATGATGGAAAAATCCTTCAACTATCATTCAACCAGCCTGGAACACAACTTCTCACACATGGAGAGTCGGTAGAGTCGGTAGGGGACAGATGTAGCATCGGACTGATGCTGCATTCACCTAGGTATGTATAATTTTTTTTGTTAACCCATAATTCTCTTTTAATGTTTATATTATTGCAGTGGCACTCATAAAAGTTTTTTTCCAATGGGTTCAAGCTTAGTTTAGGGCATTCTAAATGTGCAGTATTGTATAATGCACAACAGGACAGGAAAAACATCAGTATGCTTTTGTAAGAGACACTTTAATGAACAGTTAAAACTGCTCATTTTGTTTCCCACCATAACAAACCATTTCAAGTACTGTATTCGACAAAAAAAAAATCCGTAAATGCCAGAGCTTCCATGTCTTCCAAATAATGAATCGCTCACAATTTGCCATTAATACTGAGTCGATTCCCCAGCAGAATTAACTGTTGCAGAGGTATTTCAATGTATTATGCAGAGGCCACTTTCTGGATTGTTACTTGTCCTGTTAATTGGCTCACTAATAAATGGTAAGCACACGGATGAATGTAATCTTGACAAATTTCCATGCCAGGTATCTGAAAAGCAAGATCCCATAGGACCCCTCCCTTTCTGTAAAATTATTCCTCCTCACTGTTCACGTTCATTCTTTGTGCTTGTAACATGGCAACTCACACACTCATACTTAATTACTCATTGTTTCTCTCAGGGATCCAGAATTAGATGAAAAGCCATCTTTGTTATTTGTGGACATCCAGAATACAGTAGAATCCTGCATTAAAAATAAATCAAGCAATTAGTATCTACTGTGCAGTACAAACTAAGCATGCTCAATAATATGGATTAGGCACAACCTTAATACAATGTGGATATGTTAATTATGAGGCATTGTACTGTGATAAAAAAAAAAAAAAAAAAAAAAAAAAAACATATTAAAAAAGTCAAACTTTTTAAAGCTGATATTTCAGTGTATGAAGGTGTTCGGAATGTTAAAGCATATATTGTATATCACTTGGAAACTTGGTGAAATTACTGGGTATGAAGGATTTCATTTTCTGTTTTTGTTGTATTTTTTCATTTTATTATGTGTGGAGATTGCCACAGGTGGTGTTGAAACGCATAAGGGTTGCACAGTCATACAACATTGTGCCCATCTGAAATTTTTGTCCTTTTTTCCCCACAAATAGAGCTTTCTTTTGGTGGTATTTGATCACCTCTGGGTTTTTTATTTTTTGCGCTATAAAAGAAAAAAACACTGAAAATTCTGTAAAAAAAAAAAAAAAAAATTCTCGTTTCTGTCATATTAGCAGGTATTGCGGAGTATTGGGGGTATTGCAGAGTATGGGGGGTATTGCAGAGTGTGGGGGGTATTGCAGAGTGTGGGGGGTATTGCAGAGTATGGGGGGGTATTGCAGAGTGTGGGGGGTATTGCAGAGTGTGGGGGGTATTGCATAGTGTGGGGGGTATTGCAGAGTGTGGGGGGTATTGCATAGTGTGGGGGTATTGCAGAGTGTGGGGGGTATTGCAGAGTATGGGTGGTATTGCAGAGTGTGGGGGGTATTGCAGAGTGTGGGGGGTATTGCAGAGTGTGGGGGTATTGCATAGTATTGATGGTACTGCAGAGTATTGCACAGGGAGGGATGGATGGATCTGTGACTGCATTTGTCACAGATCCATCCCACAGCAGCTGCTGACACCCTGCGCCCCCCCCTCCTCTCACACTGTACCGATCGGTACAGAGAGGAGAGGGAGGAACCGGCGTCATTACATGACGCCGGTTTGTTTACAAGTGATCGCTCCGTCATTTGACGGAGCGATCACGTGGTAAACCGCCGCTATCAGCGGCGATTTACCGCGATCTGTGATGCGCTCACAGATGATTCCGGGAGCGCGCCGCAGGGGGCGCGCGAGTGAAGGATTCTGGGAGGACGTCCCAGGGACGTCGTCCCGGAATAACTCAACCGCTCTGTAGACGTCTTTTGTCTATGGAGCGGTTGGGAAGAGGTTAAATGTGTCCATGTACACATAGGGCCTAATCCTCAAAATCCTGGCGCAACGTAACTTTTTCCATTTAAGTTACACCGCCGCAAAATCTCTAAGTGCCCGATCCACAAAGCACTTACCTAGAAATTTTGAGCGGTGTAACTTAAATCGGGCCGGCGCAAGGCGTTCCTCTTCTCCAGGGGGCGATTCCCATTTAAATGAAGCGCGCTCCCGCGCCGGCCGTACTGCGCATGCTCGTGACGTCATTTTACCGACATGCATAGCGCGAAATTACGTTACGTCGGGCTTTGTGGATTGCGACGGGACAATAAAGTTGCGTCGGGTAAAAAAAAAGATACGGCGCCCAAAAAAAAAATTTTAATTAAAAAAAAAAAACGCGTCGCGAGCAAGAAAGGTCTGTTTTTACAAGGTGTAAACAGTTTACACCTTGTAAAAGCAGCCCTAATTTTGCGTTTGCAAAATAAAACTTACGGAGAAAAAACGAATCTGAAAAGCTTTGTGGATCTCCGTAAGTCCTAATTAGCATACCCGAGGCGGCATTTCGACGCAAAATGCCCCCAGCGGCGGATGCGGTACTGCATCCTAAGATCCGATAGTGTAATTCAATTAAACATGTCGGATCTTCGTCCTAACTATGGGAAACTGATTCTGTGGATCAGTTCCATAGTTAGGACCAGGGATACGACGGAGTAACAGCAGTTACTCCGTCGTATCTCTTTTGAGGATTTGGCCCATAGGCTTTTAGCAGAGTTTAGGAGCTGCGGTTAGGGGAGGTTCAACCTCCCTCTCCTGAGCACAGAAGAATCACATTCAGAGAAAGAGCTTAGGAAAATCATTGTTTTCTTACACTTTAAACAGCTGGAAATTATCAGTTATATTACAATTATCAGTTAAAATTGTGTTGCATTCAACTTCTCTGTTTTATTGAGAATAAAGCTGCCCGTGGATACTGCCAAATCAGCAAGTGACTATACTGTTGGAACAGACTGGGTCTGAGGAGATCTATCAATGCATAAAGCAGCATGTGTGGATCTGAGCCAAAAAAGCAATATATATATATATATATATATACTGCAAATTATTTATATTTCACCTTTATTTCCATATAAATGAATAACATTTTATGTTTGGTTATGACAATTTTTCCTCAAACTTGCTTCACAAGCCAATGTTTTGTATTACTGAATAGGTACAAACCTGATCAGGCCAAATTAAGCTGGAAACGCAGCTGCATCAGCGTGCAGAAGATGTCTGACATTCATGGTATAATAAATGACTTGACATTTATATAATAATTCTATGTAGCACATTAAGTGTTTCTCTTGTCAGATGTGATGCATATCTCTTTCCTTGCTCTTAGTTGTCACTACAAGAGATAGGATTAGTAGGATTGTTCCATGTTCCCAAGAAATATATGCTGAAGACCTTATTGAAAGGCAGAAATTTGGGGCAGGGTTGGAAAAGGATTCATTGGATAAAAAAGGCTGGTGTTATTAAAACGAAAACCCTAATAAAAAAAAAGAAAGATTTACATTAGGTAAAAGGTATGGTTCAGTGCATTCACAATGTCACTTAGAAGGTTGCACATAGCATCGGGCTGTCAGAGTAATTGCAGTATAATTTGACATTGCTGATATTTAAATATTTACTGTAGAAGAAGATTAAATTTGCATGAAAAAAAGTTGTTGAAGGAGACCTGTCTCATACATTTTCTGTCAAAATGTGAGGAGCAAATTGGCAGTAAAACTAGCACGGTTTCCTTCAGATTTACATCAGCGTGATGTTTTTAGTGCCCCATGACAGCTATTTTAATAAGAAGATAAGAACAGGGGTGTACGATTATCAGCCATCATATACATTTTCTTGCTTGATATTTCTTTTGCAATAGTCGCAGTAGGCGTAATATTTGACATGTCTTTGACATTGCCCTCTGACTTCCATTAGTCACATAGTGATGCTGGGCGCCCACGTGAATTAGTGTTGCTTGCTGTAGTGGTATATAAAGGGTGATGTAGAAAAGCCAGTAAAAGAAAAGAAAAGTCAGCAGCTACAAATATTGTAGCTGCTGACTTTTATAAAAGACACTTACCAGCCCAGAAATCCAGTGCTGTCATCAGCCAGGCAACTCTTCACTGGTCTTTTCCATCTTACTTGTGGGATACCAGGTGTGCCTTATTGTGGTTTCACAGATAGCTCCTCACTGCACATGCGTGAGTCGCTCTGCGCCTTCCGAATGGATCAGGAGCCTCCTGGGACATCTGACATGTTCCAAGAGGTTGCGGTCGGGGGGTGAATAAAGTGGGAGTGGGTATCTGCTAGAAATAGTTACCCCCTCCCAGAAAAAAAATGCTTAAAATGGGTCCTGCTTTCAGATCACTCTTCTAAGGCCTTGTACACACGACCGAGGAACTTGTCGGAAAAGACACATCGTTTTCCTCTACGAGTTCCTTGTTAGGCTTGTCGAGGGAACTTGACAAGCTTGCTTTGCGTACACACGTCAAGACAAAATCTCCTTGTTCTCAAACGCGGTGACATACAACACATACAATGGGAGGGGAAGTTCGATTCCACTGGCACAACCCTTTGGGGCTGCTTTTGCTAATCTCATGTTACTGCGTGTTAAGTAAAAGTTTGTTAAGAGACGATTTGCACTTTTCAGTCTGTTACAGCGTGAAAAATGTGTTATCTCCCTTACAAATGCTACTTTTACTCCCGTCTCATACTTTATTCTGAGCATGCGCAGGTTTCTTAGCATGCACACGCTCGAGTTTCTCGTCGAAAACCAGCCTGACGAGGAACGCGACGAGGAAATTGAGAATCCCATCGAGGAAAAAGAGAACTTGTTCTCTTTTTTCCTCGTCGAGTTCCTCAACAGTTTCCTCAATGAAAAACGTACACACGACTGTTTTCCTCGGCAAAAAAGCTCTCTCACCAAGTTTCTTGATGGATTCCGTTGAGTTTCTCAGTCATGTGTATGAGGCCATAGAGCATTTGAAAGGCGTTTTATTGCCTCCTCACTGCTTGCTTTGACCTCTTGAATACTGTGCACTAGAGCACGCTTTCAGAGTGGCTCCACATTCACGAGTGACAGGGGGTATAATCCCTGTTGCGACATGTGTACACCTATGCACTTGAGTCTTTAATATGGATTGGATCCTGGACAAACATTTTCTTGGTCCCCCCTCATGCAATTTTGCTCTCCACCCCAACATCCCAAAAAATGAACAAACACCACATAGACCTATCTAAAAAGAGCTTTAATAATGTAAATATATAGAACTGGCCCTTTATTAAAGCGGAGGTTCGCCGGTAAAATGCTGTTTTTACCCTTAGATGTATGCTCATTTAGTCTAGGGGAATCGGGTTGTTGTTTTAAAATCCGAGCATTACTTACCGTTGTAGAGGGTGATCTTCTCCGCCACTTCCGGGTATGGGCTGCAGGACTGGGCGTTCCTTCTTGATTGACAGTCTTCCGACAGGCTTCCGAAAGGCTTCCGACGGTCGCATCCATCGCGTCACGATTTTCCGAAAGTAGCCGAACGTCGGTGCGCAGGCGCAGTATAGAGCCGCACTGACGTTCGGCTTCTTTCGGCTACTCGTGACGCGATGGATGCGACCGTCGGAAGCCTTTCGGAAGACCGTCAATCAAGAAGGAACGCCCACTCCCGAAGACCCATACCTGGAAGTGGCGGAGAAGATAGCCCTCTACAACAGTAAGTAATGCTCGGATTTTAAAACAACTAGCCGATTCCCCTAGACTAAATGAGCATACATCTAAGGGTAAAAGAGCAAAAACGGCCTTTATGGGTGAACTCCCGCTTTAAAGGATAAGTACACCTTTGGGAACATGTTACATGTTCCACCCGTTTATAGGTGTTAGGTGTTACATGTTCCCACTGTTGTAATGTCTCCTCAATCCGCCGCCTGTAGTGACCACAAGCCAACACAGTTTTAAAAACACATGGCTGTGTGGGGCTATGCCCGCCTGACTGCAACATTCATTCACAGATTTCTGTGAATGGGAGAACTATCAGTGCCAACAGCCTTTGCAGTTATTTGCTTGTAGTCCTCTATGAACTACCAGGGTGCTGTTGAGCAATCAAGGTAGTTCATTGATGTATCCTGTCATTCAGTAATTGCTGGTATGAGGTACAAGCAGACAGCTGACACTGACAGTCTGCTGGTACCATGTGATCGCTGTCGTAATTTTTTTTAAAATAAAAATAATAAAAAATAATAAACAATCTGAATTACTTTTTTTTACATACTGAATGAATGAATGAATGAATGAAAAACTTATATAGCGTGGCACATGCGAACTGAATCGCCTCTGGGCGCTAGTTGTTCGTGTCTCAATGACATCAAAAGAGCAGAGTTTTGATATGTCTTCTGAAAGTCAGGTGGTTTTCCTCCAACCGAATGCTGGTTGGTAAAGCGTTCCATAGTCTAGGACCTTGAAAAGCAAACCTTCTTTCTCCTTTGGACTTGTATTTGGTTTTTGGTACCTTGACCAGATTTTGGTCGGTGGATCGCAGAACGCGATTGGAATTGTGAGGTTCTATCTTGTCGCAAAGATATTGCAGAGCCTTCCCATGGATGCACTTATGTGTCAGGCAGAGTGCTTTAAATGCAATTCTGTCTTTTACTGGCAACCAGTGAAGGGTTCTCAGCGAAGGTGAGATTGATTCCCATGTTTTTTTCCCAGTCACCAGTCTGGCGGCCGTATTCTGTACGACTTGCAGACGAGAGATTTGGTACTTTGGGAGTCCGAGGTAAAGGGCATTTGCATAGTCCAGTCTGGAATTTACGATTGTTCCCACCACGACTGCTACGTATTCTTTGGGGATAAATGGAATAAGTCTGCATAGTAGGCACAACAGATGGTGCGATCCGCTGACTACTGACCCTATTTGTGCGTCCATTGTCATGAAGGCGTCGAAAATGACTCCTAGACTTTTGACTTTGGAGCTAGGGGTGATGAATTGGCCCAGAATGGGCGGCGGTGTCCAGGTTGTTGCCAGTTGACTCTTTTGGCTGGCGTGAAACATAAGAAGTTCTGTTTTGGAACTGTTGAGTTTAAGATAACTCTTAGTCATCCAGTTTTCTATCGAAGAGAGACATTTCTCTAACCTGAGATGATGATCCTTTTTGTTGCAAATGCGAAAATACAGTTGCGTATCGTCTGCATAAGAGTGATAGAGTAGTTCTTGGCTACTGATAATATCAAAGAGAGGGCGAAGATAGATGTTGAACAGCACCGGTGACAGGGGGGATCCTTGGGGGACTCCACATGGCACCGTGCGCTTTTCCGACGTGAAAGATCCCAGTTTCACTGTTTGTGATCGGTTTTCAAGAAAGGAGGAAAACCATGGTAAATCACCTTCTGCGACTCTGGCTACCTCGGCCAGTCGCATCAGTAACATTTTGTGGTCTACTGTGTCAAAGGCTGCGCTTAGGTCCAGCAGAACCAGGAGACAGGATTCTCCTTCGTCTGCGGCCTCGAGGGCATCGTACCATATTTTGAGTAAGGCCGTTTCTGTCCCGTGTCCGGGACGGAAACCTGATTGAAATCGATCGAGTAGATTGTGGGTATCAAGATGCTGTTGCAGCTGTCGTACCACTATTTTCTCCATTATCTTGGAGAGAACGTTTAGGCCTGTTATGGGACAGCGGTGAGTTGGGTCCTTGGGATCCAGGTTAGGTTTTTTCAAGATGGGCTGGATTGTGCCCTCTTTCAGCAGGGAGGGCACTTTGCCTTCCTTAAATGACTGGTTTATAAGCTGTGTGATCGATGGTGCCAGGATGTCGGCACATTCCTTCAGCAGTTTGGTGGGGATGATATCATTGGGTGCTGTCATGTTCCGCACAGCACCAATGATATTTTTTGTGGTATCGATGGAGATCGGTTCCAGAGTGAACTTTGTTGATTGTAGAAAGTTTCTGTGGGTGTTTTGTGGTTGATTGAAGGGGGGGTTGAGGGGGGTATTGTTTTGCAGAATGCTTTCCAGGATTCTTTCAATTTTGTTGATGAAGAAATCCGATAGTTCATTACAGAACTCTTGGGTGTCTGAATTGGGGACTTCAAGACATCCTGGATTCATGGTCTGGGTGACCATCTTGAAGAGTTCGCGGGGGGGGTTTAGGGCGCTGTTAATCGCCATAGAAAAATGATGTTTCTTGGCTTTGAAGATTTCTTTATGATATCGTGTTGTTATTGCCTTGTAGATGATGAGGTTATCCTCTGAAGAGCTTCTTTTCCAGGCGGCTTCCGCCCTTCTGCGCTCTTGCTTCAGTAGCGACAGCTGGTTGTTGAACCAGCCGGACTTTTTTTTCCGGATGTGGGTTTTGCGTTTCGGTGCTACTAAGTCGGCTGACTGTAGCAGGGCTGCATTTATGGCATCCAGTGTATCTGAGGCTGTTTGATGTGGATGGATTGTTCCGATTCTGTTTCCCAAGGTAGATTTGAAGAGTTCCGAATGGAGCTTCTTCTGAGATCTAGCCCAGTGTATTGTCACCGGCTTGGGTGCTTTTATCAATGGTGGAATTTTGGAAATTATGAAATTAATTGCATGGTGGTCTGTCCATGGCAATGGTTCATTTTTCAAAATGCTTATTTTTAGATTTTGTCTGAAAATTAGGTCGAGTGTGTGACCTGAAGTATGTGTTGGCCCGCATATAAGTTGCTGTAGCCCTAATCCTTCCAGGTGATCGATGCAGGCGTCCGCAATGGGATCCTGTGAGGAGTTGGCCCACAGATTGAAGTCCCGGAGCAGCAAAAGGTGTTTGCTGTTAAGGGTATAAGTGGATATAAACTCCGTTAATGATGGCAGAAGCTGCGATTTAGGCCCAGGTGGCCTATAGCAGAGGAGAATGGGAACAGTCTCCTGGGGGTTAGTTTGAAGTTGAAGAGTAAGGGTTTCCATAAATGGAAGGGGATTTTGAAGGGCTGGCTTAGTGATTGCAACATGAATCTTGTGGATCACCGCCAGGCCTCCTCCTCTTTGCCCTATTCTGTTTTCCGTTATAATGCGATAGTTTTCTGGCACCAATTCTTCGAGAATGGTGTTGCAGTCGTCTGAAAGCCAGCTTTCTGTAATAAAGAGGCAGTCTAGATCGTTGTGTAGTAAGAAATCGTGGATTTCTAATCGGTGTTTTACTGCCGATCTTGTGTTGATCAAAGCACATGATATGTGCTTGAGCTGGGTTAATTGGTTGAAATTTTTGATGGTCGATCGTCGATCGAATCTCAAAAGTTGCTCTATTTTTAAAGCCTTTTTGGTGACGGCTGGTAATACTGTTGCGAATTGTCTCAGACCCGAATAGTCTCTGCAGAGTATCGCAGATTATCCATTGTCGCCAGTCCCCGGGGGGGGGGGGTGATGATTAAATTGCGATAGAGGGAAGATTCGCTGAATCCTCTCGCTTGGCCTTGGTCCAGAGGAAGGCAAAAAAACCCTGGCAGTGCTAAGCCAATGTGCTGCCGCAGTGAAAAAAAATTCCTTCCTGATCCCTGAGAGGCGATCGGACAAAACCCTGGATCAAGTACTGTTGGATTGAGGGAGGAAGGGGGGATGAGAGGTGTCACTGTTGCTGGGGAGTACCAAGATGGCCACCGACCGAGACACAGGCCTCAGGTTTGGGGGCTGTTAGCTTGGTGGGTTTAAGCTAGGACTGTTAATCCTGAGGAGGAAGGGATCCTCCAGGGATAGGGGGGGGGATGTTACTAGACAATTCCAGATATTTCCGGGCTGTTACTGGGCCTATATGCGGCGCGCCGCTAGGCCGCGGCTGAAGCCGCGGTCTTTCCTGATTGCGGCGGCGGCGAATAAGGCCTGGTCTGGCGCGGGTGCGGGGAAGAGCCGCAAACCACTGGGAAAAACGCTACTATGAGCGACGGGGGGCCGGGATGATAGTGGGTGACAGTGTGGGGTGCGATGCGGCTTAAAGAAGAGGTAGAGAGCCGCAATTTGGGTCGCTGGAATGGCTGTCCTGAAAAGGACGGTCATCAGCGATTCCTGGGGGTGGAAATGGCCCTGAAAGACAGGGTCTTACCTGAGGAGAGGGGGCCCACGAGGGGGCCCAAGGGAAGGAAGGAGCCGGTCCTATGAGCTGCAGTTGACTCGTGCAGCAAGGATTGTAGGAGCCTGCCTGCCTGCCTGTCTGCAGTCTAGCTGACTATCTGTCTGGTCCCTGGTGAGAGCAGACTCGAAAGCGGAAGGTCCGGAGCGTCCTACTCCACCACTGATACTCTCTCTGATCACGGCAAACACCAGTCATATGATGATGCTGTACTGCACTGGTGACAGTATGTAAATTACAACTTCAAAAAACAAGCCATTCCTCTTACTAAATACGTCAGACTATTTACTTTCCAAAAAGGGGGTATTTGGGGGGTATTTGTATTATCCTGGCATTTTCTGGCCTCAAGAAATGAGATAGGCCATCAGTACATCAGGATTGATCAATTTTCAGATCTATATATCCCATAGTTTGTGGACTCTATAACTTTCATACAGACTAAATAATATGGGCCAGAATCGCCCTATGCTGCGGCGGCGTAACGTATTACATTTACGTTACACCGCCGCAAGTGTTCAGCGTAAGTGCTTGATTCACAAAGCACTTGCCTGTAAACTTGCGGCGGGGTAGCGTAAATCCTCCCGGCGCAAGCCCGCCTAATTCAAATGGGGCGGGGACCATTTAAATTAGGCGCGTTCCCGCGCCGAACGTACTGCGCATGCTCCGTCCCTAAAATTTCCCAACGTGCATTGCGCTAAATGACGTCGCAAGGACGTTATTGGTTTCGACGTTAACGTAAATGGCGTCCAGCGCCATTCACGGATGACTTACGCAAATGACGTGAAATTTTTAATTTGACGCAGGAACGACGGCCATACTTAACATTGGCTAGACCACCTAGAGGGCAGGTTTAGTTTTACGCCGCGTATCTCTACGGAGACTACGTAAATTTACAGCGACGGGCAAAGCGTACGTTCGTGAATCGGCGTAACTAGTCATTTGCATATTCTACGCCGACCGCAATGGCATCGCCACCTAGCGGCCAGCCTAGAATTGCAGCCTAAGATCCGACGATGTAAGTCACTTACACCTGTCGGATCTTAGGGCTATCTATGCGTAACCTGATTCTATGAATCAGGCGCATAGATACGACAATCGTATCTCAGAGATACGACGGCGTATCAGGAGATACGCCGTCGTTTCTCTTTTGTTAATCTGGCCCTATGTACTTATTTGGATTATTTTCACCAAAGAAATGGTGCAGAATAAAGTTTGGCCACAATTTATTAAGAAAGATTATTTATTTGCAAGCGTGTTTTTTTTTCTTCCAAATTTTCAGTCTATTTTTTTTTTTAAATAAAAAAGCCAGTGGTGATTAACCACTTAAGCCCCGGCCCATTTAGCTGGCCAAAGACCAGACTACTTTTTGCGATTCGGTACTGCGTCGTTTTAACTGACAATTGCGCGGTCATGGAACGTGGCTCCCAAACAACATTGACGTCCTTTTTTTCCCACAAAAAGAGCTTTCTTTTGGTGGTATTTGATCACCTCTGCGGTTTTTATTTGTTGTGCTATAAACAAAAATAGAGCAACAATTTTGAAAAAAAATCAATATTTTTTACTTTTTGCTATAATAAATATCCCCCAAAAATATATACAGGGAGTGCAGAATTATTAGGCAAATTAGTATTTTGACCACATCATCCTCTTTATGCATGTTGTCTTACTCCAAGCTGTATAGGCTCGAAAGCATACTACCAATTAAGCATATTAGGTGATGTACATCTCTGTAATGAGAAGGTGTGTGGTCTAATGACATCAACACCCTATATCAGGTGTGCATAATTATTAGGCAACTTCCTTTCCTTTGGCAAAATGGGTCAAAAGAAGGACTTGACAGGATCAGAAAAGTCCAAAATAGTGGGATATCTTGCAGAGAGATGCAGCACTCTTAAAATTGCAAAGCGTGATCATCGAACAATCAAGCGTTTCATTCAAAATAGTCAACAGGGTCGCACGAAGCGTGTGGAAAAACCAAAGCGCAAAATAACTGCCCATGAACTGAGAAAAGTCAAGCGTGCAGCTGCCAAGATGACACTTGCCACCAGTTTGGCCATATTTCAGAGCTGCAACATCACTGGAGTGCCCAAAAGCACAAGGTGTGCAATACTCAGAGACATGGCCAAGGTAAGAAAGGCTGAAAGACGACGACCACTGAACAAGACACACAAGCTGAAACGTCAAGACTGGGCCAAGAAATATCTCAAGACTGATTTTTCTAAGGTTTTATGGACTGATGAAATGAGAGTGAGTCTTGATGGGCCAGATGGATGGGCCCGTGGCTGGATTGGTAAAGGGCAGAGAGCTCCAGTCCTACTCAGACGCCAGCAAGGTGGAGGTGGAGTACTGGTTTGGGCTGGTATAATCAAAGATGAGCTTGTGGGGCCTTTTCGGGTTGAGGATGGAGTCAAGCTCAACTCCCAGTCCTACTGCCAGTTTCTGGAAGACACCTTCTTCAAGCAGTGGTACAGGAAGAAGTCTGCATCCTTCAAGAAAAACATGATTTTCATGCAGGACAATGCTCCATCACACGCGTCCAAGTACTCCACAGCGTGGCTGGCAAGAAAGGGTATAAAAGAAGAAAAACTAATGACATGGCCTCCTTGTTCACCTGATCTGAACCCCATTGAGAACCTGTGGTCCATCATCAAATGTGAGATTTACAAGGAGGGAAAACAGTGCACCTCTCTGAACAGTGTCTGGGAGGCTACGGTTGCTGCTGCACGCAATGTTGATGGTGAACAGATCAAAACACTGACAGAATCCATGGATGTCAGGCTTTTGAGTGTCCATGCAAAGAAAGGTGGCTATATTGGTCACTGATTTGTTTTTGTTTTGTTTTTGAATGTCAGAAATGTATATTTGTGAATGTTGAGATGTTATATTGGTTTCACTGTTAAAAATAAATTATTGAAATGGGTATATATTTTTTTTTTGTTAAGTTGCCTAATAATTCTGCACAGTAATAGTCACCTGCACACACAGATATCCCCCTAAAATAGCTAACACTAAAAACAAACTAAAAACTACTTCCAAAAATATTCAGCTTTGATATTAATGAGTTTTTTGGGTTCATTGAGAACATGGTTGTTGTTCAATAATAAAATGAATCCTCAAAAATACAACTTGCCTAATAATTCTGCACTACCTGTATATATAAAAAAAAATTTCCCCTCAGTTTAGGCTGATACGTATTTTTCTAAAAAAATCGCAATAAACACTTATTGATCGGTTTGCGCAAAAGTTATAGTGTCTACAAGATAAGGATTCTCCTTATGCTCCTCGTTTGTTTGGGATAGGAGGAATCCTCTCATCAGGTGAGATAAGTCCCATTGTTATACAGAAAGGCCCGGATTCACATACATCGGCGCATATTTATGCCGCCGTAGCGTATCTCCTTTACGCTACGCCGACGCAGCGCAGAGAGGCAAGCACTGGATTCACAAATCCAGTGCTGCCAAATCTGCGCTGGGTTTCCTAGGCGTAAACCGGCGTATGTGGAAGTGGGCGTGAGCCATGCAAATGAGGCGTGACCCCATGCAAATGATGGGCTGAGTCTCAGATAGATACGTATAATGAATGGGGCATGCGCCGTCCCGTGGACGCATCCCAGTGCGCATGCTCAGAATCACGTCGGAACTACTCCCTAAGATACGCTGGATCACTGCCTACGGCGTGAATGTAACCTACGCCTAGTCATATTCACGTCCTACGTAAACTACATAAAATATGTCGGCTTGTGTTCCCTGGTGCAGCCATTTGCATGGATGCTGCTGAGTTACACCTGCTATGGGGCATAACTTTACGCCGGACGCTGCGTCGGACGGACGTACGTTCGTGAATCGGCGTAGCTCCCTCATTTGCATATGTTAATAGAAAATCAATGGGAGCGCCAAATACGTCCAGCGTAAATATGCGCCCACTCTACGGCGGCGTAGGCAAGTTATGTCGGTCGGATGAAGCCTATTTTCAAGCGTATCTTGGTTTCTGAGTCCGGCACATAGATACGACGGCGCATATTTGCACTTATGCGGCGTATCTGGAGATACGTCGGCATAAGTGCTTTGTGAATCTAGGCCATAGTATATATTTAGTTATGTTTGTCCTAGGGATAGGGGGTATGAGTAAGTACTAGTTGTAGCATGAGGCTACGTTCACACTGCTGCGAATTCAAAATTGCAGTAAAATTTGCGATTTTACCGCGATTCCGCGGCTGAGTTTTTCCGTGAATTTGCCGCGATTTGAGGGAATACCAGTCTATAGAGCTGAATTTGCATCGCACATGGATCAAACTCACACAGGACCCTTTTTTCCCCGCAGCTTAGATTCGCACTGCACTAATGGAAAACAATGTTATTTTAATAACTTGCGAATTTGAGAAATCGCAAGGGCTCAAATTCGCAATAAAATTTGCAGCAGTGTGAACCCAGCCTAAAACACGTTCATTTTTAGCTGTACCCCACACTGTCTGTGATGATTTTATGGAACATGCAATAAACGTTGAAGAAGTGCAGTGGATTCCGGATCCTTTTTATTTTCTGTAGCTTACAGACGAGCTGTGCTAGCACCTTCACCTCAAGTGCTAGTCGATGGACAGCTAATTACTCACCTGGAGCAGCTTTGCTTGTGTGTGTTTTCTTATCAGCATGCTTCTTGAAAGCATAAGAACTGATTGGAATGGCTTCTTGTACTGCTGCTTCCTTTCACACTCCAGGTAAAATTCAGATACTTACTCTGCCTACATGTTAAAATTTACATTTAATGATTTATTAATTATTACAGAGCTACATTAATTACTCTTTTATATCTACCCGGAGTTCAGTTCTAAGATTTTATGCTAAACTTGGTAATGTAATGCAGTGATCTATAGATTTTTGGTTATGACACAGAAATATTTTGACACTGAGAACAAAAAACAATAAACTTCTTTTTTTATGGTTAAGAAGTCTATAGACGAGGCATTTTTTTTCCCATTAAGCCAGTAGGTTGAATGAAAAAAATTACTTAAAGCGGGGGTTCACCCTTAGAGGGCACTTTTCCCCCTTAGATTCCTGCTCGTTATTACTAGGGGAATCGGCTATTTATTTTAAAATATGTGCAGTACTTACCCGTTTACGAGACGCATCCTCTCCGTCGCTTCCGGGTATGGGCTTCGGGAATGGGCGTTCCTTCTTGATTGACAGGTTTCCGAGAGGCTTCCGACGGTCGCATCCATCGCGTCACGATTTTCCGAAAGAAGCCGAACGTCGGTGCGCAGGCGCAGTATAGAGCCGCACCGACGTTCGGCTTCTTTCGGCTACGAGTGACGCGATGGATGCGACCGTCGGAAGCCTCTCGGAAGAATGTCAATCAAGAAGGAACGCCCGCTCCCGAAGACCCATACCCGGAAGCGACGGAAGAAGATGCAGCTCGAAAACGGGTAAGTACTGCACATATTTTAATATAAATAGCCGATTCCCCTAGACCGAACGAGCAGGAAGCTAAGGGGAGATTTTTTTTTTTTTTTTAAATGGGTGAACTCCCGCTTTAATTCCACATGGAGTGTGTGGCTGGGGGACTCCTCCCCACTGAGGTATTGTATTCAATCAGCAGGGGGGACTTCCCAGTTGTCAGAATACACTAAGACCCCTTTCACACTGAGGAGTTTTTCAGGCGGTACAGCACTGCTATACCGCCTGAAAAAACTCCTTCACTGCCAAAGGGCTTTCACACTGAGGCGATGCACTGGCGGGAGAGAAAGAAATCTCCTGTCAGCGGCATCTTTGGAGCGGTGAGAGGAGTGGCATGTATACCGCTCCTTCACCGCTCCTTCCCTTTGAAAACAATGGGAAACCGCCGCAATGCGCCTCTATAGGCAGTGAAACTGATCAAATCACCTGTGCAAAATAATGGAGAGCCTGAAAACATGACCTGTTGGGGCTCCTTGAGGACTGGAGTTGAGAAACACTGGGGTAGATTGATAACAGTGCAGCCATTGGCTCCCGCTGCTGTCAATCAAATTCAATGATGCGGGATGCAGGGCTGAGTCCTGCATTCGGCGGGTATGGATGCCAAATGCTGGACTCGGGAGCGCGCCCGCAAGTTAACCCCCCCCCCCCGGGAGAGCGCTTCTCCTAGGGGGTTATTTGTTGCGAGGAATAGCCGAGAGAGCCGCCGGGGGACCCCAGAAGACGGTGTTTAGGGCAACTCTGTGCAAAATTAACTGCACAGTGGAAGTAAGTATGACATGTTTGTTTTTAAAAAAATAAATAAAAAATCGAACCTTTACAACCCTTTTTACTTAGCTAAACACTCATTCAATCCAGCGCCGTGCACATCTGCAGGTCTTTTCTCCCCTCAGTTTCAGGTCTTGCTGGCTTTGTTGGGGCACCAGGAGCCATTGGCTCCCAGTGCTGTCAATCAAAGCCAGTGATGAGGGAATGGGGGGCGGGACACTGTGTGTGTCAATTAGAAGCTGCTTCCCATGGGGGCACTGGACAGAGAGGAGGGGCCAGGAGTGCTGGCAGGGGACCCGAGAAGAGGAGGTTCAGGGGCCACTCTATGCACAGAGCAGGTACATTAAGACATGTTTGTTATTTGAATTCTTTACAATTGCATTAAAATTCAGCCAGTCTCTGCTGAACTGGACACATTTTGATCCATCTATGGCCCGCTTTACTACTGTGTTGTTCTTTGTAATTCTTCACAGAACTGGTTAGCTTATTTTTAAATAATACGGAACGGAACCCTTCTAATAAAACACCCTCATTTCGCCAATAAAAAATAGCATGTGATTGCTGTATAATACAAAATTATGCAGCAATCAAACCCCCAAATAGCAATACAGTTTTCTATCAGCACAAAAATACACACGCTCACAATAAAAGAATGAGTTTTTGAATGATTGCTCCAGTCCTACTAAACAACCGGTGACTAATTTCTACACATGCATGTAGATTACATTTCTTTTTCTTAAGTGTATTTTTCCCTCAGTCACGCATAAACAGAACTATGTTCATAGATCAGTACATCGATTCAGTTCCAACAATGTCATTTAGGTATTCCGCTGTGAACGTGTTACTAGTTTTATTATCTATTGATCAATCACACTTCAGAGCCCCTGCAATCTAATCAGTCCCACTTATTGTTTAGCAGTTGCATTTTTAGGGTGATTTACATTTATCTTCTTATGGACTCTTTCCAATCATCTTGCCATGTGACTGAAGAGAACAGTTGCTGATTTCAGTCTTAAAAAATGTTTTGTGTCACCAGGGAACTCATTATAAGGACAAACTTCCTCCAGTTAGAGTTACTGCTTTAATTAGAGTAAAGAATAGCTTCTGGTATGAAAAAAATACATTTTAGGAAAGAAAGTAAAATGATGACACTGTACTTTTTTCATGGGAAACAATATTGCTAGGCTGAATTATTGAACAGCAAGAAATGATAGTAATGAAGACTTGGAAATAGCGGGAAGGTAAACAGCACATTACTGCTCAACTCATACATTTTGGTTTTCACCACTGAAATAAGAGAAAAAGAAAATCTGATCATGCAGCAATTCCTGTTTATTAGACTGATGTCAGGTCCTGGTATTTTGATTTATAGTTACATGCTAATTTAGAAGATATTAATAGCAATTAAATTGGAAAGGCAAAATATTCTCTATATTTTTAATGCTTGCTTGAACAGACTACCATTTTCTCATACAAAGGAATGTATAATATTCATGTAAAAAAATAATAATATATCTATCTATCTATCTATCTATCTATCTATCTATCTATCTATCTATCTATCTATCTATCTATCTATCTATCTATCTATCTATATATATATATATATATATATATATATATATATATATATATATCTATCATGTAAAAAATAACCTCATAACCTAATTTCTATGTAGAGTTTATAATTTTATATGTAAATTAAGGTAGCCATATTTTTTGTATAACACACTTTTGCTCTTTGCTTTGCAGTGCTACATATTGGTTGTGCATTACTGCGCCTTCCTACAATTCAAGTCAATGGGTTTATTTACTAAAGAAGTAAAAAATGTTCACTTAACTTACTGTTCATATACTGTATGTACAAGCAAAAAAATGTTTTTCTTATTTTTTTTGTTATTTTCGTTGCATGTGATTGAGCACTTGCCGACTTGCTCACGTACATTTACTGCGGAAGGTCGGCTCTCCTGTGCAAAGAGGATAGAGGGCATGTACCCGTGGGTCCCGCGGACTCGATGTCCGCCGGCGACCTATGATCGCTGTGTACAGAGGCAAAACGGGGAACTGCCTAAACAAGGCGATTCCCCGTTCTGCCTAATGACTTGTCAGAGATCGGGAACAGTGATCTCTGTCATGTCCCAGTGAGCCCACCCCCCCTACAGTTAGAACACACCCAGGGAACACACTTATGTCCCTTTTTACACTTGTGGACCGTATGTCCGCTTTTTCATCCATCCGTGTGCGGATGAAAAAGGGACATACATTGGTCCCTATGAGATCGCGGGTGTCGGCGGATGTACATGCATGCTGTTTAAGCAAGCATTAAAAATATAGAGAATATTTTGCCTTTCCAATTTAATTGCTATTAATATCTTCTAAATTAGCATGTAACTATACAGTGCAGCCATTGGCTCCCGCTGCTGTCAATCAAATTCAATGATGTGAGATGCGGGGTTGAGTCCTGCATTCGGCGGCTATGGACGCCAAATGCTGGACTCGGGAGTGCGCCCGCAAGGTAACCCCCGCAAGGTAACCCCCCCGGAGAGCGCTTCTCCTAGGGGGTTATTTGTTGCGAGGAATAGCCGTGAGAGCCGCCGGGGGACCCCAGAAGACGGTGTTTAGGGCAACTCTGTGCAAAATTAACTGCACAGTGGAAGTAAGTATGTTATGTTTGTTATTTTTTTTGTGTTGTTGCTGTGATCTGACTTACAGTTAGATGGGTGGCTACATTCATTCCCCACAGTCCCACTGTATGTAGAACATAACCACTCTTTCTTTCTCACTCCCGAGATGAACTAAGGACTCGAGGTTATAGGATGTATTGTGTGCATAGCGCAGTGAACATGACTGCAACTAATGTGCACTCCTTGTTCCAAATAAACAAGGTGGAAAAGGAAAGGTTTGATCGCTCACAAAGGAGGCTACAAGGAAGAAAACACAGTAATGCCTTGTACACACTATCGGGTTTCCCGGCGGACTTTTATACCACTGGGAAACCCAAGGGGAAAGCCGAGAACCTGCTCGGCAGCTTTTTCCCCCCTACACACGACTGGTTTTCCTGGCAGGAAAACTGCCATGAAAGCTTTGGCCGGGGAACCCGGCCGTGTGTATGCTCCCCCGCAGGCTTTCCCCATAGGAAAACTGCCGGGTTAAAAACCACCGGGAATCCTGGTGGGAAAAAAGGAAACATGTTCTCGTTTTTCCCGCTACGATTCCCATCGGTTTTCCTGTTGGGAAAGCTGCCATGGAGCATACACACGGACAGTTTTCCCAGCCAAAAGCTGTCATGGCAGTTTTCCAGATGGGAAAACTGGTCATGTGTACGAGGCTTAAGAAACATTTTCATGAAAATTTGAGTGCATATGCAGTATATGAATTATTTTTGGAGAATAAGAATATTATTTAAGGTCACATTGATGTATATTTCCATTTTTGCAATAGAATTTGAGAAACCCATACTATATGCATTATGCATTCCCATTTACACATACCTAAAAACTTTTTAAATATAATATTTCTTACATTTCTGGTTAATAGACAATGTTAGAAGGACAAAGTGAGGACAAAGGGGACAAATTGAGTTTCAACTTATAAACCTACAATGCTGCATCCAAGCCTTGAGATATTTAACCCTTTGTTAGGACAGTGTTGAAATCTAATTTGCAGGGTTTGGTAAACATTATGGGCCAGAGCCACAAAAGGGATACGACGGCGTAACTGCTGTTACGCCGTCGTATCCCTGTTCCTAACTATGGAACTGATCCACAGAATCAGTTTTCCATAGTTAGGCAGAAGATCCGGCATGTGTAAGGGACTTACACTGCCGGATCTTAGGATGCAGTACCGCATCCGCCGCTGGGGGCATTTCGTGTCGAAATGCCGCCTCGGGTATGCAAATTAGCACTTACGGAGATCCACAAAGCTTTTCAGCTTTGTTTTTTCTCCGTAAGTTTTAGTTTGCAAATGCAAAATTAGGGCTGCTTTTACAAGGTGTAAACTGTTTACACCTTGTAAAAACAGACCTTTCTGTCCAGCGACGCGTTTTTTTTTAAATTTTAAATTTTTTTTTTAGCGCCGTATCTTTTTTTTTTTCCCGACGCAACTTTATTGACCCGTCGCAATCCACAAAGCTCGGCGTAACGTAATTTTGCGCTATGCACGTCGGGAAAATGACGTCACGAGCATGCGCAGTACGGGCGGCGCGGGAGCGTGCCTAATTTAAATGGGAATCGCCCCCATGAAAATAGGAACGCCTTGCTCCGGCGGAATTAAAGTTACACAGCCCAAAATTTCTAGGTAAGTGCTTTGTGGATCGGGCACTTAGGTAGAAATTTTAAGGCAGTGTAACTTAAATGGAAAAAATTAAGTTACGCAGGATCTTTGTGGATTACCCCCTATGTTCACATCCCCCTCTTTAATATTTCATGACATAGGGAAAAGCAAAGCCTCATACACACTATCAGTTTTCCTGCAGGTTTTTCTCTTCAGGTTTACCAAAACCATGTAGTGCAAGGGCCTGCCTGATTGCCTACAAATTGAAACTCGAGGTTTGACCTCATATTAAATGGTTTTGGTAAACCTGAAGACAAAAACCTGCAGGAAAACTGAAAGTGTGTATGGGGCTCTAGGTGTGTAAAGTTTTCGTATATTTTTTGAAGATGCAGCACAATAATCATAAGGTATATGTAATGATGTGTATCTAGGTCCTGTAGGCAGTTGCTTTTCTGAAAAATCCCCACAGTATCTCCTTAACAGACATAGCATACTGTCCTGAGAGGATGTCTTTTGGTGCTGTGTGGAGGTTAAGAGAACAGAATGCTAAAGACAAAAGTTGCGCCATAAACCTCCCCCTTCTGCCTTATCCGCCATTCACAGAACTAATTGTTTTCCACTCCCACAGTGCATTGCATTCTGTGGATAGGGTGGAGAAGATCCTGTCACTCACAGTTCCTCCTCCATTAACAGAATGCTATGCATGAGTGTAGTAATTAGAATTCAGTGAATGGTGGCGAGAGCAGAAAGGTGTGGCCAAGTGGTGCAAATTTGCTCTCTAGCGGCTACTACTGTTACCTTCAGTGTGCCAGAAAACAGCTACTCAGAGCTTTTTAAAAGACACAACAAGATTCAGGCTGCACTATAAATGCCTCTGTCCCCCACTGCACACTGGTCTCCCCTCCTTGTTTACTGTGGGTCTTAGAAGTGATGTAAAGGTCTGAAAAAGGAACAACGATGCAAGGTGGGAGACAAAGAAACCCAACATTTCCAGAAGGTTCAAATGCTGAGGAGGTTTCCAGAGGTTGTAACTCTAAAACAGATGTCTGATGAGTGAAACAGGCCACCAGAGACCGAGAGGTGATTATAGTCTTCTACTGCAGAGACCTGCTCTTTTAACTGTTTAGAGACTCTGACAGGGTCTCTTTATGAGGAAATAATCCACTGTGAGTAGAGCAGCACTCCAAAATCTTAGATCAGTGTTATCCAAACTGTGGCCCGGAGGCCGGATGCGGCCTTTTGCTGGCCTTCCTCTCACTGATAAAATAAACTATTCTGCCAACTGACATCAACAATGGGGCAGTATTCCTTCCAATGATATCAATGATGGGGCACTATTCTACCCCCTGATACCAAATCTGGCAATGTTTACTCCCACTGATGCCAAGGAAATATTTACTCCCGCTGGCCACAGTCCGGCCCCCTTAAAGTCTGGAGGACAATACACTGGTCCTTTGTTTTGTCCTAGATTATTTGTCCCTTCTCTAATATGTTTGGGTTGACCTCTGACTTTCCTGACTTCCTGTCCTGGATTTTACATTTGACTATGGTGTCTACTTACCCCAGGTTTTGAATTATATCCACAATCTCTGATTCTGTTTCAGGATCTGCCACCATGCTTCTTTTATCCATTTTCTTCTCTAGAGCCTAACATTTACAACTATTGTTTTTGAGTCCTGGAGCCTGATCTTGTTAATAAGAATCATTACAGGTTTTAATTTTGTTGCATTGCAAATATACTGTACATCCAGGGATTTTCCAAGCTGCACCAGCCTGATAATGTATCCATTTTACAATTAGCAAGCTCTGCCTACACAGCTACGAAACCTAAAACAAATATTTTATTCCCAATTGATCATCCAGGTACGCTTGCCCTGTGAGCGATAAAGGAAATTGGGATCAGATTCAGGGAACAGTTTACATTTATCATCCTTTATAAATTTTCCTTTAATTTTAGCTACATTGGTTCCCAAAACTATTTTAGTTTAATGTGCCAGGAATACATTGACTTCAAATTCTGTTCTAGCATTGCTGGCATATTTTCTCTAAGGCTTTGCTGGTGAATACCGCAATTTGTATGAACATTTGAACTTACAATCCCAGATGCAATTTGACAAGGGAGTATGATAATGGTAAAAAGCATCAGGATGAATATTCCAGCACCTGGCATAACTTGAATAGTCAGACAGTCAGGTGAATATGCTTACAAGTGCTTCAGGTTTGGTAAGCTGATAACGCTCACAGCAAATGTACCCCTGTGAATCGGAAATTAACACATAAGATGAATCTAGTGCTGTGCATTAAACTGACAGAATTAGAAACTTTGTTATACTGTAGGTTCAATGTAAATATTGTGTAGTTTAAGAAGTGGGAAAGAATAAAACATATTAAAATAGCATAATGATATATAAAATAATACAAACAATATCATAAAAATATTATATCTAATGGCAGTCTATTTTCTGTAACAGTGCCTGTAGCATACACAGTTAAGCCTCAAGTAAAACTTCACATTTGTTGAGGAAAAAAAAACAATAATTCTAGATGAAATATATACCTTGCAAGGTTTTAAAAAAAGCTTCGAGCAGAATATTACATCCATTCTGTTCTGTGGATACTGATATGCATTCCAGTCATTACCTCCTCTCTGAATTGGAATGGAAAGGTAACATTAAATTACAAAATGGCTGGTATAGCAATTATATATTGTATATACATTTGTCAACAAAAGTGGAGTTTTTTTGCAAAGTAATCCAATCCACAGAGCACTCAAAGAAAACTTTCCAATCTAAAACCATATAACAATGTAGAAAAACGGTAATAATAAAAAAAAAAATGAACACTCACAAAATAGTAAAAAACAAGGCCGCTGTTTAAGGCTTTTACTTGATGCCGTAAACCGAAGTATTGCAATGAAAAACACCGTAAAAGCAATCAAAAGTAATCATGGATTGTAGTTTAAGTCAGTTTACTGCAAAATGACCAGTTTTGGGAACTATAGGTTTTGCTCGTTGTGAAATGTATTACTTTTTTAAACAAAAATTAGTAGAGGGTGTATTTAGGGTAGTTTTGTTTGTTTAGTTTAACATTTTGTGTTTTTTTTTCTCTTTTTATGTTTGCAACTTTTGGATTACTTCTCAATTGACGCCAATGCGTTTCACTAAAATATCAAAATTGTGCTGAAATTGCTAACTTTTTTGCAAAAATGTCAGGGAAATTGAATTGTGAAATGTCTTGTTCCACTTTGCCCATATGAATTGCTATTATTAAGAGAAATGGTCTTGTCCCCATGAGACTATGGGGGTTATTTACGAAAGGCAAATCCACTTTGCACTACAAGTACAAAGTGCACTTGAAATTGCACTGAAAGTGCACTTGGAAGTGCAGTCGCTGTAAATCTGAGGGGTAGATCTGAAATAAGGGGAAGCTCTGCTGATTTTGTTATCCCATCATGCGCAAGCTAAAATGCTGTTTTTTTATTTTCCTTGCATGTCCTCCTAGGATCTACAGCGACTGCACTTCCAAGTGCATTTTCAGTGCAATTTCAAGTGCACTTTGCACTTGTAGTTTGCACTTGTAATGCAAAGAGTGGATTTGCCTTTAGTAAATAACCCCCTTATGTCAAGGGCTGTTAGAGTTACCATGGAAAACCACACATTTTTTTTATGTCATTAAAAACGATCGTGTGTGGGCTTCAGAGCATTTTTCGGGTTCTAAAAAATGTCCAAATTTTTTTTTGAACGTGCTCTATTTTTTCACAACGTTTTTAACGTTGTCGTTTTTAAGGTTGTAAAAAATGGTCGTGTGTGGGCTTTAACGACGTGAAAAACCCGCGCATGCTCAGAAGCAAGTTATGAGACGGGAGCGCTCGTTCTGGTAAAACTAGCGTTCGTAATGGAGATGGCACATTCATCACGGAGTAACAGACTGAAAAGCGTGAATCGTCTTTTACTAACACAATATCAGCAAAACGGCCCCAAGGGTGGCGCCATCCGCATTGGAACTTCCCCTTTATAGTCCTGTCGTACATGTTGTACGTCACTGCGCTTTGCTAGAGCATTTTTTTTTTCACGATCGTGTGTAGGCAAGGCCGTTTTAATGATCGGGTTGAAAAAAAATGACGTTTTTTCTAGAGCCTGAAAAACTTCATTTTTTACAACCCGAAAAACGATTGTGTGTACGCAGCATAAGTATTTACATTTGTTTACTGGCAGCTGTGGAGCACAGAAACATGACAGTGGCTAAGTGGTTAGCACTTCCACTAGAAAAATCGGAAACAGGTGAAGCGCTCACAATGGGGAAACCACTTGTAGACATGCCCCCATAGGGACTGCTGGATATTGTGGTTCACCTGTCACCTTGCCCAGCCTGGCATTCATCTCTCATGCACTCAGAGACATAGAACAGTCCATAAGCTGATTTGTTTTGTTTTTGAGGGGATTTAACTTGGATGGGAATGAGAAATTATGGAATGCCCAGAAAGATTTAGTGTAACTTTCTTGGGACTTCTATATACACTCCTGTATATACACTCCAGTCTTCTCTTCAGCACAACTCTTGCTTAATATCTCTCTCCCTTACTCCTCCAGCACTTCACTTGCTGCAGACTGTTACTCCTCCAGCATTTCACTTTCTGCAGATTCCCAGACCAGCTAGCACCACATGGTTGGGCCTGACACCAATTCAGCAAGGCCTCAGTGAATTGCCTTTTGCAGGCAGGGACCGAGGGCCCCTATAGTGTAGTAAATAGAAAGTTCTTGCTGCTAACTGTCCTCTACCCAGCTACTGATCCCGAATAGCTCTCAAGAGGTCCTGCCAGCCAGCCTGGCTGCAACCACCTCTCTCCACTGCCCTTCCCACAGTCTACTTTTCTGGTTCTGCACCCATCATCAACTGTAAACTCCCAGTTCTCAAAGGTGTGCCTCTCTGTCCTACTGACTGTGTTTCACTCACCAGCTCTCCTGGCTGTGACCAGTTTCCCTCCCCGGAGTCAGGGCTGTATGACTGCAATGGTTGGCACGGTAAGGCTGCAATGGTGGGCACGGTAAGGCTGCAATATTGGGCATGGTAAGACCGAAATGGTGGGCATGGTAAGACTGCAATGGTGGGCACGGTAAGACTGCAATGGTGGGCACAGTAAGACTGCAATGGTGGGCACAGTAAGACTAAAATGGTGGGCACGGTGAGGCTGCAATGGTGGGAACGGTGAGGCTGCAATGGTGGGCACGGTGAGACTGCAATGGTGAGCAAGGTGAGGCTGCAATGATGGGCACGGTGAAGCTGCAATGATGGGCACGGTGAGGCTGCAATGATGGGCACGGTGAGGCTGCAATGATGGGCACGGTGAGGCTGCAATGATGGGCACGGTGAGGCTGCAATGATGGGCATGGTGAAGCTGCAATGATAGGTATGATGAGGCTGCAATGATGGGCATGGTGAGGCTGCATTGTTAGGCACAGTAAGGCTGCAATGGTGGGCACAGTGATTTCTTGTACCATGTCTGCAGTCTCTGACCATCTCCTGTATCATGTCTACATTCTCTTACTATCTCCTGTATCATGTCCTCAGTCTCTAACCATCTCCTGTACCATGCCCGCAGCCTCTGACATCTCCTGTACAATGTCCACAGCCTCTACCCAATCCCTTGTACCATGTCCGCAACCTCTGGAGTGGAGTCAAGAGTGGGAGCGCCGCTGGGATGGGGGTCATGGGAGAACACAGAGGTGTGCGGACTGTGGAGAGGAGACTATAGGAAAACCAAAACCACCAAGCTGGAGCCGACTGAATGATCTCTGCATGGTGCACCGGAGAGGAGGTCAGTGACAGCGCCGTCAGGCTAGTCTGAGGGGGGAGGGGTCACTGATGTAAGGGTGGAGTGAATACAATAATGTAAGGGGGTACTGATATAAAGGTTTCCCCCTTATATCAGTAACTCACCCCCTTACCTTGTGTATTCTTTCTGTGGAAGATGATGATCTCTGGTCACCAGCATCCCCCCCCCCACATTCCCAGAGTCCCATGTGTCCTCCTTGATGATTGCTCCACTTTTAACTTGAATTTGCTGTATATATCCCTAGCCATATGTGCTTTCATATCTGTTTTATCTATATATAATACGTTCTTCAAATGTGCTTTAAAATACATGGTTTTCCCTTTTATGAACAAGAAAATAATGACGTTATGCTGTTTGGCTGGTATAATAACACTATGGGGCTTGTATGAAATTATTTCCAGGGCTGGTTTTTATTCCCAGTCTGGCCCTTCCTGGAGTCTCTTAGCAGTGTTCTCTCCTGCTGTCCTCTCCTTGCTCTCTCATGTGCCTCTCTCCCAGGATCTCTCTCCTCCTGGATGCACCCGAGCATCCACACTCTCTCACTCCAGCTCTTCCACCCGGAAACTCCTCCCCAAGCTGGACTGACCCCAGGTATTAAATGAGTCCCTCCCCTTGACAATCCAAGCTGGGGATTAGTCAAGGCTCCTCAAAATACCCCAGGCAGCTCCACCTCTCCTCTCCTCCTCTTTCAAGCCCCTTCTATAAAGAATATCAGCCCCAGCAACTCCTCATTCAGCTCACCTGAAGGTGAAGACACAGCCGATCCATTCCCTCAATCGTCCCGAGGGCGAATCCCCCACGATGTTCCAACCGGACACCGGTGTCGACCAGCATCCACTCCTTCATGTCAGGCAACCAAGTTAGCGCTGATAGTATGCGGCCACTCTCTGCCATCTTGGTTCTCTGATTCGTGGTGTCTGGGAATGCTGAATCTCCTCCAGGTCGTGGCACCACCTTCTCGTTTCCAGGCAGACTGGCGTCTGCAGAACTGATAAGCAGGCTCTTTCCTGGACGTGCTTCTGTAACCCCTTGTTAGGTGAACTGAAGTTTGCAGGCACATTGTAACTACCAGGACTTGTCCAGGCATGTCCCTTGGCACTGACTGTGCCCAAGCAACTAGAAGCAGATGACCACTGACATCCCCGGTGGTTGCCAGTAGCAACAATAAAGTTTGAAACCCATGTCTCACTGAAGGGAACACATTTAGCACAGTCCTGCCCGCATGCACCCGCAGGCTTACCCCGGTCACCCCTGGCAACAGACACTTCCAGGCACACTTTACTGTTCAAAGCAGGGGTTTGAAGCAAAAGTTCAAGCTGCTCAGTCACCCAGCAGCAGTTGGGGCAACTGGGTGAGCAGACAGCAATAAAATGTAACTTGAAGGCAGCTCCCGCTGGTTGCTATAGCACTTGTTACTATAGTGCTGAATAGCAGGCAGTGCACAAAAGTACTTCCTCAAAATGTAATTCCTCAACTGGTATCGGAACAAAGCACAGTTTCCTGCCTCAATCAACTTCGGTTTCTAGGGGCAACGGCTGGCAAGCTAACAGTGAACAGGTGATCCAAGACAAAGTCCCCAAATGTAGCCATGCCCCCGTAGTGCTTGCTGGATATTGTGGTTCACCTGTCACCTTGACTAGCCTGCCATTCATCTCTCATGCACTCAGAGACATAGAATAAGCTTTGTGTTTCTTTATTGTTATTGAGGGGATTTAACTTGGATGGGAATGGGGAAATTATGGGATGCCTAGAAAGATTCAGCGTAACTTGCTTGGGACTTCTATATACACTCGTGTATATACACTCCAGCAGAACTCTTGCTTAAAGCAGAGTTCTGCCAAAAAAAAAAATTAAAGTCAGCAGCTACAAATACTGCAGCTGCTGACTTATAATATTAGGAGACTTGCCTGTCCAGGGCGCCCACGATGTCCTCACCCAAAGCCGATCTGTCCCTTGGCTCCCGGGTGCAGGCCCAAGCATCTTCAGTAAGGTAATCAGGAAGTGGAGCCTTGCGACCTGGTTCTCTGCTGCGCATGCACAAGTCACGCTGCGCTTCTTCACTGGTCCCTGCTGTCTTCTGGGACATGTTTGTCTCCCAGAAGACAGCGACAAAGGAGGAGCCGGACATGGCGTAGATCACCGCAGATTCTGCCAAATGTGATACCAGAGGGTGAAACTCCTCTTTAAGACCCCTTTCCCTTACTCCTAGATTGTAAGCTATGTACTGTATATATTTGCAAAAACAAACATTTCATTGTCCTTTAACATTTTCATCTTTGCATCTTTATCCATGTTAATAACTGCATTTTTAGGGAAGGCTGTGGCTGTATTGATCTCTGCGGTGCTTCCATGAACTCTCCATCAGGGTGCACCCACTGTTTGCATCACACATGCAAGGGCAGATTACAGTGGACAGCTGTTAATCTAAATGCTGTTGGACAGAAAAGAGCTGCAGTTTATGGACTACTCTGCTGGCTCTTTGCATACAGCTGTAGTCCTGGGAGAGTGAACATTAGGGTGGCTCCAGGGACACCATGGAATGAAAGGAGCCACCCTACAGCCCTAACTGTTTTTAGGAAAACCTTTGAGTTCTAACTTTTTCAGAAACAAGCTCTCTCTCACTCTGGTTATGAAATGTATTTGATGTAGTTTCCAAGTCAGCACGTTTGTTGCTGACATTACTAGAAGCTTTCATTCAGCTAATTTGGGGCAATTTAATAGAGTAGCTCCACCACTTTTCTGGCTTTAAAGTGGTTGTAAACCTACTTTTGTAAGTTACACCTACAGGTAAGCCTAGATTAAGGCTTACCTGTTGGTGTTAGCAATATCTCCTAAACCTGCACGGTTTAGGAGATATTCACCGAATGACAGGCACTGCCATCTACGGCGCATGCACCATAGACAACGGCGCACTGAGAATAGCCGGTCTAAATTTGGCAATGCCGAATTTGACGGCTCCCGCGCACATGTGCGGAATGACTTCATCGCGGCAACGGCCAATCACAGCGCCAAAGTGGCGATACCCGGAAGTAACCTCCGGGTATAATGGATGCGGCAGAGGGGGACACGACGACGGGTTCTGGTGCTTCGTTCTAAGGTAATTACATGCATAATGAGCTAGTATGCTAGTCATACTAGCTCATTATGGCTTTGTCTTGCAGTTTTTTTTCCAGGGTTTACTTCTGCTTTAAACCCTCTTGTTACTGTATTGTGCCAAATTCAAGAAGCATTTGCAACTTTTTTGGTTCTGACAGCAACTCGTGAGCCAAATTCTGGTAGTTCTAAAATGTGCCACTTTTTACATTGTGTTGCATTAAATGCACCCTTCATCCATTGTGTTGCATTAACCACTTCAATACAGGGCATTTTCACCCCCTTCCTGCACAGACCAATTTTTAGTTTTCAGCACTGTCACACTTTGAATGACAATTGTGCGGTCGTGCGACGTGGCTCCCAAACAAAATTGACATCTTTTTTTCCCCACAAATAGAGCTTTCATTTGGTGGTATTTGACCACCTCTGCAGTTTTTATTTTTTGCGCTATAAACAAAAGAAGAGTGTCAATTTGGAAAAAAACACAATATTTTTTTTACTTTTTGATTTACTGTATTTTCTGGCGTATAAGACTACCTTTTACACTTAAAAAAAATGGTCAAAAAACAGGGGTCGTCTTATACGCCGGGTCAACTGCTCGGATGCCTGCTGGATGTGCGGTAATACTGTATGTAGCTTCGGCTACATACAGTATATTCCTCTTAGCCAATCCCGGTGAGCGATGTATTCAAATTAATACAGAGCCTGCTCGGATTGGAGTAATAACCTCTGCCAATCCGAGCAGGCTACATACAGTAGCCTGCTCGGATTGGCTTTGAGAGTCAGAGAGGCATGAGCTGATGATGTTACAGCCTCTGCCAATCCAAGCAGGCTTTGTATTCATTAGAATACATCGCTCGCCGTGATTGGCTCCAGCTCCAGCCAGAAGGAAGAAGAATATGGCTCCAGAAGGAAGAAATATGAAGCGTCTGAAGCCTCGGAAGGGGGGTCGTCTTATACGATGAGTATAAACAACTGTAAAAATAGGGGGTCGTCTTATACGCCCGGTCGCCTTATACACCGGCAAATACGGTAATAAATATCACAATTAAAAAAAATATATATGTTTTCCTCAGTTTAGGCCGATATGTACTCTTCTACATATTCTTGGTAAAAAAATCGCAATAGGGCGTATATTGATTGGTTTGTGCAAAAGTTATAGCGTCTACAAAATAGGGGATAGATTTATTGCATTTTTTTTCTTTTTTACTAGTAACGGCTGCGATTTGCGATTTTTATTGTGACCATGACATTGCAACGGACATATCAGCAGGGAAGGAGTTAACACTAGGGGGCGCTGAAGGGGTTAAATATGTTCCCTAGGGAGTGATTCTAACTGTAGGGGGAGGGGACTCACAAGGGGAGGAGACGATCTGTGTTCCTCTGTAGTGGGAACACACATCGGTCTCCTCACCTCTGACATGATGTGGTTTACACACACAGATCCACAGTCCTGCTGTAATCACGGGCAAGCCCGGGCACGCGCACTGAGTCCCGCACGATGACCCGCGTGCCCCCTAGATGGCCGGGAAGCCCAGGACATCATATCTGTGGACATCATTTGACTATGGGCAGGTAGGGAAGTGGTTAAATGTGCCAAATTCAAAATGGAGCTAATTAAGACCAACTCTTTTTTGGCGCCCAGAGAGAACAACTGTCTCAGACAGTTTTAGTGAAAGTGTCTCGACTGTATTCTAAAAATGGCACAGCATGAGCCTAATTCAAGTACAAGTTCTGGACAGGTGCACACATTTGGCATATTCTTCACCACTTAAGCCCAGGTTCACACTGGGTACGTTTTGCTTCGATTTGAGATGCGATTTAACATGTGAAATCGCATCTCAAATCGGCGGCATTTGCCGGCAATTGTCGGCAATGACACTGTCCTAATTGGTGCGACGCTGCATCTGCGGCGCTGCACCGATTTCAAAAAGTAGTTCCTGTACTACTTTTTGCGATTTCTGGCCGCGATTTACATAGACATCTGTGCAGAAACCTGCACAGATGTCTCTTAAATCGCGGCCGAAATCGGGACTGCCGGCGGGAGTGAAATCGTGCGAGTTCAGCTGAACTCGCACGGCTTCACTCCCGCAGCCCAGTGTGAACCAGGGCTAAGGCCTCGTACACATGGCCGAGGAACTCGACGTGCCAAACACATCGAGTTCCTCGGCCAGTTCAGCCCTGAAGCTGCCGAGGAGCTCGGTGGGCCGAGAGCTCCCATAGAACAACGAGAAAATAGAGAACATGTTCTCTATTTTCTCGACGAGTTCCTCGGCGGCTCCATCGGGCCGAAAGTGTACACACGACAGAGTTTCTCGGCAGAATCCGGCTCTGACCGAGTTTCTCGCCGGATTCTGCCGAGAAACTCTGTCGTGTGTACGAGGCCTTATAGTCACTTTTGCTAAATCTGGTATGTGTCAGTCTTTATGAATTCCAGGGATTGTATGTTTAATTTATAACATGTACAATGCAATATAAAGAGCAGGAGCATCCAAAGGTGGGCAAATACATCCAAAACTCCAAGATAGACCAGGAACTTGTACAGCCACTCAAGTCTCCGTTAGAAAAAAGTAACCACAAAGAATACATCACTTTAAATTTGACTGACCATTTAAGAGCCTTATGTCTACAAGCATTTCTTTCCTACATTTGACATGAGTTTGTAAGGCACACCAAGCACAGGTCAGCAAATTCCTTTTGATTTTATTAAAGTAGAGCGCAAGACAGTTCGGAGGATGTGTTTAAAGTCCACCACTTTATCGATGTGCTGCCACATCGATAAAGGGCTAAAATGAGTGCAAACAGAAAATATGCTATAGTATGTCTGCAAAAATCTATGAGGCTTTTCAGAATTAAATTAAAAGGTCGTGAAACAGCATCTTGAAACATGAAACTGTAATAATACATAATTATAAGTATTACCAAAAGTAAAACAAGGTATTCATCAAATACTAATACAAGTACTTGTGTGTAATAGTAACATGTTTTCTAATTTGTTTGTATAAAAAAATATTCAGTAGCAAAAATATCCTATTTTGTAGTTGGACCTTTAAATGTATTTATTCTCTTAATGTTTTGAATAAAATACTCCCATCTACATTACAATAACACTAAAGTGGTACTCATTAAAAGTTCTACATTACATTAACAATCAGACTCTACCTCCCTTTAGTGCAGACTCCATTCAGTTTCAATTTTATGTGCTAAGATTCACTGAAGATCAATAAATGCACAATAATAGTTTGTGTCTGGGAAAATATATTATTTAATTTTACTTTTATAGCTTCCACTTTGGCAAGAACTATATATGAGATATGCACAATTGTTTTCTAATTCTCTTAATGAGGTTTATAAAGAATTTCAATCACATTAGTTAGTACCACCGAAAACGCAATTTCATAGGAAAACCGTCTGTAGATGGGCAGCTGAGAATAATGGGTGGTGAGGCATTTGGTCTTCCATGAACCCTTAAAGTCCAACTCCAGGAATTACGCAAAAATATGACTCTTGTAGTGCTTCTCACTGCATTGCAGGGATTAAATGCTCAATAAATCTAGGGGAAGAGAGATAAGGTGTATTTACCTTATTTCGCACTCTGGCAGCTCCCTCAATTTGTGTGTTTGATCCTTCAAAGCCGCTTCTCTAAAACTGTTTGGCCAGTGGTTGTACAATGCAGGACCAATAACTCTGCATTGTACATAAGAATGATGAGTAATTTCCCACAACTTGAAGCAGATGCGAGTGCCAGAGTAAGGAGCAAGGTAAGTATTACATCTAATTCCTTATCCCCTGAACTTAGTGAGCATTTAACCCTCGCAGTGCCTGGGGTCAAGGTTTATTTATTTTTTGTAATACCCTGGAGTTGGGCTTAAACTGCAGTGGTTTTGTGTGTGGCAGCTGTTTGTTCTGGCTGCAATGAGCCAGCAGTAGGGGGCTGTGTGATGTGTGTTTCAGCTCATCACCAATGTCAGTGCTTCTGCTGACAACAGCGCTGGACTCCAGGACAGGTAAATGTCCTAATATTAAAAGTCAGCAGCTGCAGTATTAGTAGCTGCTGGCTTTTAATATTTTTTTTTTCGGCGGAGATCCGCTTTAAGGTTAGGCACATTCGACCACAGGTTTGATAGATAATAGATTGCTATTGTCAGCGTCATGTCGAACCTCCTATCTATATCGAACTGTTGTAGCAACAAACACTAAAATAAAGCATTTTTTTATGTCGGATCTTTCGGATTTCGGATTCTACGCGTTCATTTTCGTTCGTTAAAACGATAACGAAAATACCCGAAATTCGGAAGAAAATGCATTCGGACAAAAACAAATATAAATGTCTAGCCTTCAGCTTCTTTTCTCCTTATTTTGCACCTCAGTGCTGTTGATCTCCTTCAGCCTCTTTAGGTCTGTTCTTTAGACATGTCGGATGCATATCATTCATCAGGCACGGCATCTTGTTACCACAGAGGACCTTGCCTTCACAATGTGTGTCAGCACAGATGCTTATAGTCTACGTCAGAGGCATGTAAGAAAAGGTGACTGACAAAGCAGGAATAGCAATGTTATGAATGTGCCTGAGTTTGATTCACAAGATGTTTAATGAACTTCAAAAGTTCAGGAATTCTGAACTTTAGTGTGAAACTCAATTCTCTTCGTCTTCAAGATTAATAGTCAAGGAATTGTCAAGAAAATGGCATTGGGGGGTGCTGGGCACTGCCAGGGGGATAGGTACCAATAAAAAATTCAGTTAATCAGGGGGCAACCCTTTTTAATGCAGCTTCAAGGACAAAATTAAAAATACACACTTTCTTTAAATAACATTTATGGGAATATATGAATCTGCCATAAAGTGGTCCACTACAGCAAAAGTGACACTTAGAAATAAAAAAACTATTGCTGCTAAATGTCCTTTTGCTGTCAATGCATTCTGTGTGTTATCAAAATGGTGGAGGGAAACGTGTATCCAGAGTAGGGATGGGTGACCGGTTCGGGCAGAACAAAAGTTTGGCTCGAACACTGCCCGGTCGGGTGTTCGGTGGACATGTGACTTTTCTGTGTGCTTGTGGGATGTTTGCCCACCGAGCACACAGTCAATCGGCTGTTAAGTAGCAGGGCCGGGAAGTTATTGTAAAGTCGCGTCTGTATGAAAATAACAAACATGTTATACTTACCTGCTCTATGCAGTGGTTTTGCACAGATCAGCCCAGATCCTCCTCTTCTCCGGTCCCTCTCCAGCGCTTCTGGCTCCTCCCTCATTCTTAGTGCTCCCATAGCAAGCAGCTTGCTATGGGGACACACGAGCCGAGCCACATCTCCTTGTGTCTATTCAGACATGGAGCCGTGACTCAGCCCTGTCCCCTCTCTCTCCTCATTGGATCACTGACTTTGACAGAAGTGGGAGCCAATGATTAGGAAAATCCAGACAACCGAGTCTCTCGTACAACATCACTGGATAGAGATGTGCTCAGGTAAGTATTAGGGGGACTGAGGGGGCTGCTGCACACAGAATGGGGCAGATTCTTGTAGAACGGCGTATCCTTGCAGCGGTGTAACGTATCTGATTTACGTTACGCCTCCGCAACTTAGACGGGCAAGTGCTGTTTTCTCAAAGCACTTGCTCCGTAAGTTGCGGCGGCGTAGCGTAATTCGGCCGGTGTAAGCCCGCCTAATTCAAAAATTAAAATTTGGATCAGGGGGGCGTGTTTTATGCAAAACTACTGTGACCCGACGTGATTGACGTTTTTTCCAGTGTGCATTGCTCCAAAGTACGCCGCAAGGACGTCATTGGTTTCGACGTGAACGTAAATGACGTCCAGCCCCATTCACGGACAACTTACGCAAACGACGTAACTTTTTCAAATTTTGACGCAAGAACGACGGCGATACTTAACATTGTTGCGCCGCACTTATGCCACCATATAGCAGGGGCAACAATACGCCGGGAAAAGCCTAACGTAAACGTCGTAACTTTACTGCGTCGGCCGCGCGTACATTCGGGAATTCGCGTATCTAGCTAATTTGCATACTCGACGCGGAATTCGACGGAAGCGCCACCTAGCGGTGAAAAAAAATGCAGTTTAGATCCGACGGCGTAAGAGACTTACACCTGTCGGATCTAATGGATATCTATGAGTAACTGATTCTAAGAATCAGTCGCATAGATAGGACGGGTCAGATTAGGACTTACGACGGTGTACATGGTGCTGCGCCGTCGTAAGTCCTTTGAGAATCTGGGCCAATGTTTTTTTATTTTAATGCATAGAATGCATTAAGCTAAAAAAAAACTTCTGCCTTAACATCCACTTTAACAACGGATGAGTCATCAGCTGTTAGCTAAATAAAAAAAAAAAAAACATTGTCGAATTTGCCTGCAAAAAAAAAAAAACAGCAGCCTCCCCCCAGAATCCATGCCAAACCCTTATGTTATGGATTTTGATGGGAACTCCCACTCAATTTTTTTTTTTTATATTTTATTTTTATTTTATCCGAGCATGCAGACTAGAAGGCCAGGAAAAAGGGGGGCGAGGGAGTGCCCCTCCTCCTGAACCATACCAAGCCACATGCCTTCAACATGTGGGGGGTGCTTTGGGGCTTTGAACCCTAGTCCTGCCTATCAAGGTCAGGAAGGTCTGCTTTCCACTGATCCCATAACCTTTCCATCTTAGGGGAGTCCACACTTAGTAACATCTGGTAAAGGGCAGGCAATGGTTTGGACAGTGATTCCCTTAGCCCTAAGCTTGGAGAAAGGGAGCAGGTCTCCTGCTGATATCACATACCTCAAATTTTAACTCCATACCTGGAACACAGGTAAGGGTCAGAGAGTGAAAATGCTGGGTTACCCAAAAGTGGACTAAAAGAGGACCACCTGTTAGGACGTAGAAATCTGCATCTAGACACCGCCCAGACCCTAAGTGTCATTCTAGTAGCGTGTGGAAGATAAGGAGTTGATCGAGGACCTCTGTCAACCAAATTGCCTAGCTTTTGAAGGAATCCTAAAATAGCTGCCTCTAGGCATACGGCTGCATTGGCCTGAGAGAGCACAAACCAACAACGGACAGTAACTAAAAGGGCTGCCCAGTAGTAGGTCCAATAGTCTGGCAATGCCAATCCTCCACATATAACAAGAAGGAGCAAAGTTAATTTTGCCAACCTAGGAACAGAACCTCCCTATATGAACATTCCAACACATTGATCAACCTCCCTAAAAAAAAAGGAATTGGGTATCCAGGTAGGGCAGTTACAGAAAACATACAGGAATTTAGGGAGAAAAATCTTTTTTTATAAGAGGTTAATAAGCCCCATGAGATTCAACGGTAAGGAAGCCGAAGATGCACACTTTAAATGAAGTTGAGAGAATAACGGCATCAGATTAAAATCAGAAAAACTTGTCAGTTTCCACTGGCCCTGGATACCGAAATATCTGAACTGATCAACCCACTGCAGTGGGACATCAGCTGCAGTCACCCTTGCCTAAGGGTCTAGAGGGAATAACGTTTACTTGGACGAATTGATTCAGATCCCTGAGAACCTGCCAAATTCGTCAGAGCGAGGGAAGCTCTAAGAAACCCATCAGCATCCTGGAGGTATAGAAGAGCGTCGTCGGCACAGAGAGAGATTTTCTCTTCCATGAAGCCTACTTGCAATCCCTCAACTAATTTGGAGCCCCAAATTAAAATAGCCAATGGCTCAAGGGCCAAAGCAAAAAGAGAGAGGGATAGGGGGCAACCCTGTCGAGTGCCTTCTGTGTACTTCCCTGAGTTGGAGTCCACAGTAAAAAGAAACAAACATAAAGATCCCCACTGGAGATGCTGGAATGTCCTCATAGCCTGGGTTCCGATGAATCACCTGGGCAGAACCAGGGGCACTAAACTTGGAAAACTAGGTAATGTACATGCAAACAGAGCCAACTATCAGCTAGTTAGTAACGGGTATGTTCGGGTGACCTGTGCCAGGATAAGGTGCAGCAGTTCCGTAACTAGGCACCCAAGGGTCAGTTGACCCTGGCAATCCTGCATGGGTCAATGCCCCCAAACAGTGATAAGTGCGCAGCTCAGAGCGGTGTAAAGAAGAAGACACCAAAAGCACAGAAAAATAGAGAGAGGTATAGGGAAGCATCTTCAGCCCATGGGGGGCAAGGTCTTCAGCCAGGCTGCTGCATCTTTTAGGGAGGTAAAGAAGCGGATCATTTCACAGTGTTCGAACAGTTTCACCTGTAAGGCCACCTTGATGGATTTGAAAGACCGGCGGAGCTTCTGGGTCTCAACAAAGTAGTCTGTGAACAGCATTAACCAGTTGTTCTGGTACACCAGCTCCCTGCTGCCCTAGCAGAATGCAATAATTAATACTGATCTTTGAAGTTAAGAAGCTTCATGATAAACGTGCAGGGAGGAGCCCCCTGTGGCCCTGGTTTTTGGCAGTGTGCGGTGGCCCCTCTTCACTGTGAAGGATGGGGAAAGCTGGGCGGCAGGCAGTAGGGACCTTAAAAGCTCCTACAAAGACTGTAGGGTTCTTAACCTCCGCTCCTTCAGCCAGGCCAATAATGCGGATGTTGTTTCTTCTGCATCAGTTCTCGGCGTCCCCAGCCCAATATTCCAATGCCCTAACCTTAGATTGCAGGGAGCGGATCGTGCCTGTATTACCCACCACATTGTCTTTCACATGGTGGGTAATAGCAGTTGACAAGCTGGAGCGGACTTTGTCCAGATCTTGTCGCATGAGCCCAATGTCCAGCTGAACCGCATCAATTTTAGTGGTAAGGGCCGCCTAACAGGTGGCAATATCTGCCAGGTGGCAGGCTCCTCCGGCACGTCTGTCTGGGATACCATATTGACACGAGATGCAGCAAGGTAGAAAACAACCCACCAAGCTCATTTTTGGTGCAGTAATGTATGTTCCTGGCTCTATACATGACAGTTTCTTTGCATAACTCCATGGCACATATATTTTCAGCTTTTCCTGCTCCCCACGAGTATGAGTTAGTATTGAAGTCCTTAGAACACTTAACCCAGGGAATTGTTTGCATCCCCCTATTATTATGGAGTGCTCTCCAGTAGATAGACCAAGAAGACACAATGTTATAAATTGTAAATGTTTATTTCACACTAGCTGATCACTAGGAGTATTATTGCTAGTGATGTGAGCTGGGGAAGAAGATATCTATGTGGAGATCTCTTCTATAAGGGTCTTTGCCTGCCCCACACTTTGTCTGGAGAATATGTGAATCCACAGACCCAAAGCTTTGAGATCCATGGTAAAGAGCCTTTTTGCATCCCAGCCTACTGCCTGGGGAGGTCCCTTCAACTTCAGGATCCAGTCCTAAGTATTGTAAATGGACCTATGCTAGAGCCTGGAAGATGAGGGAGTGGCCAGAAAAGGAAAGAACCTTCAGAAAAATGTTTTAGTCAACTGTCGGTCTCAGTCTGAAAGCATACATTGATGAATCGCTTGTCTCAGCTTAAAGGCAAACCTTTGATTAGCGATAGGAGCGGAGGTTATTATTTTTTTTTAGTGGAGGGATTTTGCTGCTGTTTGCATAAACTGTAAACCAGGGGCGGATCCAGAGTCTAGTCTCGGAAGGGGCACTGCCAGAAAATATTTTTTTTGGGGTAAATTTATCGGGGAAATGGCTGGTATTGGCGCTTCAATCATCACGGCACCATGGTTTGTTATGGTGTCAGGATGATTGAAGTGCATTATTTATATTATTACATTGTACTATAAAATTAAATAGTTCAACTCACCATAATGCAGAGCCCTGAGCGTGTCACTTGCCACGTCGCCTGCCACCAAATGCGGATTGTCACTTGCCACGTCACCTGCCACATGTTGCAGATTGTCACCTGCCACACGTTACGGATTGTCACTTGCCACGTCGCCTGACACACATTGCGGATTATCACCTGCTGTGTCACTTTTCTGCTAAGGTGGTCTCTTGCTGTGTCTAATGCCGCATACACACAACATGTCATTTAAAATGATTGTGTGTGGACTTCACATAATTTTTCAGGTTCTGATAAAAAATTTTTTTGAACATGCTGCATTTTTTAACGACGTTTTAAACAATGTCGTTTTTCGGGTTGTAAAAAATGATCGTGTGTGGGCTAAAATGATGTTAAAAACCCGAGCATGCTCAGAATCAAGTTATGAGACGGAAGCGCTTGTTCTGGTAAAACTACTATTCGTAATGGAGTAAGCACATTCATCATGCTGTAACAGACAGAAAAGCGTGAATCGTCTTTTACTAACAGGAAATCAGCTAAGGCAGCCCCTAGGGTGGCGTAATCTGCATGGAACTTCACCTTTATAGTGCCGTCGTAGTACGTGTTGTACGTCACTGTGCTTTGCTAGAGCATTTTTTTAAAACGATGGTGTGTGGGCAACGTCGTTTTAATGATGAATTTGGAAAAAAAAATATTTTTTTTCTACATCCCAAAAACTGTGTTTTTTTTCATGCCGAAAAATGATCGTGTGTATGCGGCATTAGATTTTCAGGCAGCATATTACCGGTCAGGCAGCAGAGAGATGATGTAATCTCTTTGCTGCCCACGGCTGCCTGCACAGTGAGGAACTGCAGGGATGCAGGGCGGGAGCGCCGGGCGGTGAGAGATGATGTCATCTCCCTGCTCCCCTGCCCGTCGGCTTCCTGATTGGCCAGCAGCCGCTCAAACACCGAGCCGCCCAGCTGCTCGCCCGCTCTCACCCGCCCACTCACCAACGAACTGCCTGCCCGCAGAGCCGCTCGCGCTGTCACCCGCAGGGCTGCCCGCTCTTTCACCCGCATTCTCGGAGGGGGCAATTGGTGTAAACCTATCCTTTACTTCCCTGGACACTGAGCCAATAAAATCTGCAAGCAAAGATTGACAGTATTGATATCAGCTATTTGGTCAGCACTGGTTGGTCTGTGAGTGCTTTGGGCTCACAAATACTGTAGCAGGGCTAGGAGAGTCTGTTGAACTCAGTAGCTCTTTATTGGGTCATCATCGCTACAAATGATTTTAGGGAGCACAACACAGCTTTTTCACACTAAATTAAACCTAGAGCTAATTTTATATATGACTGAAGTCTAAACAAATTATTCAAGATTAACATTATCGAAAACTGCAATAAAACTGGCTGATGGAGTACTTTTGTGGAAGTATGCAGCATTGCTTCTGCAAAATACTTTTTATTCAGAGCGTCTGAATGATAATGAAAAAATTACAATTATGAATCATTCCTTTTATGAATGTTTAATTTTGATCTATCAGAACTTCTGGAAGTGAAATTCTTTTATCTTCTATTACTTTCAGAACTATGAATAACATAATAGGTGATTGTAAGACATTGTTTAGGTCAAGAAAAATCAATGTAAGGCACATTTAATTAAAACTGCATGCAGACTCTCAACAGGATGCCAACTCAGATTGTGAGTTTAAGGGGGTTGTGTTAACTAATGCCTTTAACCTACTGAAAAACTTGGACTAAATATAAATTCTACATTTCTTTGAAAAATAATTAGTTGTCAATTAATCATATGGAAGGTCATATACCATAGTTATTAAAATCATTTGCAGTTTTATATCAGCTTTTTTGTAAATGTAACACCAATTAGAAGCTTCAACTGGTGATCACATTGTCAATAAACTAATTTCAACAAATTATCTTATTACTATGTTTGTAGTCTTTTAATTGTTTTGTAGCATTCTGAATTGCCCACATAAAAGTATAAGGTCCTGTATTGACATGATTTTTTTCACTTCTAATGGGTTTTGCACTCCCATACAAGTCTATATAATGCAAAATTTGTTTAAGCCTTGGTTCACATTGATACTACTTTAAAATCGTGCCACTTCACTTGAAGTAGCACAAATTCAAAGTAGCAGCACGGCGCAATTTCAGGTGCTACTTGGCTGACATCTGTGCCACTTCATGCACAGATGTCTACGCAAGTTGCACCTGAAATCGCCAAAAAAGTACAGGAACCCTTTTTTCAAATCGGTGCGGCACCGCAAAGTTATAGTCACACCGATTTAAATGGTTCCATTGCTGACAGTAGGGTGAGACTTGTCATGCGATTTTATACTGTTAAGTCACACTAGTGTGAACGGGACTTTAGCAGTTAAAATGCAGGTCAGAAGGAGGTTAATGGCAATGAATTCTGAATGATCCCAGAAGCATCTTAAACTAATGTGGAACTGATGACACAAGCACAAAGCCCGTTGTCACAGGCCATATTAAATATTACAGAAAATTTATTTTAACCATTTGAGTCACAGGAACTGTTTTAAAATGGCACTGCAATAGCAGCTATTTATCCCAGTGCATTATTAAAATGGCGGTGGGAATCGGTGGCACCTGTAGGTTCCAGTGGGTATAAGCACTGGAACTGCTGGCTGCGTGTAACAGCCAGAATCCAATGCTAAGCCTAGGAGCTGAAATGATAAGCGCCTGGGCATCCGATGCTTTTGCAGAGTGTTTTGTGAAAACAAAAGAAAACATAGCAATTCCATGTTGTATTTAGCTTGGGAGTTTGATGACATCACGCTCTGACCAGCTGTTGCACACAGCAGCAGATCTCTGCTATAGTGACCTATTGCCAGTGCTGATACTGACCTCCCTGGGGCCCTAAGCGAAATTCTGCTAAGGGGCCCTCTACGGTGGCACAAAATGGGCGTGGTTTATGTGAAATCATGGGCGTGGTTTGGAGGGGTGTGGTTAGAGTCTGAGATGAATGAGGGATGGAGGGAGAAAGAAAGAAAGAGGGAGAGAAAGAGACAGAGGGAGATAAAGAAAGAAAGAGGGAGAGAAAAAAAGGAGCGAGAGAAAGAGAGAGAGAAAGAAAGAGGGATGGAGGGACAGCAGGCCAGATCCTTCACCACAATAGAAATATGTGTATTCCTGAAAGTTTAACAAATCAGCAGATAAAGATCCGCATTATTTCTATTATTATTATTACATTTAATATAGAATGAAAATATTCAACTCACCATAATGCAGAATCAGTGGAAGCCTGGAGTCCATCCTTACATCTGGTGTCCCCAGCGGAGCCCCTCCTTACATCTGGTGTCCCCAGCGGAGCCCCTCCTTACATCAGGTGTCCCCTGCGGAGTCCCTCCTTACATCAGGCATTTCCAGCGGAGTCCCTTCTTACACCAGGCATTCCCAGAGGAGTCCCCCTTACACCAGGCATTACCAGCAGAGTCTGTCCTTACACCACACTTTCCCAGAGGAGTCCCCCTTACACCAGGCATTACCAGCAGAGTCCATCCTTATACCACACATTCCCAGTGGAGTCCCCCCTTACATCAGGCATTCCCAGCAGAGTCCCCCCTTACATCAGGCATTCCCAGCAGAGTCCCCCCTTACATCAGGCATTCCCAGCAGAGTCCCCCCTTACATCAGGCATTCCCAGCAGAGTCCCCCCTTACATCAGGCATTCCCAGCAGAGTCCCCCCTTACATCAGGCATTCCCAGCGGAGTCCCCCCTTACATCAGGCATTCCCACCAGAGCCCCTCCTTACATCAGGCATTCCCAGCGGGGTCCCCCCTTACATCAGGCATTCCTATTATAGTCCCCCCTTACATCAGGCATTCCCATTGGAGTCCCCCTTTACATCAGGCATTCCCATTGGAGTCCCCCTTTACATCAGGCATTCCCATTGGAGTCCCCCCTTACATCAGGCATTCCCATTGGAGTCCCCCCTAGCCCCCTTACATCATCAGGTACTGACCTATAAAAGTACAGAGTGGAGTCAGTGGAGTCAGTGGAGGAGTCGGCCAGGTCACAGGCAGACATCAGCGGGGCGGGAGGTGGGCGGTGCCGCAGCTCAATTCCTATTGGCAGCCACACTGCCTTCTCTCGATTTTGGGCTACAAGAAAATGGCGGCCGGCGGAGACATTGTCTCCGCCCGACCGTGGACTTCTAGCGGCGGCGGCGAAAAATCGGGGGATGAGATGAGAAGGTCTGGCTTGCAGTTTCCACTCTAATTCAAGTACAGCCATAACTCAACATAGAGCCGCCTACAGCCAGTTGTAATGGAATACACCAATACGTTACATGCCAGTTTACTCGAGTATCAGCATACAGCCACACACAGCTATTCATTTACATAGGCATCTGTAAGCAGCACCTTTACTTTTGGGACTTGGATAAACTCCCAATTTATTAACCACTTCCTTTCTGCCCATAATCAAATGATGTCCGCAGGAAGGATCTCCCATCCTGGGCAGGCGTCATATGACGTTCTTGGCTTCCCGGCCGTCTAGGGGGCACGCGTTCGCCGCGTCACTCGGGAGCTGATGCGCTTGCCCAGCGGCTACGTAGTCCGCCAGGCACCCACGATTGCCTGTAACAGAGCAGGGACGTGGATATGTGCATGTAAACACAGATCCACGTCCTGTCAGGCGAGAGGAGACCAATCGTGTGTTGCCAGTACAAAAAATGCCGTAAATCTATCCCCTATTTTGTAGACCCTATAACTTTTGCGCAAACCAATCAATATACGCTTATTGCATTTTTTTTTTACGTAGAAGAAGACACATCGGCCTAAACTGAGGGAAAAAAACAATTATTTTTATTTTTAAATTGGGATATTTAAGGGCTTTCACACTGGAGTGGTTCACTGGCAGGACGGTAAAAAAAAGTCCTGCTAGCTGCATATTTGAGGTGCTGTAGGAGCGGTGTATACACAACTCCTAAAGCGCTTTTGCCCATTGAAATTAATGGGCAGTGCTGCCAAACCGCCATGTTTTTCCGATAGTTTTAACCCTTTTTCGGATGCTAAAGCACCACAGTAGCGGCTGAATAGCGACACGAAAATTACGCTAAAGTGCCACTAATAATAGCGTTGCTTTACTGCCAACGCCATGACATCTCAGTGTGAAAGCGGCCTTATGCCGCATACACACGACCGTTTTTCACAATGTGAAAAATGATTTTTTTTTATGTCATTAAAAACAATTGTGTGTGGGCTCCAGAGCATTTTTCGCGACGTTAGGCTGTGTAGGCTTTAACGACGTGAAAAAAACGTGCATGCTCAGAAGTTATGAGACGGAGCGCTCGTTCTGGTAAAACTAGCATTCGTAATGGAGATAGCACATTCATCACGCTGTAACAGACTGAAAAGCACAAATCGTCTCTCACCAAACTTTTACTAACACGAAATCCGCAAAAGCAGCCCCAAGGGTGGCGCCATCCGAATGGTACTTAACAAGAATCGGGTTGAAAAAAACTTACATTTTTCGAGACCATTAAAAATGGTCGTGTATACGCGGCATTAGTGTGTATGGACAAAAGCGACCATGTGTATGGGGCAAACAAAAATATTTCCTCCCCAGAATAATTCCTAACTTTCAACAATGACATTAGATGATCTGGATGAAATTTGTGTTCACAGCTGTCATCACATCAAATGCTCACATAAGCGAACACAAGGTCGTTCAGATACTTATTTAAAAATTTGCAGTCGTGCTAGTTTGTATCCTTATCCACCCAACTTAAAGTTATCCTATTGTTACCTAAAAAGCTGTGCACACTGTTTTATTTTTCCCTTGGGTATAATCACAATGTGGAATTAAAAGAGGAACAAAGCTCTACTAAAATAAAACATAGACATTCACTTTTAGCTCTATCATTCAGTTACCTTACATAAAACTTGCACTAATGTGACAGCATTTTAAACAGCAGACGTGTTGATTATATTTTGTGGTAAATTTAGAGGCTGTGTGAATTACAGAATCACTATTCCCACATGTTTAGCCCACATCCTCATTTAAACTTACACCTAATCCTCCTCTGCAGTGTATATCTGTATGAGGTTTGCTTTAAGTTGCAGCACCTTTAAATTATACCAGAAAATACACATGTAAACCCTACTACCAGTTTTAAAAATCCAATCAAAAGCACAAGAGAGCTCATGCACACTGAAAGAAAATGAAAGAGTCGTACACACGATCGGATTTTCCGCCAACAGCCTGTCATCACACAATTCCAGTGCACAGACAACAGCACTCTGCACCATTCTATCCAGGGGTCAAGTCCTGGGGAAAAAAGTGTGGGAACTCCCACCCAAGATCCACTCCCCCACCAAAAAAAAAAAGTTACGCTCATATGCATAATTACTAAACCGCAGTTTTTATTATTTTTTTCGATCCACTGTACCTTAGTAATCCTTTGTTACTGGCCGCTTCCTGTATATGGATTCATCGGGTAGTGTGCGGGTTTTCCATCACTTCCTCGATGCCGCAATGTCTCCTGGGAGCTTTTGTCATTGTTTCCAGGAGACATTGCAGAGGTCTGCCGCGAGTTATCACAGGATTTAGAAAGAAGCAAGTTTTTTCTAAATCCCGCGATATCCTGCACACTACCTGATGAATCCATATACAGGAAGCTGCCAGAAACATAAAGGATTACTAAGGTTCGCCTGCCCCTGACAGTGACTCGAGCTGGGCATCGGCGCTTAGTGAAGGATTGGCTCAGGCAGCTCAGTTGCTCTCGGCTGCTCTAGTCCTGCAAAGGGAACTGAGTTTCTGCTGTGAAAAAAGTGCAGGAACTCCGTTCCCACACGTTCCTGCAGGACTTGAGCCCTGATTCTATCCTTGTTAACATATATTTGCAATAGTAGATACTGTATGCAAAATTTTACTTTGGATCTCTCTTTCTCTCTCTCTCTATCTATCTATCTATCTATCTATCTATCTATCTATCTATATATATATATATATATATATATAATGTGTGTGTATATGTATATATATATATATATATATATATACATAACAAAGTTCTAATGGGGGAGGTGCACGTCGGTCATAGGTGTGAGTGCAGTGCAATCAGGCCTTCCCAAGGGCAGATATTCAGTTTTTGAAGAAAGACATTGGGCCAGATTCAAGAAGCACTTGCGCCCGCGCAACCATAGGTTGCGCGGCGCAAGTGCTTACTTGCTCCGGTGTAACGAGTGCTCCTGATTCAGGAACCTCGTTACACCGACTGCAGCCTAAGATATGACAGGCATAAGCCTCCTTATGCCTTCATATCTTTGGCTGCATTCTTGCATTGGCCGCTAGGTGGCGCGGCCATTGTGATCTGTGTATAGTATGCAAATTGCATACTACCACCGATTCACAAAAGTTGCGCGGGCCCTGCGCACGCAAGGTACGGAGTTTCCGTACGGCGACTTTAGCATAAGGCTGCTCCTGCTAATAGCAGGGGCAACCAATGCTAAAGTATAGCTGCGCTTCCCGCTCGTGAAATTTAAATTTCACGTTGTTTACGTAAGTGAACCGTGAATGGCGCTGGACGCCATTCACGTTCACTTAGAAGCAAATGACGTCCTTGCGACGTCATTTGCCGCAATGCACGTCGGGAAAGTTTCCCGACGGAGCATGCGCTGTTCGCTCGGCGTGGGAGCGCGCCTAATTTAAATGATTCCCGCCCCCCGCGGGATCATTTACATTAGGCAGCCTTACGCCCGGCTGTTTAGCATATCGCCCGCGCAATTTACGGAGCAACTGCTCCGTGAATCGCGGGCAAAACGCAATATTTGCGTGGGCGCAGAGAAAAATATTTGCTCTTTGCCCACGCAAATATTGCTCGGATCTACCTGAATCTGGGCCATTATCTTTTGAGCACACAACTGTCAACCTTGAATACTATGTAATTTTGATGTCATTTTTTTTATATTTTCATTAAAGACATTTTTGTGCAGCAATCCCGCCTCCTTTTTAATATATATATATATATATATATATATATATATATATATATATATATATATATATATATATATATATATATATTAGTGGGTACGGAAAGTATTTAGACCCCCTTACATTTTTCACTCTTTGTTATATTGCAATCATTTAAGTTCATATTTTTCCTCAATAATGTACACACAGCACCCCATATTGACAGAAAAACACAGAATTGTTGAAATTTTTGCAGATTTATTAAAAAAGAAAAACTGAAATATCACATGGTCCTAAGTATGCAGACCCTTTGCTGTGACACTCATATATTTAACCACTTAAGGACCGCTGCACGACGATATACGTTGGCAGAATGGCACGGCTGGGCACATCAACATATATGTACGTTGCCCTTTAAGCCCAGCTGTGGTGTCGCGCATGCGCGCCCGCGGCGGGCTTCCGCCACCCGGTCCGAAGCTCCGTGAACGCGGGACCCGCGGACTTGATCGCCGCTGGAGTCCCGCGAACGGGCCCTGGAGCTGAAGAACGGGGAGAGCGGTATGTAAACACAGCTTCCCCGTTCTTCACTGTGGCGGCGTCATCGATCGTGTGATCCCTTTTATAGGGGGACACAATCGATGACGTCACACCTATAGCCACACCTCCCTACAGCTGTAAACACACTTCAGGTCACACATAACCCCATCAGTGCCCCCTGTGGTTAACTCCCAAACTGCAACTGTCATTTCCACAGTAAACAATGCATTTTAAATGCATTTTTTGCTGTGAAAATTACAATGGTCCCAAAAATGTGTCAAAATTGTCCGAAGTGTCCGCCATAATGTCGCAGTCACGAAAAAAAATCCCTGATCGCCGCCATTAGTAGTAAAAAAAAAATAATTAATAAAAATGCAATAAAACTATCCCCTATTTTGTAAACGCTATAAATTTTGCGCAAACCAACCAATAAACGCTTATTGCGATTTTTTTTACCAAGAATAGGTAGAAGAATACGTATCGGCCTAAACTGAGGAAATTTTTTTTTTTTTATTTATATTTTTGGAGGATATTTATTATAGCAAAAAGTAAAAAAATATTGATTTTTTTTCAAAATTGTCGCTCTATTTTTGTTTATAGCGCAAAAAATAAAAACCACAGAGGTGATCAAAGACCACCAAAAGAAAGCTCTATTTGTGGAAAAAAAAGGACGCCAATTTTGTTTGGGAGCCACGTCGCACGACCGCGCAATTGTCAGTTAAAGCGACGCAAAAAGGGGCCTGGTCCTTTAGCTGCATTTTGGTCCGGGGCTTAAGTGCTCAGGTGCTGTCCATTTCTTCTGATCATCCTTGGGATGGTTCTACACCTACATTTGAGTCCAGCTGTGTTTGATTATACTGATTGGACTTGATTAGGAAAGCCACACACCTGTCTATATACGACCTTACAGCTCACAGTGCATGTAAGGTTCCTAAGAGCACAGTAGCCTCCATAATCCTTAAATGGAAGACGTTTGGGACGACCAGAAACCTTCCTGGAGCTGGCCGTTCAGCCAAACTGAGCTATCGGAGGAGAAGAGCCTTGGTGAGAGAGGTAAAGAAGAACCCAAAGATCACTGTGGCGGAGCTCCAGAGATGCAGTCGGAAGATGAGAGAAAGTTGTAGAAAGTCAGCCATCACTGCAGCCCTCCACCAGTCGGAGCTTTATGGCAGAGTGGCCCGACGGAAGCCTCTCCTCAGTGCACACATTGTGAAAAAGAAAAGTGGCCTAAACAGAAAAAGCAGGACCATGGGGAGGTCAGCAGCATCTTTGTAGGAGCACAGGTGTACAGCAGCACCTATGGAAGATAGAAGGAGCAATAGCAGAATAGAAACCTGAACAGTGGGGCACAGTAAGGAGTCCACATGATCAACTAAGCTTCCAAAGATCGACTACACCACAATTCAGACTATGTGCTATATATTAGGGCTGTGCAAATTTTAACTTTTAATTAATCGATTAATCTTTAATTTCTTTGATCGATCAAAATCTTTTTGATCGATTAAAATTCTTTTGATTGGTACTCACCTCTCCGCCGGCTTCTGGGCCTTCAGGGAGTTCCGTCGGAGATCCAGTAACGTCACGGACACCGGCGGGGCTTGCTGTGTCCATCTGAAGGGCTCCTTTGCTGTGCCTTCATATCTGCATGCCGGCGGGACCTTACTATCTGCCACACGCAAGGGCTGTTACACTTCCCTCTATCACTTCCCTCTATCAACCTGGGATTCTACAACCATCCACTGGGAGTTGTGATAGTTCCCTTCATGGGACATCTACATGCCGACGGACTGATGTTAACCTCTCCTCATCTGGATTCAGCAGTGGTATCGTTGTACACATTTTTATACCAGTATCATACTTAGCTACATGTTTTTATGACTGCTTTTGGTACCGTTTGGTATTACTCGCACCATTTTTACGGTTTATGTAGCTACATCGATTTTATCTCCAGTGCAATATTTATTTGGTTACCTACTTGAAGACTATAAAAGTTTTAATGCTATTCCCATCGAGCGCTGCCTTTGTGTGTTTTTTTTTTTTTGTATCCTGCTATCCATTTTTCCAGTGGTTGGTAGCTGCACTGGGAATCAGCCTGCAAAAAGATCAGCTAAAAGTAGTTGGATCTGTATGTGTGTTATAATTAATCAAAATGAGTCGATTAATCGATTAAAAAAAAAACGATTAATCGAACAGAAAAATTTTGATCAGTAACAGCCCTACTATATATATTATGTAATGTATTATCATATCTTTTACATTTTCTTACAATTTATGTAAAAACACCACACTGTAATCCTCAGCAGAGACTGGTTTCCTAACGGCTAATGCCATTTTATTTATTTTTCTAGAAACAGAGTATGTACAATTTTATGATTACGAGGAAGCCCAAAGTATCTCATATAATTTAATTAAAGCTAGATGTATATAAAAATAATCTTATATACAAGTTGGATACATTTCAAATTAAAATATTTGGCAACATTTGAAAATATAATAATGAGCTTCATTCTTCTATCTATCTATCTATCTATCTATCTATCTATCTATCTATCTATCTATCTATCTATCTATCTATCTATCTATCTATCTATCTATCTATCTATCGTTTTAATAAAATGATTTTGCTTTTATCTCAATATGTATGCAGTTTCTTTCTGCATATAGTATTGAACACAGGGCACAGTTTACAGAACATGATTTGAAACATCGATTGCGATGACCATGAAATGGGTGGAATGCAAGCTATATTGGCAGCAGAATAGAATGCTGATGATATATAAAGGTTGTCCATGCTCCTTAAAATTTTCCCTTTGGAGACTCCTAGCACAACATTTGCAGGCATGTGCAGATAAATATTTACATTGTGACATTTGCTCTCAGAAACCACAGTACGGCAATTTTTGCTATGAGCATTCAGTTAGCAAATAAGCTATTCGTTTTCAGAAGTGTATACATTTGGGAAGTGCTATTTACCCTGGCAGCATTTGTATCTTCTCAATATTTATGATTGACCAAAGCTCCTCTGACCTCCTTCTCTGTGAGCCCAAAGGAAAAGCACTGATCTTAATTGTGTCATTTAAAAAGCAATTCCAAGCAACAAGTGAAAGAATTTAACTAATAACGCTATGCAATAAACATCAGCAATTACTATGTTAAATATGCCATTAAAGCATTTTATGTAAACTTTGAATCTCTGCAGAGGTACAGTATATCATGCAGTATTATAAACCCTGACAAGTATACCTCTGAGAAGTGCATATGTTATAATGCTGTTGATACAGACATAGCATTCTCTAATACAGTATTGCAAAAAGATTTGAGGTTGATTAATATATAGCCCTATCAAGTACATTGCTAGTATTTCGTGAACTCATATATAAACAATATCAAAGTGTAGTTAAGAAAGATCTAGTGCAAAACATATGTAGCGCCTGTGTACTTTCAGTCCAGGTGCTATTCTAAATTTAAAGGGGGATGAGAGAGTTAGTTAGCTCTCATCCAAGTGATTTGTACAAATTAGGCCTCTGTTCCAGCTGGGCTGTACTGTCGGTTCATTCTGTGTTCCTGAGGTGCCTTTCCACCCCGGGGCGGCAGGTGACGGCAGTGGAGTTCAGGCTGGAGTGCCTCTTGCCATCAGTAAATCAGGAGGGGTTTTCCCTCACGGAGCATGCTGGGGGAGGGTACTTCTTGAGCAGACGCCATTAGGCGGGGGGCTGTTCCTGGTGTGGCGCCCACCTTCAGGGTGACCACACATCACGGCCCCCGGCGATGCGGCCTACCAGGCCGGGGGGTGCACGTGACACGCGGTGTTCCTGGTTCCGGGACCATGTTGGCCCGGAACATTTAAAGCTGTGGCGGGACTCCAGTAATCAACTGGGCCCCCAATTCTGAGAAGATCCCAAGCGTGATAGCTGTTCGGTGGGGAGTCCGTCTGAGGAGCGCCAATGAGAGGCTGGCGGTCCAACAGGGCCTAGACAATCCACCGTGGATCGAGGTAGCCAGACACTGAGGGGTGGAATTTAGCCACCTATCAGTTGGTAACCTAATTGGGACTACCTGAGCAAGATTCAGGCAAGAAGAAGTTTACTGAGGAGAACATTTCTCCATATCCTAATTTCTGAGGCCAGGTCTGTGGCGGAGACCTGTTCCTCTCAAGATGCCGAGTGATACCCTGGCTGCCAGGTCGGTGTGAGAGGCCTGTCCAGGTACACTATACCCACTCCGGCTGGAGTGGCGACGAAAATGAAGTGTCATTGGAAGTAGGACTGCTTCCGTCCTGTTAGGCCTGAATCTGCTACTTCTCCTCCTCACCCATCTTTGATCTATCTACCTCAAGTTTATTGTTTGCCGTGTTGGGCATAAATAAAAGCACAAGAAAGACACCTGCTGTTTGGACATTCCATCATTGCTACTCTCATCATCATCTACCCCTAGACGCTCACAGAGGTAACACGCCATCCCTATTCTATCCAGCGGCTCCTTCGGGGGTGAGCGCTACACATAAATCAATGCTAATACATACAGTGCTTTGAAAAAATATTCATACCTCTTGAAATTTTCCACATTTTGTCATGCTACAACCAAAAACATAAATGTATTTTATTGGTATTGTATGTGATAGACCAACACAAAGTGGAACATTATTGTGAAATGGAAGGAAAATGATAAATGGTTTTCAATTTTTCTACAAATAAATATGTGAAAAGTGTGGGGTGCATTTGTATTCAGCCCCCCTGAGTCAATACTTTGCAGAACCACCTTTCACTGCAATTGCAGCTAAAAGTCTTTTTGGCGGTTGTCTCTACCAGCTTTGCACATCTGGAGAATAAACTTCTTTGCCCATTCTTCTTTGCAAAATAGCCCAAGCTCTGTCAGATTGGATGGAGAACATCTGTGCAGAGCAATTTTCAAGTCTTGCCACAGATTCTCAATTGGATTTAGGTCTGGACTTTGACTGGGCCATTCTAACACATGAATATGCTTTCTAAACCATTCCATTCCAGCTCTGACTGTATGTTTAGGATTGTTGTCCTGCTGGAAGTTGAACCTCTGCCCCAAGTTTTTTGCTAACTCTAACTGGTTTTCTTTCTAAGATTGCTCTGTATTTGGCTCCATCCATCTTCCCATTAACACTGACCAGCTTCCCTGTCCTTACTGAAGAAAAGCATATCCTCAACGTGATGCTGCCGCCACCATGTATCACGGTGGTGATGGTGTGTTCAGGGTGATGTGCAGTGTTAGTTTTCCGCCACACATAGCGTTTTGCTTTTAGGCCAAAAAGTTCAATTTTGATCTCATCTGACCAAAGCACCTTCTTCCACATGTTTGCTGTGCCCCGCATGGCTTCTTACAAACTGCAAACATGACTTCTTATGGCTTTCTTTCAAGAATGGCTTTCTTCTTGACACTCTTCTATAAAGGCTAGATTTATAGAGTGCATGACAAATAGTTGTCCTGTGGACAGATTCTTCAACCTGAGCTGTTGATCTCTGCAGCTCCTCCAGAGTTACCACAGGCCTCTTGGTTGCTTCTCTGATTAATGCTCTCCTTGCCCGGCCTCTCAGTTTAGGTGGACGGCCATGTCTTGGTGGGTTTTCAGTTGTGCCATATTCTTTCCATTTTCGGATGATGGATTGAACAGTGCTCCGTGATATGTTCAAAGCTTGGGATATTTTTTTTATAACCTAACCCTGCTTTAAACTTCTTCACAGCTTTATTCCTGACCAGTCTGGTGTGTTCCTTCACCTTCATGAAGCTGTTTGTTCACTGAGGTTCTGAAAATAGAGGTGGACTCTATTTACTAATTAGGTGACTTCTGAAGGCACACCACACAATATTTATTTGTGAAAATTTTGGAAAACCATTTATTTTCTCCCACTTCACAATAATGTGCCAATTTGTGTTGGTCTATCACCTAAAATCCCAATAAAATACATTTAAGTTTTTGGTTGTAACATGACAAAATGTGGAAAATTTTAATGGGTATTATTATTTTTTTCAAGCCACTGGATGTGCACATAACAAATCCAATATGTGTAGTGAAAATGATATATTCATATTATTAACAAAGTGCTCCAAAAAATCCAACCCAAACCTAGTACAGTGGAACCTTGGATTACAAGCATAATCCGTTCCAGGAGAATGCTTGTAATCCAAAGCACTCGTATATCAAGGTGAGTTTCCCCATAGAAGTCAATGGAAACAAAGATAATTTGTTCCACAATGACTTCTATGGTATGCAATACCGCATGTGGCCAGAGGTGGGGGGCGCTGGAGAGACTCGGAAATACTCAGAGATCGCTCCGCTGCACTCGGAAACCGTCGGAAAGGTTTGGTAACACTCTGGATTTTCAAGTGTTTCCAAGAATTTACGAGTATTTCCGAATGTCTCCGAGTGTCACCGGCGCCCTCGCACCTCTGGCAAAATGCGGTTCTGCACAGGGTAGAGGCTTGAATCCTGCTCGTTTTGCGAGGTAACACTCACAAACCGAGTCAGGATTAAAAAAAAAATACTGGTATTGCGAAACGCTCGTTACCAGAGTTGCTGGCAATATGAGAGTAACTTGGTTTGAGAATGTTTTGCAAGACAAGCTAAATTTTTAAATACATTTTGACTTGATATACAAGTGATGTCTTTATATACAAGTAGCGTCATGTCACAACTGAGTATAAAAGAGAAGAGAAGCGCCTCTAAGTGTAGCAATATGATTACATTTAATGAAGGCACAACATTTAGCAACTTATTGCTACACTTAGAGGCGCCTTTCTTCTCTTTTATACTTTGTAGCTCCTCCTGGATTTTGCTTCTAAACACCTTGTGGAGGCTTCCATTTGTGGACATTTTATGGTTACACAACCTATCACATTGCTATAATCTTTTTGTATGGACTATAGACTGAAGAACTTATGAATAAATGGTTGTGGAACGAATCATTTGAGTTTCCATAATTTTTTATGGGGAAATTTGCTTTGATATACAAGTGTTTTGGAGTATACTGGAACAAATTATGCTTGCAATCCAAGGTGTTACTGTATATTTATACAGCTTCACAACAGTACACACTGGATGATTTAGGGTTTCATACACTTTAAATGCATTTAATTATATTTGAATAAGTAAACAAATGTTTTTTTTGTAAAGGTATTTTCCACAAAGCAGTTCTTCCTTTTGTGCAAGTGTTCCCCTCAGCAGAACTAATGTGGCCATTTTCTGATTATGTGGCTTAATTAGTAAGCACTGCTGTGTACATTTTCAGCCAATGTTTTGACGTGATGCTGCAGTCGAGTAAAGATTGATGTCTGTATCTGGTGCTTGAGGGAAGTGCATTCCGCTCCACCAGGAGGCAGCAGTTCTCCTATTAAATTATTTTAGGTTTTCCAACATAATTAGCCATTAGGGGCCAGATCCACAAACAAATTACACCAGCGTATCTATGGATACGCCGCGTAATTTTTAAAATGCCCCGTCGTATCTGTGTTTTGTATCCACAAAACAAGATACGACTGAATCTGGGCTCGATCCGACAGGTGTACGTCTTAGTACGCCGTCGTATCGTAGGTGCATATTTACGCTGGCCGCTAGGTGGCTTTTCCGTCGAATTCCGTGTCGAGTATGCAAATTAGCTAGATACGGCGATCCACGAAAGTACGCCCAGCCGGCGCATTTTTTACGTCGTTTCCTTAAGGCTTTTTTCGGCGTATAGTTACCGCTGCTATATGAGGCGTATCCGATGTTAAGTATGGCCGTCGTTCCCGCGTCGAATTTTGAAAATGTTATGTCGTTTGTGTAAGTCATTTGCGAATAGGGCTTTGCGTAGAATGACGTCACCGTCGTAAGCATTGGCCTGTTCCGGTTTAATTTCGAGCATGCGCACTGGGATACCCCCACGGATGGCACATGCGCAGTTGAAAAATAACTTAAATTACGTCGGGTCAAGACGTATTTACATAAAGCACGCCCTCATCACAACCATTTGAATTGCGCGCCCTTACGCCGCCAAAGTTACACTACGCCGCCGTAACTTACGGCGCAAATTCTTTGAGGATACAAAAAAAAGCAGTAAGTTACGGCGGCGTAGTGTAGCAGAGATATGCTACGCCCGACGGAGGAATGCGCCGTGCTACGTGGATCTGCCCACTGGTCTTTTTTTTATCTGATACACGTTGTGCATATATGAAACTAAGAGAGTGGAACTAAGAAGCAGGCTTTCCATGCAACATTTTGAGGATAGACACATCATAATATTATGGTTAAAATTCAACAATCTTATTTATACAGACACAACAATCTAATTCATAAACACATGTTCCAAACTGTGTATTAAACAGATTACTTTTCCAGTACTCTTTGTACCACCCAATATTGAAATTGTCTATGACAACATGTTTCATGGTCCTGTCAACTTTTTCAGGACATTGCGTGTGGTACAAACACTGAAATGTATGAGTGAGTACAGGGATACCCCACTTTTAAGTACACAATGGGGTTTATTTACTATAGCTGGAGAGTGCAAAATCAGGCTCACTTCTGCAGAGAAACCAATCAGCTTCCAGGTTTTATTAACAGGCTTAATTGAACAAGCTCGTTGTTTTCTATGCAGAAGTGAGCCTGATTTTTCTCTCTCCAGCGATTAGTAAATTTACCCCACTGTGTACTTAAAAGTGGGGTATGCCTGTAATTAGATCCATCTAAGAATATATAGCAAGTCCATGTAAATATGCATGATAGGTACAGGATTGTAACATTGCAACAAAGTATACGTCTCAATATTGCAATTTATTACATCAAGATTACATGTAAGTGGGACTATCATCTCAAAAGGGATTCAGACCCTGCAACCTTCCTCATTAGAACACTGCAAGTGCATCAGCTGATAAATAATGAAAAAGTCATTCCCATTCAGATTCACTCTAAACATTGACTTAATCAAAGAGCTTTTTCCTCAGAGCAGATAGGAAGGAATAGGAATAACAGGTAGGAATCTGTAAAAAAAAGATTGTTGCAATGTACATTGATCACCCAGATGGAATTGTTTTTTCTTTCAACAAAAGTGGAGTTACTCTCTAAAGTATATCTAAACGCAGAACAAAAATGTAATACATTGCAGTGAATTTATCCTTATGTGTGGTGGCTGCATTTGTTTTCTTTCTAAGGTCATGTATATTTTCTGTAAGTACAGAAATATACCTTAAAACTTTCAGAATTATTGTATCTTTTTAAAGTGGTTGTAAACCCACTTTTTTGACTTTTACCTACAGGTAAGCCTATAACAAGGCTTACCTGTAGGTAAGGAGAATATCTCCTAAACCTGCACGGTTTAGGAGATATTCCCCTCACAATGCGCCGTGGCGCATGCGCAGGGGGGATCTATGGCGAAAGGACCGGCAGCCGCCGGACCTTGCCGAGCTTTAAATCTCCCACGCGCACGCGCGGGAGTGACGTCATCGCCGCTCCAGCCAATCACAGCGCTGGAGCGGCGATACCCGGAAGACACGCCGAGGCAAGATGAAATCTCGCTCGGCGTGGACCAGGTAAGTGCTACACACCTCGTTCCGAGGTAAGTATTTCATAATGAGCTAATATGCGGTGCATATTAGCTCATTATGACTTTTGCCTTACAGGAGAAAAAAAAATAAAAAATTTGATGCGGGTTTACAACCGCTTTAACTTCCTGCGTACTGAACTGAAATCCCAAACAGTGTTGTCAGAATTATCATCTGCGTTCTGTGAGCTTCAAAGCAACGCATATGTCAATGTCAGCATAAACTAATAGCAGCTCTTTCTTTTAGTGTTCAGCAAAATAATGAATTCTTGAAGATTTTGTCTAATTAAATAACCAGGATTTATTCAGTTCTCACTGTAAAAAAAAAAAAATATTCCAAGACACTTAATTGCATACCAAAGTAAGCAATACTTCAAGTACTGTACTGCCCAACAATGTATATATGCAGCAGACTGAAAGTTATAATCATACAATATCCTATAGCAACAAGTAAGACAGTTCACACATGATCATCAATTAGGCCTTTGATGTTAATTAAATCATCATTTGTGTATTTTGAGGAGGGCATGGTTTCTTTAGAAATGGATAATTTCTTTGAAATCAGCAAGTTCAACCTATACATAATGTAACAGTTTGTACAGTTGTTGATGGCATATCTGAATATGAAGTAGGTTAATTACAATCAGAATGGGTCATACACTCATGCCTTCCTGTGTTATCACCTCACCTTTTTGGTGAACCGATAACTTCAAACAATCTTTACAATGCAGAATGCTCAGAGTTAGAATAGTATAACATTTTTCAGACTTAATTTTCGGTGACTAATGCCGCGTACACACAATCATTTTTCGGCATGAAAAAAAAACGACGTTTTTCGGCATGTAGAAAAAACTAAGTTTTTCCAACTTCATCATTAAAACGACGTTGCCCACACACCATCGTTTTAAAAAAATGCTCTAGCAAAGCGTGGTGACGTACAACACGTACGACGACACTATAAAGGGGAAGTTCCATGCGGATGACGCCACCCTTGGGACTGCTTTAGCTGATTCCGTCTTGGTAAAAGACGATTTGCGCTTTTCTGTCTGTTACAGCGTGATGAATGTGCTTACTCCATTACGAATGGTAGTTTTGCCAGAACGAGCGCTCCCGTCTTATAACTTGCTTCTGAGTATGTGCGGGTTTTTAACGTTGTTTTAGCCCACACACGATAATTTTTTACAACCCAAAAAACGACATTGTTTAAAAAGTCGTTAAAAAATGCAGCATGTTCGAAAAAAAAATTGGCGTTTTTTAGAACCCGAAAAATTATGTGAAGCCCACACACGATCATTTTAAATGACATTTTTTATAAACGTTTTTTCATGCTGAAAAATGATTGTGTGTACGCAGCATAAGACCTTATTCTTCAAATAGTTTTTTACAGCCTTCTCCTTTTGAAGCAATTTTACATACAGTATGTTCTACTGATGCACCTCTTCACTTTTCTCACTTGTGGATGACCTCCTTTTAGAAGACTTTATGGGTAACACCAAAGCTCCCAACTGTCCCTGATTTTGAGGGACTGTAACTGATTTAGAGCAATGTCCCTCTGTAACTCATTCCTCCTCATTTGTCCCTGATTTTGGTCCGATCTATATATATTTATAAAAAATGCACCTTTTATCTATCAAAAAGTGTTTCCCAGTGCTAAACCTTTCATCTGATTTCTAAATTGCTGCATTTGTAAATTCCAAAAGCCAGTATAAAGAAATAGTAGTGGTAAAAAAAGCACTTGTGGGTTTAACCAATCTTGTTTTTTTGTACAATTCTCCTTTAAGGGGGCGTGAAAAGGGGTGTGTCCTATGCCTAAATACTTTTGCTGATAGGTATCCCTCATTCCCATCTCAAAAAGTTGGGAGGTATGGGTAACACATAACATGTAAGATATTAGTTGAGGTGCCACTGCAAAATCTATGGCCAAGATTCACGTAGGAGATACGACGGCGTATCTCCAGATACGCCGTCGTATCTTGGCGCCTGATTCAAAGAATCAGATACGCCAGAATTTTTCTAAGATACGACCAGCGTAAGTCGCCTACGCCGTCGTATCTTAACTGCATATTTACGCTGGCCTCTAGGGGCGTGTACGCTGATTTACGCCTAGAATATGTAAATCAGCTAGATACGCCAATTCACGAACGTACGCCCGGCCGTCGCATTACAGATACGCCGTTTACGTTAGGCTTTTTCCGGTGTAAAGTTACCCCTGCTATATGAGGCGCAGCCAATGTTAAGTATGGACGTCGGGCCAGCGTTGAATTTTCCGTCGATTACGTCATTTGCGTAAGTCGTTCGCGAATACGTGGAAAGCATTGGCTTTTTGTGGGTTAATTTGGAGCATGCGCACTGCGATACTATCACATGCGCCGTTCGTAAAAAGCGTTATTAATGTGGGGTCACAATACATTAACATAAAACACACCCACATGTTTCATATTTGAATTAGGCGGGCTTACGCCGGCCTATTTACGTTACGCCGCCGCAACTTTGCTTTGAGAATACTGCACTTGCCTGTCAAAGTTGCGGAGGCGTAGCATAAATAGGATACGAGAATCTGGCCCACTGTGTATAAGTGTAGTAGCAAATTTGTAAGAAAATGCTAGTACTTTCGTAAGACTAGGCCTCAACACTGTCAAACATCAAAGGATGTTTCTTTGTGTTGCCTTCTGCTTGCTACCTGTTCATTTGGTGATGGCATTTGAGAAATCGAGGGACCAGCCTTTTGGAAAAAAAGAATATAAAATTGACAAAATGAGGCTTTAATGAATAACACATTTTTGTGCTCAATTTTGGGGAAATGCCCCAAACAAAGGCTCTACTGTATATTATAAATCTCTGTGTTACATCTGACTTGTCAAACATTGTGGCATCAGGACAGGGGCACTGCTGGTGTAGAAAAACTCTGTGTTTTATCTTGCTTAATGTATCTCGACTTTGGTATGGCATCAGAATGGGTGCTATGCTGCTGGAGGACATCACTGTGTTCCATCTTGCTTGTTGCCATTTGGTTTGAATGGCTTTAGAAATGGGTTAGTGCTGCTGGGTTCATTGGAGAACAACATTAATAATAAACACTTATAAAGTAGTTAAATTGAACATGCAACATTACAAAGAAGAAAAACAGACTATTCTAGAAAGCTCTGTATGTGCAAGCGAGTGACCCCCAACTAGATTTCAATATTCTCACACAATAGAGTTTTTTAGTTTTTAAAAAGTTTATTATTGAGATTAGTTTATCCTTTCTGATTTACTCACTAAAGAAGAATAGTGCCAAAATCCCCAAATTCCAGCATTACCAGCCCAGAACTGAGTGAATAACCACCAAATAAAACTCAGTTTTCAATTCTTACGCAATAACTCAATAACTAAGATTATTTTAGGCTTTTCTGATCCACTGGCTGAAGAAGAAAATCACAATAACAGTCCAGAAGGGTGTAACTGACCCCCTTCAAATAAATGATACCATTCTCACTATGCTCCAGGATATGAGTTTTCAATGTTTCATCATGAGTCAGTTTATGAGATTACTCAAGGCTTTTCCAATTTTCTTACTAAAGAAAATGACCATAAAAATAACACAAAAGTGAGCATTAGCAGTCCAATAGTGAGTGAGTGACCCCCAAATAAAGCATGCCATTCTTACTGTGCCCCAGGATACAGTCTGTCAATGTTTTGTAAGGTAAATAATAAGGTTAGCTTAGACTTTTCTGTTCTGCTGACTGCCACACCACGTGTCTCTTCTTTTCATTCCATGACACTTGCTCAACACAGCTAGCCAACTCAACTGTGCATTTTCGCGCAGTTCCTACGGTGCAACCTACATGGGATGCTTTTTAGTCAGGTTTCCCAGGGTACTGATTGGAGGGAGGAAATCAGGAGATCTGACATTACTGCCTGCCTAGCAATATAGGGCACAGATACATGTGTAGTGCAAAAATGAAGTGTGAGGCGCAGAAGGATGGCAGCTGTGAATCATTTTATGACTTGCAGACATTGCTGTGCACAGTTACACTTTACAAGAAAAACATGTCTGAACATGGCATAACGGGTTCAATGAAAGACAAAGGTTTGTCATATATGGGTGACCCCTCTCAGCAGCTAACAAAAAAGCAAGAGAATAACGTTCTCTCAAAGAAGACCAAAACAGAACACTCTGAGAGCCCATTCACACAGGGGCGACATCCGCCTGACAAATCGTGTCCCGCTCTGTTCAATAGAACCATTCTAATAGGAGCGACGCAAGTTGCTCCGACTTAGAAAAAGGTTCTTGTACGATTTATGGGGCGACTCGGGGTGACTTGCATTGGATTCTATACAGAAGTCATTTTGCAAGTCACCTCTGAAGTCATCTTCAGGTCGCCTTACCGAGTCGCCCCCAAAGTCGTGCTGCCCCTGTGTAAATGGGCTCTGAAGAGTACAATGAATTTTTATTATAGAAAAAACACACAGCAATAACTTGAAAATAGAGGGGGGTTGCAGATGGATAGGGTGGTTACACAATTAAAAATGGACAACGTTGTCTAATTAATTAAAAACCAGGGGAATCTCGCATTCATAACCCAGTCAAAACAATCAACATATTCAGGCACTAATGGTGGTAGAGCACAGGGAAAAAAAGCGCCACAGGAGCCAAAAAATTATAAATGGGTTGGAAAATAATGACTGTATACAATTCGTGCAGTCCTGTGAAAAAGAATAAAAAACATGTAAAAGTGCTATGACCATTCAGAACAAAGACTCTCTCAAAATGCAGGAGACGGTGGCGGACTGGCTCACTCGAGGATCCTCTGGTAGGCCATTTTACTCCTGCCTCCAGCAGTCATTTTGGGAGAGTCTGTGTTATTAATGGACACACAAAATCTCAGGGAGTAACCTAAACTTGAATAGTGCAAGTTATTAAGAGATCCCAGCTTTATTGGAAAACAATAGGTCCAGCCATAAAGAAGGGCAGAGCTTGCCTGGGCAAACATTTTTATAGACACTCTCCTTGTAAAAGGTATTAGCAAAAAGGTGAGCCACTAACCTTTGGTATGAACCCTGGACTTTCACCATTCCAGGTCTTCATGGAATTGTATTTTTTATTTTTTATGAGAGTCATCCAGTGTTGGAAACTGGCAACAGCTTACCTGACTTAAAGGACAAGTATAACCAAAGCTTTTTTCTGATGTCGCAGGCCTGGTCCAGGCTCTGAAAAGTTGACAACCATATGGTTGGGATCCACTTAGGAGCCTGGACCTTTCTGTGAGCAGTGCACACCCTGCACAGTTCAGAGAGCCGGTGATTGACAGTCACCAGCTCTCTGCAGGCTAAAGACTGAGAGCTGAGCTTTCAGCGGTGTATGATCTCACAGTTCTTGGTCTTAGGCCCTGTACACACGACCGAACATATCCGATGAAACTGGTCCGCGGACCAGTTTCATCGAACATGTTCGGTCGTGTGTACGGCCTAGCGGACAGGTTTCCTGGCCTAGCGGACAGGTTTCCAGCAGACAAAAGTTTCTTAGCATGCTAAAAAACTTGTCCGCTGGAAACCTGTCCGTCGGACATGTCCGCTGGTTAGTACGTCTAACCAGCGGACCGAAATCCCGCCCAATGCGTCGAATTGATTTGACGTATACGTGGAAGCATTGAACTTCCGTGTTTGAGAACGTCGGTGTCTTCTACGTCACCGCGTTCTCTGTCCGCGGGGATTTTGGTCTGATGTTGTGTACACACATCAGACCAAAAGCTCCCAGGAGACATGTCCGATGAAAACGGTCCATGGACCGTTTTCATTGGACATGTCTCCTCGTGTGTACAAGGTCTTAGAGGCGGCAGAGGACAGCTGCAGCTGGGAGCAGTGCTGCAGCTATCTAAGTATAATTGTTTATTTTTTTCTAATCCCATGCTTCTCTCTTAAAGGCTCTGTCATTGAAGGGTCATTCTGAAATAATGAGTAAGTATGATTGCAACTGATAAAGTATTTCTGCTCTGGCTTTCTGTGTCTCAATCCTCGTGACTGTGGGGATGTTTTACATATTCATAATCTATTCTATTATACAACCCCCTTTAAAAACTTACAGAAAATAGATGAAGCCATTATTCCACAAATAATGCATATAAAAATGTAATTTAGTACACATCTAGGATGAAGTTGGAGCTTTCATTTAAAAAGAACAGCCTTTGGCTATAAGAATAACTTCTATGCATTGAAATACTGGATTTTACTTTATTTTTTTCCTTTAACCACAACCAAGTTCTTTCGAGCTAAATGACCTCTGCAGGAAAGTGCAATAATCTATTCTTATTGTGATTTTCCCTTTTCCCTGAGGCAAAATATTGAGATGTGTGTTGGTGGGTCTATGTTCTTTGATTTATGACTTATATGACTTCTAAGCAGTTTTGCATATGAATAAAGTGTTAGGGTCAGACTTTTATAAATGTAATACTAAACCTGAAGAAAATCTGATGTAGCCATGAGTAAATAAGTTACTATGTAGACCATAGCTTGCTTTTTAAAGAAGAAAAGCACATTGAACATGGTAATTTACTGTCAGGTCCTTTAGTTTGCACAGATTAATGGAGACATTATGCTACAAATCTATTAGCCAAAAATACAAATTGTTTTTGTAATGTCTGTTTATGTGAGAATCTGAAACTTTAGATATGCAGAGCATAACCTTGGAACATCTTAGGGCACATGGAGGCCAGTGACTAGCTTAGCAGGGTTCAAGTTGGCAGCAGCAAAGTTGGAAATACAGCAATATATTTTTAATTTTGTTTCTGCATTGTGTTGTTTATTATTTTGGTATTGCTTTATTATCATGTTCAGCCATAAGCGTGCACACAGGGTGTGCCAGATGTGCCCAGGCACACCCTAATCACCCTGTGCAGCACAGATTCCCTCTACTGCCCTGGCTCCTATCTTTACCCCCGCAGTGCTTCCAGCTTCCCTCCTCTCCTATCGGCTGTTGGGATGTTTTAGGAGTGGGGAAGGGGCCAGTAAATATGTGATTTACAGACCCTTTCCTTTCTGAATGAACATCATGAGTGATCGGTAATGTGTGTTTGGGCTTTGGGGTGCACACCCTAATGCAATAGGCTGCGCACACTTATGTGTTTAGCTGTTATCCTTCACCTTGGAATGTGGCTCAGGGTCTATTTAGCAGACACTCCCAAGTACTATGGCCCAGATTCACAAAAGAGATACGACGGAGTATCTCAGATACTCCGTCGTATCTCTCAGGCCCCGTAAACACGAGAGGACCGTTCCCGCGGATAAATCCTCTGGCGGATTTTGATCTGATGGTTGTACTAACCATCAGATTGAAATCCGCGTGGAATCCATCCGCGGTGACGTGTCGCGCCGTCGCCGCAATGATGACGTGGCGACGTGCGCGACTCTGGAAGATAAAGACTTCCACGTATGCGTCGAATCATTACGACGCATGCGAGGGAGAGGAGCGGACGGATTGATCCGGTGAGTCTGTACAGACCACCGGATCAATCCCGCTGGACAGGATTCCAGCGGATAGATTTCTTAGCATGCTAAGAAATTTATATCCGCTGGAAATCCGTCGGCTGGAATTTTTTCCGCCGATAAATGTCCACTCGGACGTACACACCACCGGATCTATCCGCTGGAACTGATCCGGGGATAAATCCCAGCGGATAGATCCGGTGGTGTGTACGAGGCCTCAGAGTATCTATGTGGCTGATTCATAGAATCAGTTACGCATAGATAGCCCTTAGATCCGACAGGTGTAAGGCCTCGTACACACCACCGGATCTATCCGCTGGAATTGATCCGCGGATCAGTTCCAGCGGACAAATCCGGTCGTCTGTACGGCCACGTCGCCACGTCATCATCGCGGCGACGGAGCAACACGTCACCGCGGATTTTGATCCGATGGTGAGTACACGCCATCGGATCCAAATCCGGAGGAGGAATCTCCGCTGGAAACAGTCCGGCGGACCGGTTCCAGCGGAGATCTCCTTGTGTGTACGGGGCCTAATTGTTTTACACTGTCGGATCTTAGGATGCAATACCGCGGCCGCCGCTGGGGGGAGTTTGCGTCGTAAACCAGCGTCGGGTATGCAAATTAGGAGTTACGGCAATCCACAACGTTTTTTCGCGTTCGCTACGTCGCTGCTAGTCTAGTTTCCCGTCGCAAAGTTAGTCGTCGTTTTTGGTGCCCTAACTTTACACAGCACACGTATGTGCTGTATAAAGTATGGCCGTCGTTCCCGCGTCGAAATGTAAAAAATTTTCCTTGCGTAAGACGTCCGGGAATACGGAAGTACGCTACGCACGTGGCCGTTCGAAAAAATGACGTCACTTCACGCAAAGCACAGCGGGAAATTCAAAAGGGAGCATGCGCAGTAGGAGCGCGCCTAATTTAAATGGCACACGCCCCTTTGAATTACGCAGGCTTACGCCGGCGTAGGTTTTCATTGCAAGTGCTTTGTGAATCAGGCACTTGCGATGAAAACTTGCGGCGGTGTAACGTATCTACGATACGTTACGCCGCCGCACTTCTACGTGAATCTGGCCCTATGAGTTCAGTTTATCTTCAGAGCCCTCAGATAACCCCAGATCATACAGGTTCCTGGTCAATGACTATTTGATTGAAGTGCATGCAGAAAGTTTGAAGCTTAACCACTTAAGCCACGGACCATTTGGCTGGCCAAAGACCAAGCCACTTTTTGTGATTCGGCACTGCGTCGCTTTAACTGACAATTGTGTGGTCGTGCGACGTGACTCCCAAACAGAATTGACATCCTTGTTTTCCCACAAATAGAGCTTTCTTTTGGTGGATTTTTATCACCCCTGCGTTTTTTTTTTTTGCGCTATACACAAAAATAGATTGACAATTGTTTTAAAAAATTCAATATTTTTTACTTTTTGCTATAATAAATATCCCCCAAAAATATATAATTTTTTTTTTTTCCCTCAGTTTAGGCCGATACGTAATCACAATAAAAGTTTATTGATTGGTTTGGGCAAAAGTTATAGGGCCAGATTCAGAAAGGACTTACGACGGCGTATCTCCAGATACGCCGTCGTAAGTCCGAATGTGAGGCGTCGTATCTCGCCGCCTGATTCAAAGAATCAGAAACGCCAGAATTTGTCTAAGATACGACTGACGTAAGTCTCTTACGTGCATGTTAGGTGCATATTTACGCTGGCCGCTAGGGGCGCTTCCGTATATTTCCGCTTTGAATATGCAAATGAGCTAGATACGCCGATTCACTAATGTACTTGCGCCCGGCGTATTAAAATACGCTGTTTCTGTAAGGCGTACAACCGGCGTAACTTTACCCCTCATAAAGCAGGGGTAAGTCATGTTAAGGTATGGACGTCGGAAACGTCGGAACAGTGTCGTATTTTACGTCGTTTGCGTAAGTCGTACGTGAATGGGGATGGACGTAGGTTACGTTCACGTCGACTAAGCATTGTGCCGGTGTAATTTACAGGGGAAAAATTTGATGGGATACTGAGCATGCGTGCGCATGCGCCGTTTGTTAGGCGCGTCATTTACGTGGGGTCATGATTCATTTCCATACAACACGCCCCCTACCAGCCTACTTTGAATTACACGGGCTTACGCCGGGCCATTTACGCTACGCCGCCGCAACTTACGGAGCAAGTGCTTTGTGAATACTGCACTTGCCTGTCTAAGTTAAGGCGGCATAGCGTAAATAGGATAGGCTATGCCCAACTAAAGATACGCCATTGTATCTGAATCTGGCCCATAGTGTCTACAAAATAGGGGATATTTTTATGGCATTTTTATTAATATATATATATTTTTTACTAGTAATGTCGGCGATCACTTTTGACACCATTTTGGGACCATTGTTATTTTTACAGCGATCAGTGCTATAAAAATTCAATGATTACTGTAAAAATGAAACTGGCAGTGAAGGGGTTAACCTGTAGGGGGCGCTGAAGGGGTTAAGTGTGTCATAGGGAGTGATTTTAACTGTTAGGGGGCGTGGCTATGAGTGACGCGTCACTGATCGCTGTTCCCGATAATAGGGAACAGACGATCAGTGACATGTCACACGGGGAGATGTTGTGTTTACACTGACATCTCCCCATTCTTCAGCTCCGTGACACCGATGGACATCGAGTCCTGCAGGCGCGGCCACAGAGCTTGCGACAGGGTCGCGAGCCCGCCGGCGACCACACGGCAGCAAATTAAAGGGGACGTACCTGTACGCCCATTTGTCCAGCCGTGTCACTCTGTCAACCTAAATGATCGTGTGGCGGTCCTTAATCACTTAAGGACCGCCTAACGCTGATATACGTCGGCAAAATGGCACGGCTGGGCACAATCACGTACCTGTACGTGATTGTTAAAAGCCCAGCCGTGGGTCGCGGGGGTACGCCCACGGCACATGCCCGCGACACGGTCCGAAGCTCCGTTACCGCGGCCGGGGGACGCGCAGACCAGATCGCCGCTGGAGTCCCGCGAACGGTCCCCGGAGCTGAAGAACATGGAGAGGTGTGTGTAAACACACCTTCCCTGTTCTTCGTTGTGTCGCTGTCATTGATCGTCTGTTCCCTGATATAGAAAAAGGCGATCAATGACGTCACATGTCCAGCCCCGCCCCCTACAGTTAGAAACATATATGAGGTCACACTTAACCCCTTCAGTGCCCCTTAGTGGTTAACTCACAAACTGCAATTGTCATTTTCACAGTAAACAATGCATTTTTATAGCATTTTTTGCTGTGAAAATTACAATGGTCCCAAAAATGTGTCAAAATTGTCCGATGTGTCCGCCATAATGTCGCAGTAAAAAAAAAAACGCTGATCGCCGCCATTAGTAGTAAAAAAAAAATCATAAAAATGCAATAAAACTATCCCTTATTTTGTAAACGCTATAAATTTTGCGCAAACCAATCGATAACAGCTTATTGCGTTTTTTTTTACAAAAAATATGTAGAAGAATACGTATCGGCCTAAACTGAGGAAAAAAAAATTTTTTTATATATATTTTTGGGGGATATTTATTATAGCAAAAAGAAAAAAATATTGCATTTTTTAAAAAATTGTCGCTCTATTTTTGTTTATAGCGCAAAAAATAAAAACCCGCAGAGGTGATCAAATACCACCAAAAGAAAGCTCTATTTGTGGGAAAAAAAGGACGCCAATTTTGTTTGGGAGCCACGTCGCACGACCGCGCAATTGTCAGTTAAAGCGACGCAGTGCCGAATCGCAAAAAGGGGCCTGGTCCTGCATTTTGGTCTGGGTCTTAAGTGGTTAAGCTTAAGTTTTCTACCTTTTATTGTCTAGTAAAGATGCAAGCTTTGAGGATGCCTTAGATCCATAAATAGGATACAATATGCCCAACTAGGCCGAGTACTCACGGCAGGACATGTCCGATGAAAACGGTCTGCAGACCGTTTCCATCGGACATGTCTGGCCGGGGACTGCCCGGGGACTTCTGTTCGATGGCTATACACACCATCGAACAGAAGACCGCGCGTAAACAATACGCGGGGCGTGTCCGCGGTGTCGACGCGTCGATGACGCGGTGTCGCCGCGACAATGACGCGCCGGCGTGGGCGGCCTGCCTTGAAAATGCTTCCACGCATGCGTCGAAGTCATTCGACGCATGCGAGGGATGGCGGGCGGCAGGACATGTACGGTAGGTCTGTACAGACGACCGTACATGTCCGGGCGGACAGGTTTCCAGCGGACTGTTTTAAAGCAAGTCCGGGAAACAGTTGTCTGCTCAGAAACGGTCTGTCAGACAATTGTTTGCTGGAATTCTGTCCGCGCGGCTGTACACACGAGGGAACATGTCTGCTGAAATTGGTCTGCCGACCAGTTTCAGCAGACATGTTTGGTCGTGAGTACGGGGCCTCAAGATACGCCATTGTATCTAAATCTGGCCCATAGTGTCTACAAAATAGGGGATAGTTTTATGGCATTTTTATTAATATATTTTTTTTTTTTTTACTAGTCAGTAAATGGTGTCGGTGATCACTTTTGACACCATTTTGGGACCATTGTTATTTTTACAGCGATCAGTGCTATAAAAATTCAATGATTACTGTAAAAATGAAACTGGCAGTGAAGGGGTTAACCTGTAGGGGCGCTGAAGGGGTTAAATGTGTCCTAAGGAGTGATTCTAACTGTTAGGGGGCGTGGCTATGAGTGACGCGTCACTGATCGCTGTTCCCGATAATAGGGAACAGACGATCAGTGACATGTCACTAGGAAGAACGGGGAGATGTTGTGTTTACACTGACATCTCCCCATTCTTCAGCTCCATGACACGATCGCGGGACACCGATGGTCATCGAGTCCTGCAGGCGCGGTCACAGAGCTTGCGACAGGGTCGCGGGCCCGCTGGCGACCACACGGCAGCAAATTAAAGGGGACGTACCTGTGCGCCCATTTGTCCAGGTGTGTGTCCCTTGTACATAGGAACAACCATCGGTCACCTCCCCCAGTTAGTCCCCTCCCCCCACAGTAAGAATCACCCAGCAGGGAACACATTTAACCCCTTGATCGCCCCTAGTGTTAACCCCTTCCCTGCCAGTCACATTTATACAGTAATCCGTGCATATTTTGTAGCACTGTTTGCTTTATAAATGTGAATGGTCCCAAAAATGTGTCAAAAGTGTCCGATGTGTCCGCCGTAATATTGCAGTCCTGACAAAAATCGCAGATTGCCGCCATTACTAGTAAAAAAAAATAATAAAAAAAAAGTCATAATTCTATCCCCTGTTTTGTAGGCGCTATACGTTTGCGCAAACCAATCACTATATGCTTATTGCGATTATTTTTTACCAAAAATATGTAGAAGAATACATATTGCCCTAAACTGAAAAAAAAACAAAAAACTGCCGGACCGACCCTTATCAGATTTTTGGCCTTTGCGTACCTATCTTTAAGGACTTTGGATTGCAAGCTCCTTGAGGGCATGTAAATGTACTAGGGCTGTTACTGATCAAAATGTTCCTGTTCGATTAATCGTTTTTTTTTTATCGATTAATCGACTAATTTCGATTAATTATAACGCACATACAGATCCAAATACTTTTAGCTGATCTCCTTGCAGGCTGATTCCCAGTGCAGCTACCAACAACTGGAAAAATGGATAGCAGGATACAAAAAATACACAAAGGCAGCGCTCAATGGGAATAGCATTAAAACTTGTATAGCCTTCAAGTAGGTAACCATATAAATATTGCACTGGAGATAAAATCCATGTAGCTACATAAACATGGTGCGAGTAATACCAAACGGTACCAAAAGCAGTCATAAACACATTTAGCTAAGTATGATACTGGTTTAAAAAAATGTGTACAACGATACCACTGCTGAATCCAGAGGGGTTAACATCAGTCCGTCAGCATGTAGATGTCCCATGAAGGGAACTATTACAACTCCCAGTGGATGGCTGTAGAATCCCAGGTTGATAGAGGGAAGGGTAACAGCCCTTGCGTGTGGCAGATAGTAAGGTCCCGCCGGCATGCAGATATGAAGGCACAGCAAAGGAGCCCTTCAGATGGACACGGCAAGCCCCGCCGGTGTCCGTGACGTTACTGGATCTCAACGGAACTCCCTGAAGGCCCAGAAGCCGGCGGAGAGGTGAGTACCAATCAAAATAATTTTTAGTGGGACTTCCTGTCCCACTTCCTCCTTCCTCTTTTTGGCCAGCTGGGCAACTCCTCCCGCCCTAGGCGGCCTCTCTCTGCCAACAATCTTCTGGGACACAACACAGGTCCCAGAAGATTGGCAGGCCAATAGCAGAGCACAGCGTGACTCGTGCATGTGCAGTGCGTGCCCGGCCATGAAGTCGTAAGCTGTCACGGCTGGGTTCCCCCAGTTCCTATGACTACGCTGAGGAGAGGAAGGGGCGAGGAAAGAGCCTCTGGGCGGCCGCATTGCTGGACCATGGGGCAGGTAAGTCGGTTTATTAAAAGTCAGCAGCTATGCTTTTTGTAGCTGCTGACTTTTAATAAACTAAAAAACAGGTGGAACTCCGCTTTAACATTTTACTGAAAGGTAAAGTAATGTAAATGTTGTTGATTTTTATACATTGTATTTGATGGCAAACAACAGGCAAACAAGTAAATATGCAGATGAAATACAGATATAGGAGCTTTTTTACCTGTCAAATATTTGTAGTTCTGTTCACCAAGATCCTGATTTTGCTACACAGCACATCCCTGTTTAGTAAGGCAGAAGTAATTACTTTTTCTCTACTGCAGTTAATTAACACTTACATGTGTCCCTCCAACAGCTTGCGATTGGACAATAAAATGTCCCGCTGATTAGCTCATTGTTGTCACTCTGCCCTCTCTGGCTATCCGTATGTTCCCTGTTAGCCCATAAATAAATGTTTCTGTCCCAAACTGAGCTCTGCGCTACAAGGGATTGTGGGTGGGTCAATTTAGATTGTAATACTACTTGCATTTAGAAAATGTATTTATTGATGTACAGCCGTGGTCCAAATTTTTGAGATAGACACAAATAATAATTTTCACAAAGTCTGCTGCTTCCGTGTTTTTAGATCTTTTTGTCAGATTTTTCTATGGTATACTGAAGTATAACTACAAGCATTTCATGTGTCAAAGGCTGTTATTGGCAATTACATTGAATTTATGCAAATAGTCAATATTTGCAATGTTGAATGTCCTTTATCAAAACCTCTGCAATTCGCCCATGGCATGCCGTCAATCAACTTATGGGCCACATCCTGACTGATGGGAGCCCATTCTTGCATAATCCATGCTTGGAATCTATCAGAATTTGTGGGGAATTTTTTTGACCACAAGTTTTCAATGGGATTAAGGTCTGGGGAGTTTCCTGGCTATAGACTCAAAATGTTAATGTTTTGTTCCCCAAGCCACTAAGGCCTCGTACACACGATAGGTTAAACAGAGGACAACGGTCTGATGGACCGTTTGTTATCAGTCAAAACTGATCGTGTGTGGGCCCCATCGGTTATTTAACCACTCGGTTAAAAAAAAGCCAACTTGCGGTTAAAAATCCACGCATGCTCAGAATCAAGTCGACGCATGCTTGGAAGCATTGAACTTCATTTTTTTCAGCACGTCATTGTGTTTTATGTCACCGCGCTCTGACACGATCGGTTATTTAATCGATGGTGTGTGGGCGCGACGGACCATCAGTCAGCTTCATCGGATAACTGATGACAACGGTGCTTCAGACCGTTCTCATCGGATGGACTGATCGTGTGTACGAGGCTTTAGTTATCACTTTTGCCCTATGGCAAGGTGCTCCATCATGCTGGAAAAGGCATTGTTCCTCACCAAACTGTTCTTGGATGGTTGAAAGAAGTTGTACCATGTTTTTGTACCATTCTTTATTCATAGCTGCGTTCTTAGGCAAAATTGTGAATGAGCCCTCTCCTTTGGTTGAGAAGCAACCCCACACATGAAAGGTCTCAGGATCCTTTACCTTTGGCATGACACAAGACGATGGTAGCGCTCTTTTCTTCTCCAGACAAGGTTTTTTTCCAGATGCCCAAACAATCATCTGAGATTCATCAGAGACAATGGGCCATATTCTCAGTGAAGTTACGATGGAGTAAGTCAGATACTCCATCGTAACTCCCTTTTTTGGCCAGTGTATCTATGCTCCTGATTCTCAGAATCATTTTTGCATAGATACACTTAAGATCCGCCATCTGTAAGTCACTTACACTGGCAGATCTTAAATGCAATGACGCCGGCCGCCGCTAGATGGCATTTACGTGAAGGAGTCATTTGCATATGCAAATGATCCTTCTACGCCGATTCCCGAACGAGTTCGCGTCGCGTAACCGTCGCTAACGTCGTTTGCGTAAGCGGAAACTTACTCCTGCTATATGAGGGGTAAGTTTCCGCAAGTCTCGCGTAGGCCATGTTACGGATGGCGTCGGGTCCCCGTCGTGTTTTTTCGTCGGGTATGTCGTTTACGTAAGTCGTTCTTGAATACGACTTTACGTCAATGACGCACACGTCGGCGTCATTGACGTTTTCCGCCGAGAACTGGAGCATGCGCACTGGGCTTTTTGCAGCCCGGCGCATGCCCAGTTCTTTCGCATCGGGGGCGCGCTTCATTTGAATAGAAGACGCCCCCTTGGAGATCCGCCAGGCTACGCCGGGACACTTACACTCCGCTGTCCCAACTTATGGAGCAAGTGTTTGGGGAATACAACACCTGCTCCGGTAAGTTGGGACAGCGGAGTGTAAGTGCCCTAAGCGCAGCAGGCGGATATTTATAGAGAATATGGCCCAATGACTTTATTCCGGTCCACAGAAGTCCAATCCCTGTGCCTTTTGCATAATATCAGTCTATCCCTGATGTTTTTCCTGGAGAAAAGTGGCTTCTTTGCTGCCCTCTTGACACCAGGCCATCCTCCAAAAATCTTTCCCTCACTGCGTGCAGATGCACTCACACCTGCCTGCTGCCATTCCTGAGGCAGCTCTGCACTGGTGGTGCCCCCATCCCGCAACCAAATCAACTGTAGGAGACGGACCTGGCGCTTGCTGGACTTTCTTGGGTGTCTCGAAGCCTTCTTCACAAATACAGTGGAAAATAAAAAATTGTATTAAGTTCATTTTCATGGCTAAAAGGAACTTTGCAATTAGTTGCAATTCATCTGATCACTATTCATAACATTTTTGAGTATATGCAAATTTCCATCATAAAAACTGAGGCATCAGACTTTGTGAAAATGTATATTTGTGTCATTCTTAAAACTTTTGGCCACGGCTGTATTTATGAATACAGAGTTGAATTTGTGTCTTTCACATCTGCCTGGAATTCAGTTTGACAATGGGCTAGATTCAGATAGGTTAGCGGATCTTTAGATCCGCGTAACCTATCTGATTTACGTTACGCCGCCGCTATTTTTTGAGGCATGTGCTTTATTCAGAAAGCACTTGCCTCTAAAGTTGCGGCGGTGTATCGTAAATCCCCCGGCGGAATTCAAATTCCGCGGCTAGGGGGCGTGTACTATTTAAATCAGGCGCGTCCCCGCGCCGATCCAACAGCGCATGCGCCGTCCGCAAATTTTCCCAGCGTGCATTGCTCCAAATGACGTCGGGAGGTCGTTCGTTTCTGAATCAGCGTAAATGCTCATTTGCATATTCGACTATTCGACGCGTAAAAGATATGGAAGCGCCACCTAGCGGCCGGCCTGGAATTGCAGCCTAAGATCCGACGGTGTAAGTCACTTACACCTGTCGGATCTTAGGCATATCTATGCGTAACCCAGTGTTTCTCAATTCCAGTCCTCAGGCCCCCCCCAACAGGTCAGGTTTTCAGGATTTCCCTCAGATGAAAAGGCTGTGGTGATTACTAAGGCAGTGAAACTGATCAAATCACCTGTGCAAAATAATGGAAATCCTGAAAACCTGACCTGTTGGGGGGGCCTGAGGACTGGAATTGAGAAACACTGGCGTAACCTGATTCTATGAATCAGGCGCATAGATACGACGGCTGGACTCAGAGATACGACGGCGTATCAGGAGATACGTCGTCATATCTTCTTTCTGAATCCGGCCCAATGTGTCCAGATATGGATCCTTCAGGTTCAACTGCTCCTAAGCAAGACTGATGGCCACATGGCACCCTTAAAGAATCTAGAGTTCTTCCCCAAGCACAGAATGTGTGTAAACTGGGAATAAGCATAAGCTACACTTTTACTAGGATACAGTGTAATAATAATGATCTCATCTCCTGTGAAAATTATTGCTGCATCAGCATACCCCATGCACTTCTACAACATACTGTGATTGCAGAGCAGAGTTATTAACTAAATGGCCATGCATGAATGCTTTCCAAATAAAATTACCACGTAGAAGCATACATATAAAACTATTGTAGTGTGGCCTTTAGATGCAAAAAAATATATACTGAGTTGAAACTCTACCTTGCAAAAGAGGGTACCAAGAAAAACATTACATGAAAGAAAACTGTACAACATTTCTGTCACTACCATACTAAAATATTACTGAAAACAAGACTTCATCACTACATTTGCTTCAAGGATAAATAGAGGAGCAATTTGCCATTTGAACCAAATTGGATCAGACTTTTAGTTCAATCAAAGCAGCTGCAGCTGGATGCAATAATCTGATTTCCTGACACTCTGAATAAAATTGAAGCCCTTGAAAGCCTCCTGCTAATCCTAAGCATATAAAAGCAAACTTGCAGGCAATAAAATGCATTTCTCATCATGGATTCTTGAAACACTGTACATAAAAATAATTGGCTGACTGGAAATATACCTTAATTATATGTAGACTATGCATGCATGGTAATTTATCTACAGACTGATTTGAATTTGCATAGTAATACTTTGACTGTATTCCTGTGTGTACAATAGCCAAGAACTTGTGACTCTGAGTTGCCTTATTTAAGCCAGTCATCCCCAGTTTTAGAAAACTAGACCATTTAATACCTATGACTAGCAACAGTATCCCCCATTTTCCTCTTTAAGATAGTTTAACTTTAAATTGGAACTATAGGCAAAATAACAAATTACATACATGCTGCAGCCTGTCACTAGCCATTATACCAGTGTTCCTGCCAGTCCCTCTGCTTTCCTATTAAAAACTGTCCACACTAGGCAGGAGAACACAGTGTGGTCAGTTTTCTGGCTGTGCTGGGAACTCAGCCTGCTCTTCTCCAATGATCAGACTTGTCTTGACATGCCCCCACCCCTGCACAGCCATTCGCTGGGAAGATCAGTGTAATGCTGTTTTAACAACACTGAAGAAATTACACTTTGCTACGATGTAAAGTAGTGTGTGTACAGCTTGTATAACAGTGTACATTTTCTGCCCCCTCAAAAAAGCTTAACAAACATTGATTAACCGCTTACTCACCGCTCTATAGACGATATACGTCTACAAGGCGGTCGCTTAACTCTGGGAGGACGTCCATGAACGTCCTCCCAGAATCGCACTCCCGCGCGCCCCATGGGGCGCGCACACGGGAATGTCCGGTAAATCACACAGCACACGGATCACAGTAAATCGCAGCTGATAGCGGCGGTTTACCATGTGATCGCTCTGTCCAATGATGGAGCGATCACTTGTAAACAAACCGGCGTCATGTGATGACACTGGTTCCTCCCTCCCCTCTCTGTACCGAAGGGTACAGTGTGAGAGGAGAGGGGAGAGAGCGGATGCAGCACGAGTACTGTGGGCTGGATATGTGACAAATGCAGTCACAGATCCAGCCATCTATCCCTGCTCAGCCATCCCTGCCCCATACTAAGACTACTCTACTGTGCAATACTCTGCAATGCCCCACAATACCCCACAATACTCTGCAATACCCCACACTACTCTGCAATACCCCACACTACTCTGCAATACCCCACACTACTCTGCAATACCCCACAATACTCTGCAATACCCTGCAATACCCCACAATACCCTGCAACGTCGCCTATGGGGATTTTTAAGTAGCGAAGTTTGGCGCCATGCTACGAGCGTGTGCAATTTTGAAGGGTGACATGTTGGGTATCTATTTACACGGTGTAACTTCATCTTTCACATTATGCAAAAGAATGAAGAAAAAATACTAAATTTGCTAAATTTTATAACAGAAACAAAGAATTTTTTTTTTTTTTTTTACAGAATTTTCAGTCTTTTTTCTCTTATAGCGCAAAAAATAAAAAACCCAACAGTGATTAAATACCACCAAAAGAAAGCTCTACAGTAGGTGTTTGTGATATTGTGCTTTTAGCACGACAGCGTCGCGCTGATACTCGGCGACAGGGTGCCGAGATCTCGCCGACATCTCACACTCACTGGAATAGTGACAGCACATCCCAGCAAGCGCGTCATAGAAGCGATGGGAGATCCGACTTGGATTCCCGCCAATTCTACACGTGTGCGGCGTTTGTTATGAATCCTGAGGGGGAAGTCCCCGCCGGATTTTAAATAAAAATCCGGCATGGGTCCCCCCCTCAGGAGCATACCGGGCCCTTAGGTCTGTTATGGGTTGTAAGGAGAGCCCCCCTACAATCCATACCAGACCCGTATCCAAAGCACGCTACCCGGCCAGCCAGGAAGGGAGTGGGGACGAGCGAGCGCCCACCCCCCTCCTGAGCCGTACCAGGCTGCATGCCCTCAACATGGGGGGGTTGGGTGCTCTGGGGCAGGGGGGCGCACTGCGGCCCCCCCACCTCAGAGCACCCTGTCCCCATGTTGATGAGGACAGGGCCCCTTCCCGACAACCCTGGCCGTTGGTTGTCGGGGTATGCGGGCGGGAGGCTTATCGGAATCTGGGAGCCCCCTTTAATAAGGGGGCCCCCAGATACCGGCCCCCCCCACCCTAAGTGAATGAGTATGGGGTACATCGTACCCCTACCCATTCACCTGCAAGAAAAGTGGTAAAAACACAAATAAACCACACAGTGTATTAAAATATTTTATTTTTCTGCTCCGGAGGCCGCCCCCTGTCTTCTTTATTAGCTCTTTTACCAGGGGGGGCTTCTTCTTTGACGTCTTCGGGTGGGTGGGGGCCGCCGTCTGGTTCTCTTCCACCGCCGGGGGGGGGGGGTGGCTTTTAAAAAAGCCCCCACCCCCCCGGCGGGTTTCCTCCGGCGTCTTCGGCGGGGCTCTTCTTCTTCCGCTATCCCGACGGGTCTTCTCAACTCTCCGGGGTTCTCCTTCTGTCTTCGCTGCTCTCCGTTGTTGACTCGGCGCACCCCGGTTCTTCGTCTCGCTGTCCGGTGTCTTCTTCCGTGCTGTACGTCTTCTCCTTCCGTGCTGTGATGAGTTCTTCTTCCGTGCTGTGACGTCATGTTCTTCACTTCTCTCCTTCTCCCGATGTTGACACGCCGGTCCTCCTCGCTGAAATGACGGATGCGCGCCTTGCATCGGACCTATATAGGCCTCACAGTCCCATCATGCTCTGTACCTACCCATGTGATACCTACCACGTGTCATAGAGACCTTGTGCTCCTCCACCTTCTGTTTGAGAATGCCCCACAGATGCTCAATAGGGTTTAGGTCTGGAGACATGCTTGGCCAATTCATCACCTTAACCCTCAGCTTCTTTAGCAAGGCAGTGGTAATCTTGGAGGTGTGTTTAGGGTCGTTATCATGTTGGAATACTGCCCTGCGGCCCAGTCTCCAAAGGGAGGGGATCATTCTCTGCTTCAGTATGTCACAGTACATGTTGACATTCATGGTTCCCTCAATGAACTGTAGCTCCCCAGTGCCGACAGCACTCATGCAGCCCCAGACCAGGACACTCCCACCACCATGCTTTACTGTAGGCCAGACAAACTTATCTTTGTACTCCTCACCTGGTTGCCACCACACACGCTTGACACCATCTGAACCAAATAAGTTTATCTTGGCCTCATCAGACCACAGGACATGGTTCCAGTAATCCATGTCCTTAGTCTGCTTGTCTTCAGCAAACTGTTTGTGGGCTTTCTTGTGCATCATCTTTAGAAGAGGCTTCCTTCTGGGACAACAGCCATGCTGACCAATTTGATGCAGTGTGTGGTGTATGGTTTGAGGACTAACAGGCTGACCCTTTAATCTCTGCAGCAATGCTGGCAGCACTTATAAGTCTATTTCCCAAAGACAACCTCTGGATATGACGCTGAGCACGTGCACTCAACTTCTTTGGCCGACCATGGCGAGGCCTTTTCTGAGTGGAACCTGTTCTGTTAAACTGCTATTAAACACAGTGTTCCTTGCCACTTTGCCAAACACCATCAACAATCATCTGCAGGTCTGAAAGTATGAGTAGTAGAGCAGATACCCAGGAACCTCTTTTGTGAAAATAATTGTGAAAAAATGTGTGAAATATATATATATATATATACAGTATATGGGTATATATATGCTGCTATCTCTAAGAATTAAATACGGTACTCAATTTATAAACCTATATATACCCAAAAGAAGATTGCGCAAACCCAAAACACATCAATACATATTCGTAGAAACACAATATACAATATATCGGGTGAACCAATGAATTAATTCATTATTATCATGTTAAGTAAAGTGCAAACACATTATACTATATATCTGGTGAATAAAATAATCAAAAATGTATTAATTCATTAGTTTTACATTGAATGGAGTCCCAATTATAAGAAGAGGGGATACATTTAGGATAAAAAATCCACAAGGAATATATTTGTTTGGAAGTCCCAACAGGAACGAAAACTGCATTTGAAACCAGGTGATGCTGAAAGCCACTTCTAATGCCACCTCTCACTATCTTCAATAATGACGGGTCAGATGCTTTAAGATCCAGACGGGGAAGTAAGCAAAAACACCAAGATGGCCTCTTACTGAATTTGATGGACCCCAAATTATAGGGGTGTTGGAGAAGCAAACATGACTTAGGTCTGGACTTTACAGTAAAGAGCTTTGTGGCATATCAGAATTTGCATAACAAAAGGTCTAGGACTAGGCCATCTAGTGTGGCTATAGGCTTCAAAGAGAGAAGGGATGACTTGGAGTTGGGGGGGGTGATTGTTAAAAGCACACACCAAAGAGTAAGCTTCCTCTATTTCTCTACCTCTTGGTTCCTGCCACATACTCATCATGGGAGCTTTCAGCTCCTTGCTGAACCACCTGATTTTATAGATGTGATAAGTATCTTTGAATTTCTCTTGTATATATATATATTGTGATGTTTAATGTGTGAAGTTGAAATATCCCTATTTCCTTGGGAATAAACGAAAGATGTTAATTTTACCAGCAGCAGTGTGTGTGTGTGTGTGTGTGTGTGTGTGTGTCTTAATAGGCGTAGACCAATGAATCCATTTATGCAATAGATAGGAAGGAATCCATAAATATCTCTCAGGATAATAATTTAGCTTATATTTAATAGCCTTGTAAAGTGCAGACATTTACTTCAATTTGGCACCCAGAAAACATGTGGTAACCCCAAAAGCCACATAGAACCTACAGGACAGAAATGCTCAAATACAAGGCAGCTGATAATATCAGAAGCCGGAAGGGTTTAATTGTTTTGAATAATATCAGGTAAAAGTGGTAATGAATGAGAATAGTGAATGCTAGAAGAGCGATTTGTTTTTGTTTTTTTATTCGTGAGTTGTAGGAGCTAAAGATAATTGAGTTTGGCTCAGTACTCATGGTAGTGTGAGAACATTAGTACTAAAAGAATTGTGTATTGTGTGGATTGTATAGTTGTGAAATGGAACTTGTGTATACATATGTTAAAAAGTATGCCTCTGCCAGTTATCATTCATGTGCAGATGAATCTCTTAAAAGCCAGTGTAATGTACTCTTGTCTCAGTGTCGGCAACATAATGCCAGATTATTGGCTAAACAGATAAAGAAAGTGAAGAAAGAGAGGTTGGCTAATGAAATTGCAGTGTTGCTCAGAATTAAATTAATATCTGAGCAAATGGGAGGGAAATGGGAAGCAGAGAGGAGACGTTTTGGTGAGGACATAGAAAAAATCAGTGAAAACCTTCTAAAGATTGCAACAGCATCCAGTAATGAGATGGAGGAGTTGCAGGCAAAAGCAGGCAGCTTGTCAGAAAAAAATAGTGACCTACAAGAGAAGTTTCAGAAATGCAGCATGGACAGTGATATGAAGAGCAAACTTTTAGAATCATTGAAAATAAAGTTGTCAGAGATGGAAGAGTTGGTTATATCTTTAGAAAGGAAATTAGCAAAGGCACACTCCCAGCTTCTTAATAAAGAGTAATATATAATATCGCTCAATGAGCACAAAGGAACATGTGAATTGGCCAGTATTTGCACAGTCACTGAGGAAAAGAGCCGTGATGAAACACAGTCAGATATTGCACCTATAGCTGCAAAACAGAATAACAGTTTGATTACAATCCAAGAGAAACTTACATTATGCCAGATTCTGGGTGAATTTAACAGCCTGGAATCACTAATGAGTCTGTCCAATAAATTTGAGGCTCTAGTACTTAAATTCCACTTGAGTAATGAGGATGCATGCTCTCTTCTAAAAGCATGGCTACCAGGACCTGTGGTAGGCAAGTTATCGGCACAGGTTAATGATAACTTAGCAGATGCAGAGATGCGGAGGAAAGAGTTGCAGTGTATTGTGGACAGTCGTGATAATGGTATGAGTGGTTTGCAACGAATGAAATTTAGGAGAGCAGATGACCCGATATTGTTCTGCAGTGAGTATCTTGCATTGTATACGAAAGTGTTCAACTGTCCTGACTTATTGAAGGATGATGCAAGTTTCATATACTCAATGGCCAATAAGTGTTATGTAAGCTATCCCGCTAGAATGGCTCTGAGAAATGCTAGATCCTACCAAAATGTTGTCAATATCCTGACTTCTGTCAAGAGTCCAGTTATAGGGTATACGGGTCAAAGGCAGATTTATCCGTAATAAGCAGAGGTACAGGAAGGCATAGAGGGTTCAGACGTTCTAAATGGAATAGAACCCTTAGGATTGCTAGCATGGAGCAGGAAGCAGAAATACAAGTATCTGCAATGCACCCCCCCCCCCAAGATAAGAACAGCCTAGCACAAAGGCCTGATATGAAAGATAGCAGCCGGGACAGAGCACACATTTCTCAAGAAGAGATAATAAATGACATCCCATGCCCTAATTATAGCCAGCAACACGACTGGATGAACATTTCAATGTTTGCCCCCTGGGCTAATCTACCATTCTGGCTTGTATGTAGTTGGACGCAAATAGCATTGCCATTTTTCCTGAGTAATATGGCAACATTTACCAATACTGCCTGCTTAGTATAGAAAAATATGGCAATTGTTCCCCTAGCATTACAAAATAGGAAAAGGCGTGGGGGACTTAAAAAGTCAATTGTTGTGATAATTGTGTATAAGAACTGTCTTTGTGTTCCAGGGAAGATGTTAAACTGGTTTGGATACTAATGATTTTTTTTTTTGCAGATCCCACAAAGTGAGAACAACAGTGGGCAAATTTAGCAGAGAAGGGGTTGGGTTATTGTAAATGCATAATTGATTGTCACATGATACCATGAGCTCATTAATTAGTAATTGTTTGCAAACAATGAAAAAATATTAAACAATAGTCAGACATTAATGGATTATAGAGTTACAAATGAATTTACAAATGATTGTGATGAAGTACAGATGTTTTTTTTCCCATTAACTAATTCTCTTCCAGATAGAAATGAGCACTTCCTCTTCTCACGAGAAAAGTCCATGGATATCTTTAATTAAAAGTTGAGTGTTTGTCATTGTTTGATGGTGGTTGTCTTGCCATGTTGTTCTTGTGTGTTGATGGCCAGATTAATTTTTTTTTATTTTTATTGATTCTCATTTCTAATTTTTTTTTCTTTCAATTTTTTTCATAATTTTTATTATTAATTATTTTTAATGTTGTAATATTTTTATTGTTCATTTTTTTTTATTATTTCTAATATATTTATTTTTTCAATTTTAATTTTTTTCATTATTAATTATTTATTTTTCAATTTTTTTTCTCTCTTTCTTAAAAAAAAAAAAAAAATTACATTTTTTTTTTACTAGTGTTTCATCTATTTAATATTTATTTTGTTCAGGTGGAAAAATTGTTAGGTTTAGTACACCTGAAAAGGGTCATTAGCAGCTGACTAGGTTTTCGTAGAATTATGTCCTCAATTAGCAGCTGACTACATTTTGTCTAAGGCCCCATACAGACGACCGAACATGTCTGCTGAAACTGGTCCGCGGACCAGTTTCAGCATACATGTTCGGTCGTGTGTAGGCCCGAGCGGGCAGGATTCCAGCAAACATTTGCCCGCCGGGCCTTTTCCCAGCGGGCAAATATTTCCGGGCTTGTTTTAAAACAGCCTGCTGGAATCCTGTCCCCTCGGACATGTTCGGTCGTCTGTACAGGCCTACCGTACATGTCCGAGCGCCCGCCATCCCTCGCATGCATCGAATGACTTCGACGCATGCGTGGAAGCATTTAACTGGCAGGCCTGCCCACGTCGCCGCGTCGTCGCCGCGACGGTGTGGACACGCCCCGCGTATTGTTTACGCGCGGATTTCTGTATGATGGTGAGTACAGCCACCATACAGAAATCCCCGGGCAGACATGTACGTTGAAAATGGTCCGACGGACCGGTTTCATCGTACATGTTTGCTCATCAGTACCCGGCATAAGAGTTGGTAGGAAACCCTTTTAGCTGCTGGAATTGTGTTTTGTTTTTATTTTCTGCTGTTTGTTTTTCTTTTCATTCAGGTGGAAAGAATTCCAATATGTTGTGATTTATCCACCTGAAAGGGGGAGTCGTGCATAGATCTTAAAGTACAGATAATGCATTGTTTTTTTTTTTTTTTTATGCTTAAATCTATAAATTTTTGAGAAGCAACGTTCACATTCATTTTTTTTTATTATTTTAGATTTTTGCTTGTACCATGGGGATCCATTTTAGAATGGGTTCATCCTAGAGAAGCAGGGTGTTTTGATATTTTGTTTAGAAGTCAGGAACACTAAATTCCTGTGTTATGAGATATATTACGGATAAGAATTTGATTCTGCCCTTGTGTTTAACTTCCAGAATCTTGGTGGAGCGAAATTGGAGAGGATTCTGGAACAGAGATGAAAGATGTTAATCTGGTTGGCAGTTCGTCTGAGCCATACCACACCGAAAATTTGTTCTTATAAACGTTCAGGACAGGAAATAATTCAGATTAATACTTGAAATATAAGGTTTATTTTTCTTACTGTAAACTTTGGGGGTCTTTAAGCTCCGCGAGACAAGTGCGTAAAACCGTGTCAGTAAAGCAAAGGGTCTTTATTGGTGACCAAACAAAACAAAATAAAGCTTTTCTTCAGCATCCAAAACGTCACAACAAAAGTCCTGCTTGTTTCCAGCATAAATTAGGAAAAAGTCTTTCTTCAGAAAAAACAACCAAAAGAAAGGCACATACGTTTTTAGTAAGAAGTCCTCCAGACCTTCCCTGCAGACACAGCTTCACTTCCAAACTACTCAAAAGTCCTCTCTGAGCAGCTAGCTGACTTCCATTTTGTCCTCACAGGTGCACTCTCCCAACTCACTCACTCCCTCCAGCATCACTTCCTGCTTTAATGGGTGGTTGTCTGTGAGATTTTAACCCCTTGTGCGCTGGCTTCCAGGGTTTAGGAGTGGAGGCTCCATCCCACCCAAATAACACTTTGGAGCCTCCAAAATTCCAGGCCCCAAACTACTTTATTAAGATAGAGAAGACTGCGAGCCAGTCCTCTCTGAATTAGCGCCTGCCTGGAACTTTTCACCCACTTTTGGGTGACCCCCTGAACCTTCTACCTCTATTTAAATGGACCATAGTCCAAACAGTGGTGCCGTATAGCACCCGTCCAGGACCCACCCCCGGTGTCCTGTACATTACGGACAATTTTAATGCTAATACTGAATCTGAAAGACTTTGCCCAACAACGAGACGCGTGAAACATTTTGCCAACATCTCTCCTGTCATTTATGGGTGCAAACGGACTATGAATACAAATGCAATGGACTGGAGGTCGGGGGAGGAATACAACGTATCCAATCCTTCAGAACAAGGGATGTAAAATATGTTTTTTTATTATGAAAGGAGGGAATGTTTTTTTTTTTTAATGTGTGACATGTATTGACATAACTGAATATGGTGCAGGTACCTAGGAGGCTGGCACCTATGCATAATAAGGTGTCTGTTGGTCAGACTAGAAGGTACCAGGTGACACATCAATGGGGTGAAAACTTCCTCGTAGGGGCAGTGTCTCAATCTTAGCAGTCCTATAGAGAAGCTCTTGGTTACTGGACATATGGGAGATACACCTAATTGATGTCTTACCTGAGAGGTTGAAACCCTGCATAGGTAATGCCAGTGACTACACACAGGAGCATGCTCCGTTAAATAAAGGGAACAAACGCTGGCTACCAGGGTACAGTATGCCGTCATCACATGGCGCTTCAGCATCTAATAGTGGTTGAGTAACCAGAAGAGGAGGGATGTATTCAGCACTATATTGGGGGGAATGGGACCCAGTGTAAAGTGGCTCAAGATTTTGTCAACCAGGGTGAGAGGTTGGTAGAGAGTGTGAGATGGTATAGGACAGGTAGATGTCATGATATGTGCCCTTTAGGTGCAAAGTGGCATATGTTGGAGAAGCAAACATGACTTTGGTTTGGACTTTACAGTAAAGAGCTGTGTAGCATATCAGAATTTGCATAACAAAAGGTCTAGGACTAGGCCATATAGTGTGGCTATAAGCTTCAAAGAGAGGAGAAGGGATGACTTGGCGTTATCTGATTGGACAGGCAAGTGTGGGTGGTCTTGGGTGAGGGGGAATGATTGTTAAAAGCACACACCAAAGAGAAAAGCTTCCTCTATTTCTCGACCTCTTGGTTCCTGCCACATGCTCATCATGGGAGCTTTTGGCTCCTTGCTGAACCAGCTGATTTTACAGATGTGATAAGTATCTTTGAATTTCTCTTGTATATATATATTGTGATGTTTAATGTGTGAAGTTGAAATATCCCTATTTCCTTGGGAATAAATGAAAGATGTTAATTTTACCAGCAGCACTGTGTGTGTCTTAATAGGCATAGACCAATGAATCCATTTATGCAATAGATAGGAAGGAATCCGTAAATATCTCTCGGGATAATAATTGAGTTTATATTTAATAGCCTTGTAAAGTGCAGCATTTACTTCAAGGGGTCAAACTCTTCTGGTGTCAGCAGTAATCAGCTGTAAAATTCCACCCGATCCACTCCAAAAACGGAATAGCCACTTTCCTCCATCAAGGATAGAAAGATGGATTAATTCAACACAAAACAAATTAATTAATCAATTTTTGATTATTTTATTCACCTGATATATAGTATAATGTGTTTGTACTTTACTTAACACAATAATAATTAATCTGTTCACCCAATATATTGTATATTGTGTTTGTACGAATATGTATTGATGTGTTTTGGGTTTGCGCAAAATTCAGTAGTAAAATCTTTATGAGATTTTCTTGTAGGATTTGCAGTCTGAAGAGCTTCTTAAAGGTGTATGTGAATGCAATGAATGTAAAAATGAAGTGTAGAGCATCCCCTAAACAGCCAATGATGAATAATCCTTCTAAGACTAATCTAGAACAGGAAATATCAATATTCCTAACTTGACCACTCCTGGGGTGGATCCAGGGTGACAATGGGCCAATTGCCCCCCGAGAAACTAGTTGCGGATGAGTGAGTGGGCGAGTGAGAGAGCGGGCAGGCGGCTGGCTCTGCGGGTGGGTTTGAGTGAGAGCGAGTGGGCCGGGCAGCTGGGCGGCTCAGTGGGTGAGCGGCTCGGCAGACTGGCAAGAGATCGGCCGGCTCCGCAGGATGGTGAGAGAGCAGGCAGCTCCGCTTGCAGGTGAGAGAGTGTGCGGGCCGGGCAGCTGGGTGGCTTGGTGAGCGGGTGGGTGGGTGAGAGAGTGGGCAGGCGGCTGGCTCTGCAGGTGGGTTTGAGTGAGAGCGAGTGGGCCGGGCAGCTGGGCGACTCGGTGGGTGAGTGGCTCGGCAGGCTGGTGAGAGAGCGGGCGGCTCCGCGGGCTGGTGAGAGAGCGGGCAGCTCTGCAGGCTGGTGAGAGAGTGGGTGGCTCCGCTGGCGGGCAGCTTAGAGGGCGGCTCCGCTTGCGGGTGAGATATTATACGCCCCGAGCAGCTGGGCAGCTTGGTGAGTGAGTGGGTGGCTGGCCAATCAATGAGCCGGTGGGCGGGGGTGCTGAGAGAGGACATCATCTCTCACCGCCCGCCCTGCATCCCTGCAGTTCCGTCCTCACTGTGTAGGCAGGCAACGGGCAGCAGAGAGATTACATCATCTCTCTGCTGCCTGACTCTGGGACACAGGAAGATATGATTGTAGCAGGCAAGTGACAATCCACAATGTGTGGCAGGCAACGTGGTAAGTAACAATCCGCAACTTGTGGCAGGTGATGTGGCAAGTGACAATCCGCAACATGTGGCAGGTGACAATCCACAATGTGTGGCAGGTGACGTGGCAAGTAACAATCCGCAACGTGTGGCAGGTGACGTGGCAAGTGACAATCCGCAACTTGTGGCAGGTGATGTGTCAAGTGACAATCTGCAACGTGTCGGAGGTGATGTGGCAAGTGACAATCCGCAACCCGTGGCAGGTGATGGTGGCAAGTGACACACTCGGGCTCCCACTAATTATGGTGCATTATGGTGAGTTGAACCATTTCATATATAACAATATAATAATAGAAATCTTGCGCTTCAATCATCCTGACACCATAAAAACCATGGTGCCGGGAATATTAAAATGCCAACACTAACCATTTCCCCGATAAACTGCCAGCAAAAAAAGAAAAAATTCTGGCAGTGACCCTCCCAAAACTAGACTCTGAAACCGCCCCTGGACCACTCTGACACACCCCTAACAGTAATTTAGATGACACCAAATCAAGTGAAGCTGTGGTTCTATTACCACCGGTGGGCAGCTGAGAGAGCGTGTGGCTCTGCTGGCAGGTGAGAGAGCGTGCGGGCCTGGCAGCTGGGCGGCTTGGTGAATGAGCGGGTGGCTGGCCAATCAATGAGCTGAGGGGCGGAGGGCCAAGAGAGGATATCATCTCTCACCGCCCGCCCTGCATCCCTGCAGTACCGCCCTCACTGTGTAGGCAGCCACGGGCAGCAGAGAGATTAAATCATCTCTCTGCTGCCTGACTGATACAATTATAGCAGGCAAGTGACAATCCGCAACGTGTGGCAGGCGAAATAGCAAGTGACAATCTGCAGCTTGTGGCAGGTGATGTGGCAAGTGACAATCCGCACCGTGTGGCAAGTGACAATCCGCAACGTATGGCAGGTGATGTGGCAAGTGACAATCTGCAACGTGTGGTAGGTGACATGGTAAGCGACAATCCACAATGCGTGGCAGGGGACGGTGGCAAGTGACACACTCGGGGCCCCCACTAATTCCGCATTATGGTGAGTTGAACCATTTCATTTTATATAACAATGTATTAATAGAAATATTGCACTTCAATCATCCTGACACCATAACAACCATGGTGCCAGAATTATTGAAATGCCAACATCAGCCATTTCCCTGATAAATTGCCTGCAAAAAAAACATATTTTCTGGCAGTGCCCCTCCCAAAACTAGACACTGGAACCATCCCTGGACCACTCTGACATACCCCTAACAATAATTTAGATGACACCAAATCAAGTGAAGCTGTGGTTCTATTACCGTCAAACAGCGTGAGCAAAGATAAAGCTAAACAGTCAAAGAGCAAAGAATGAGATAACCCCTAACATTAGACAGTAACCTTCTATGCTAAATATGAGTGTACAAAAGGCAATGATAACCAGGCCCCATTTCACCAAGTAGTAGTAAACTGTAACAAGGACACAAAGGGGTGCAGTGATGGCAGCTAGATATATAATAACAAAGCCTCTATAGCAGTGGTCTCAAACTGCCGGGCCCTCCAGCTGTTGTGAAACTACAAGTCTCATGAGGCATTGCAAGGCTGACAGTTATAAGCATGACTCCTTCAGGCAGAGGCATGATGGGACTTGTAGTTCCGTGACAGCTGGAGGGTCGCCAGTTTGAGACCCCTGCTCTATAGACTATGCCACAATCATACTCCTCTTGTGACGCAGCTAGGTTCAAGTCTGCACACAGGACATTGCAATATGCCAGTCAACAATTCCCCACAAGAGTAAGGCTGGAATGGTAAAGTCTGTGTGAGCAGGTATATGTCTACTAAAATAATATACAGCATATATATATATATATATATATATATATATATATATATATATATATATATATATATATGCAGTTCCCAAAAAAACAATAACAAAAAGGGGAAAGCATTTAGGTGGTGTCGGATTGGTTGAGGCCCTTACTGTGGTGCACTATTGGTGGTTGTTAATCATTCTCACCTGCTTTAAGTATTGGGGATAGAATGGGTGACTGTTAAATGAAAGAAGGGTAAGGCAATGATGAGCTATAATATCAGTGATGCATGTTCAGTAGAAAGGTTGGGATAACAACCCTTTCATCAACTCCTGTGCCTCAGGTCCTGATGGTGGAGAGGCCTCTCATGCTCTATTGGGGTGACGACTACGGCGAACCCACTTGGCTCTCCTGGAACAGTTGGGATGGACTGTAAACCCAGTTCTGTGTCCCTGGATAGTGAGGGAATAGACTGGCAATTCAACTCTGTGTTTCTGGTACTGTATTCTGGAATAGAACGGCGGCCCTGTTCTGTGCCCCTGGTACAGCTGAAGGCAGGTCTCTAGGCTTTGTTCACTAAGGTTATCTAACAAACCTCTAAGGGCTTCACATAACAGCTGTATTTATGCTGAGATTAAATTACACACAGGTGGTCTCTATTTACTAATTAGGTGTCTTCTGAAGGCATTTGGTTCCACCAGATTTTAGTTAGGGGTATCAGAGAAAAGGGGTCTGAAAACAAATGCATACCACACTTTTCAGATTTGTATTTGTAAAAAAGTTTGAATACCATTTATCATTTTCCTTCCACTTCACAATTATGTGCCACTTTGTGTTGGTCTATCACATAAAATCTCATTAAAATACATTTAGGTTTTTGGCTGTAACATGACAAAATGTGTAAATGTTCAAGGGGTATGAATAAGTTTTCAAGGCACTGTATATTTTATTTTGTCTTCAATACATTTGATGTTGGATAATGCACTAGGCCACCTCACCTTCTGCTTTTATCTATACTCTACCATACAAACCTGATTGGAGAAATGCTGGAGCTCTGTCAGAGTGACCTTCGGGTTCTTAGTCACCTCCCTGACTAAGGCCATTTTCCCCTGATTTCTCAATTTGCTCTAAGAAGAGTCCTGGTGGTTCCAAACTTCTTCCATTTATGGATGATGGAGGCCACTGTGCTCATTGGGACCGTCAATGCTGCAGAAATGTTTCTGTACTCTTCCCTAGATGTGTGCCTCTATACAATCCTGCCCCGGAGGTCTACAGACAATTCCTTGGACTTCATGGCTTTGTTATGCCGCGTACACACAACCGTTTTTTCCAACGGAATTCCGCTCAATACCAAATTGCATACACACAGACACACCAAATTTCAACCATCAAAAATGCGGTGATGTACAACACTACGGCAGCCTAGAAAAAATAAGTTCAATGCTTCCGAGCATGTGTCGAATTGTTTCCGAGCATGCATGGTTTTTTTCTCAGTAGGAATTCCATAAGGACAAACGGAATTTCCGATAGAAATTTTCTCTTTTCTATTTCTAATGCCGCATACACACGACCGTTTTTCAGGTTCTAAAAAATGAAGTTTTTAAGGGTCTAGAAAAAACAACGTTTTTTTTCAACCCGATCATTAAAACGGTCTTGCCTACACACGATCGTGAAAAAAAAATGCTCTAGCAAAGCACGGTGACGTACAACACATACAACGGCACTATAAAGGGGAAGTTCCATGCGGATGGCGCCACCCTTTGGGCTGCTTTAGCTGATTTTGTGTTAGTAAAAGACGATTCACGCTTTTCAGTCTGTTATTGCGTAAGCAGCTTACCAGATGGCAAGCTTTTCAGACGTTTGGCTACAACCCAGCCAGGGCCTTTTGATGCCTCAGGAACACTGGATGGAACAATTTGTCTCGATACGACTCTCCAGGGCTCATAACATAAAACCTCCCAGCGGTAAACTGCAAACCAGCCACAGACTACGGCTCCCCCAGAGTGACGAGTGGATCGATAGCCTCCCAATTATGGATCCGGCAGCCGGAACTCGCAGTTCTCCTGAGCCAGCAGCAGCAGATACTTCTTCAATGCAGCACCGCTACTACATGTTTGTAGCTTCTTTTGTTTCCAAAATTTTCATGGGATGATGTCAATGAGAGCATTTTCTGTATAAACGGATTCACTCCGAGCCTATATCTCTTTATTTATTGTGCCACCTTGCCTATCTCTACTAACAATAGTAATGCTAAAAAAATGAAAAACTTTTTTCCTCTAAATTCTGTAAATCGTACTTAAAAGGAAGCTAAACACACTTTCTAATGGAAGTTTCTGGGCTTAATAAGTCATGAGACTGTAAAACACCTGTCTTGATTTGCTGGTTGTGTGGTGACTGCCTCTAAACTAGTACAGTATGTGATCCCACTAGTACCTTATTCTGAGTAGATGTTCTGCACTCTTGAACTTTATTTCATGAAATATTTTTGAAGATAAGAGTCCCAAATTGTAGGCTGAGTGATTTTTTAAGGACAAAATGCATTATAAAAAGTATTACGCCAAGGATTATGCAGAGGCAAACTCGGTAGTTTTAAATTACATCCTTTAACTATCTAAAAGATAAAGCTTCTAAGCAGGACCCAGCAGGAATAGCATGTTAGAAGGTTTTTAAATTAATTATTAAAATAATATGACATTTCTGGAAAGAGATGAAAAGAAACTTGCAAATGAGGAAGACAGAAGCACATGATCTGAAATAAATGTGACAATGAGCTGCTTTGAAAACATTTTTAGGAGCATTTGGCTGACAATGTTTGATTCACAGGTTTCTGCATCAATTACTCATATCATGGAAAGATAAAAAGGCCTCTAATTAAACTCCTTGTGCTGCTGCCATTGTGTGTCTTGTTTTGTACTGTGTACAGTCTACTCCCTATGATAACATCTTTGATTTCACAAATAGAGCCAAGTAGGATGCAGATGATCAGCCGTGTGGCGTGGGTGAAAGGATACTATGAGGACACCAAAAGTAATCTTTTTGTTTGAAGTTTCAGAATGATTTTAAACAATGCTTTAATAATTTTTTTATTTTTTTACAAATATTAGCAAAAAAAGTACATATTGTCCTCTCAAAAACAGTGTACAAAGTGGAGTAATCCTCAACAATCAATGAGAAATAATGTTGATTTTGTCTTAGCAGGTGGTACACTACTGTTAATGGCACATCATTGATTGTTTTGCAATAAAGGTCTTTGTTAGATGGGATGGGGTTGACTATAGCCAAAGACCGACTACCCTGTGGCCACCAGTGTTGCCAACCGTCCGTATTTTTACGGACAGTTCGTAAAAACCTGCACTTTCCCCCCCTCGTTCGTGGTTGCGGGAATGTGCCAGTAAAAACTGCGCATGGAGGTTGGAGGCAGGGGGTGATTGGAGGCAGGGGTAATGGTGGCTGCGGTGGCACCACAGAGGGGGATGGAAGCAGGGGAAGATTGGAGGCAAGGGAAGATTGGAGGGAAGATTGGAGACCGGAGAGGGGGATGGTGGTACCGCAGAGGGTGTAGCCTTTTGGCTTCACGGCCGGGCCCCTACTGCGCATGTACGAAGCGCGATGTGCTCTTTCACTGGCTGGCAGAAGAGGAGGGAGGGGGACCGAGCTGCTGACGTAGATCGCCGTGGCTTGGTCTCCTGGAAGCGGGACAGGATGGCGCTCCCCCCGAAAGGTGCCAAGGTATCGGAGGGAGCGGGGGAGGAACCAGATGAGCAAAAGTTCCACTTTTGGGTGGAACTCCACTTTAATAATAGAAGTAGCTCCTTACAAGTGACTGCACAAAAGAAAAAAACAAACTGTATGCAAAGGATCATAAGAAACTAGTAGCAAATAAAATAACTTTTCAGATCATGTGACCCAGAACTGCTAATATCTTAAATGGGCAGGTCACTGAAACACATTCTTAGTTCTTAACCAAAGTTAGTGCTATACTGTATTTTAACAGAGAACAGGTTTAGGATAGCAAAGCGCATGTATACACTATAGAATAATACACAGCAGACTATGGAAGCCATATATCTTGACTCTTCACAGCAATGCCTTTGTGGCTCAATCTGCATACCACAGTCTCTATAAGACTGTATAACAATGGAGAGTCTAGCTGAGAATCAGTACTTCAAGCTGAACTTCAGGTATGATCTTAATTGCATACATACATTGGTCCAGCTTGGGCGTATGTAAGTGTATATACCTCATACTTGAAGGACTGCTGTGGAAACTGATAATCACTGTAGTAGTTGGTGCTACTACAGTGATTGCCACAATCTTCTGGTCCTGTGCACTGTTGCCATTCACACAAAGCCTTGTATTTTGATTAATGAATTCAAGGCATTCAATGATTGGATGTGGTTAATGGGGGGGGGGGTCAGTGAAGTCACAATCTCCACCCCATCCAATCAGAGATGCCTTGTATTCACTGTAAAGGAAATAAATGGGGCAGTCCCTCTACATGGGTCAAGGAAAATCACAGCGATAATTGTAGTGCCAACTAGGGATGAGCTTCGAGTTCGAGTCAAACTCATTTTCGTCTCGAACATTGCCTGTTTGTCCGTTCGCCGAACAGTGAACAATTTGGGGTGTTGAAAAGCCACGGAAAACTGTGTAGAAGTCTATGGGAGAAATCTAAAGTGCTAATTTTAAAGGCTTATATGCAAGTTATTGTCATAAAAAGTGTTTGGGGACCCGGGTCCTGCCCCAGGGGACATGTATCAATGCAAAAAAAGTATTAAATGTCCATTTTTTTGGGAGCAGTGATTTTAATAATGCTTAAAGTGAAACAATAAAAGTGAAAAATTCCTTTAAATTTCGGACCTAGGGTGTGTGTATAGTATGCCTGTAAAGTAGCGCTTGTTTCCCATGCTTAGAACTGTCCCTGCACAAAATGTAATTTTGAAGGAAGGAAAAAAAGTAATTTAAAAGTACTCGCGGCTATAATGAATTGTTGGCTCCCGGCAATACAGAGAAAAGTCATTGAAAGTCATTGATAAAAAACAAAATGCGTGGGGGTCCCCCCAAATTCCCTTCAGGTCTGGTATGGATATTAAGGGGAACCCTGCATCAAATAAAAAAAAAATACGTGGGGTTCTCCCAAAATATCCATACCAGACCCTTTATCTGAGCACGCAACCTGGCAGGCTGCAGGAAAAGAGGGGGGGGACGAGAGAGCGACCCCCCTCCTGAACCGTACCAGGCCACATGCCCTCAACATGGGGAGGATGCTTTGGGGGTTTGTGACCACTCAAAGCACCATGTCCCCATGTTGATGGGGACAAGGGCCTCATCCCCACAACCCTTGCCTGGTGGTTGTGGGGGTCTGCGGGTGGGGGGCTTATCGGAATCTGGAAGACCCCTTTAACAAAGAGGACCCCCAGATACCGGCCTCCCCCCTATGTGAATTGGTAAGGGGTACATTGTACCCCTGCCATTTCACAAAGAAAGTGCATTCGTTTTCGTCCGAATGCATTTTAGTCCGAATTTCAGGTATTTTCGTTATCGTTTTAACAAACGAAAACGATCGCACAGAATCCAAAATCCAAAAGACCCGACATAAAAAAGTGCTTTAACTTAGTTTTCGTTGCTACAACAGTTCGATATAGATAGGAGATGCTGACAATAGCAATCTGTGTCTATCGAACCTGTGGTCGAATGTGCCTAACCTTAACTCTATTAGTCCAAGATTATTCTACATAAAGAGGAAAGATTTGACATAGAGAGAAACGATTCAACATTGTAGAGACAGTGTTGGGGTAGACCATTCGACATGAACGACGAAGCAGAGAAAAACGTTGAATCTGTCATTGAAGGCTTATGGTGTCTGTCGAAAGTTCTAAAAAGATTTGACAAGTAGCTAAACTGTACGACACCACAATCATACATTTCCAGTCAAATGCTCGGCCCATAGGCTATAGAAGAATTTGAATGTTGGTTAACAAGTGATAATAATTTATAAATATAATTATTATTATTAGTCATACAACATTAGAATTCTTCTATAGCTTGTAGGCGGAACATTCGACCGGAAATGTATGATTGCTGCGTCATACAGTTTAGCTGCTCCGCCAAATCTTCTTAGAACATTCGACAGACACCATAAGCCTTCAACTGACAGATTTGACCTTAATTAATTTTATAACAAAACAAAATATATAAAAACGAATTTCGGGAGTAACTTTATTTTTCTGACAAACGAAATTCCAAAACAAAATTTTTCAGTGTGCACATGTCTATTCAGAACACAAACAGCTACTGTACAGGGCCCTGACAATGTCTTACGATGTTGAAATGTGTAGGGTGGAGCCTTGGCATGTGACATCATCACGTACTGGAGCATGACCAATTTTGTAGTTGTAAACTTCTGCAATCCTACTATCATGCTGTTTTTAACTTGGCTCCATGTGGATTTACAATGTTATCTTTAATAAATATATTGTATTTAAACTTACTACACCATGAGAAGGCTCTACTTCTTCTCTTGAGATATACTCTTTGGGAGATTATTTGACCTTTCCTGCTTGAAGGAGGTTGAGCCAAGCCTGCAGATTGAGGGATTGGATCCTTTGTGAAACATACCTGGGGCCTTTGTTTGCGTTTTTTGTCCACCTGTAATAAGGGTCAATTCCATCTGGTACGCTATGTGTGCTACTGTAGGAGGTGGCGGATCTCTCTCTGCATCACACTTTGATTTCATCCAAGAATCATTGCATGTGGATAAGGAATGGACTTTATACTCACCTTGGTGTAATTTTATTTAGTAGCACACACTTCTCTGTTTTTTAAATTTAGACTTGCCTAAAAAGCGGATCCCTCCAGTGGCACATCATCACCACCGACAAGGAATCCATCTTCGTGTTTGAATGGCTGAGCTGCGATGATGTCACTTCTGTGCATGTGCGCCGGAGTCATGGCTCTCTCAATGATGAATGTGTGCCCGAGTGCTCAGTTCTCTCAATGGTGTGCCGTAGACTGGGAACACAGTGTGCATGCGCCGTTAATGTCATCAGCTTCTACACATGTTAATATCTCCTAAGCAACTCCCATCTCTTACATCTCTTAGGCCTACTTCTATGCAGGCTATCCCCCCTTCAGTCTATCATTAATGCTGCTGCCAGAGTCATCTGCCTTACTAACCGCTCAGTGTCTGCCATCCCTTTTTGCCAATATGTACATAATATAACTGAATACTAACATTTATAGGCAAAGTTGACCCAGGGAATATCCAATTGACTCATGGGAGATCAGGAAGGATTTTTTCCCCCTGATGGAGCAAATTGGATCAAGATATGCTGGGGTTTTTGCCTTTCTCTAGATCAACTGAAGGTATAGGATTGTGTATATGGGATTGTGTGATTTACCCCCGTCCCCCTTTTTATTGGTTGAACTGGATGGACTTGTGTCTTTTTTCAACTAGACGGACTATGTAACTATGTAATGCCCCCATTGGTTTCAGATTGCCCAGCAAATATGATTCAGAATACTAATAACAAAATACAAAGCCATTCACAACCCTGCCCAGAGCTACAGCACCAATCTTTCCTCTCCGCTCTCCCAAGATTGCCTGCTCTCTATCAGTCTTGTCTCTTTCTCCCATGCTAGTCTCCAGGACTTTTCCAGAGCCTCTCTACCTCAATTATTCCAGCTATCTTCTACTTTGGCCACCATTAGGTCCCTGAAAACACATCTTGTCTCATTTTTTCTTCTTTACGCTCCAACTGTTTAGGTGGAGATAATGAAGAGTCGTCCTGCCATCTGTTTAAGACATGGTTATAATGAATAGAGACCCTGTCATGCAGAAATTAATTTGAGACATGGCGATAATGAAGTGTGAGCTTCCATTTAGAATTCATTTTGTGACATGGTAAGCAAAGTATAAATTTAAGGTATGAATGTACTGTGTGTGAGTTTACTAATATCCTGTGAAGTTTACCTAGAAGTGTGGATCTCAGCTACACTGGAAATGCTCTTAATTTTGGTTAGACTATTCACTTTCAATTAAATAAATGAGATGCATAGGGAAGAGGCATACACTTTTAGCTTAAAATAGAAGTCTAATGCCGCATACACACGACTGTTTTTCACTATGTCATTAAAAACGATCGTGTGCGGGCTCCAGAGCATTTTTCGCAACGTTAACAATGGGCATTAAAAATTTAGAACATGCTCTAAATTTTCGCGTTGTTTTTCAGGTTGTAAAGAAGGGGGAGGGTGGGGGTAAGGGAATAGTGGCCGAAGCTAAACCCAAAACTACCCACTCAATTGGTTTGTGGGGACTATCTCGGTACTATTTAAAACATTTAAACAGAATAATGTAAAGAGTTTATTGTGTATAAATATTACATAAAAGTTGCAGAACAAACAATTAATTGTACAAATCAGTGATTGGTCGAGGTCGACTAGTTTCGCGGGAATTGAAATACCGCTTCATCAGGACAGCCAATCCGATGAGTCAATTAATAGTGTGCGGGGGCCGGACAGCCCAAGGGGTTCCCCCTGCGATGGAAAAGGGGATCATTTATCGTGGAATTCATGGTCGATAGTTATGGGGGATAAAGCCAGGTCGTGATGAAGAGAAATGACCTGGTGATGGACAAGCAATTGGGCACGACAGGGGCTGTGAGCTGGTATAGCAACCTGGACATTTAAAAGAGACAGCTTGGTATGCTTAGCCAATTGTACTGGAATAACTGATTTGTACAATTAATTGTTTGTTCTGCAACTTTTATGTAATATTTATACACAATAAACTCTTTACATTATTCTGTTTACATTTTTTAAATAGTACCGAGATAGTCCCCACAAACCAATTGAGTGGGTAGTTTTGGGTTTAGCTTCGGCCACTATTTCCTTACCCCCACCCTCCCCCTTCTTTACCATAACTGGGATGATGGTACGGTTTTATTATTTATTATCAACCTTTACTTGAGGCTATACTCCCCTTTTGTTTGTTTTTCACGTTGTCATTTTTAACGTCGTAAAAAATGGTCGTGTGTGGGCTTTAACATCGTGAAAATAACGTGCATGCTCAGAAGCAAGTTATGAGACGGGAACGCTCATTCTGGTAAAACTAGCGTTCGTAATGGAGGTAGCACATTCATCAAGCTGTAACAGACTGAAAAGCGCGAATCGTCTCTCACCAAACTTTACTAACACAAAATCAGCAAAAGCAGCCCCAAGAGTGGCACCATCCGAATGGAACTTCCCCTTTATAGTGCCGTCGTACGTGTTGTACGTCACCGAGTTTTGCTAGAGCATTTTTTTTTCACGATCGCGTGTAGGCAAGGCAGGATTAACAATAATCGGGTTGAAATTAACTTAGTTTTTTCTAGACCATTAAAAATGGTCGTGTGTACGCGGCATAAGAAAAAAAAAACTCTTGTAATAAAAATTAAATCTGAAAACCATTACTAAATTAGAAATTGCTTGTTAGGAGGACTAGCAGCTGCAACTGTGGCCGGGAGAATCAATAACAATGAGAAATACAAGAATCGGGGAGATCGGGTGTATGCCTAGTTACTGGCACTTGCAAAGTGTTAGCAGTCTATTAAAACTTCTTTAAGACTTTGCAAGTGTTTTTTGAGTAAGGTTAAATCTTTTAAAACACAGTGTGGGGAAATAATTACACAGTTATCTAGAACTGGGCATCATCTGTGCTGACTTAATTTCACATTAATTTTTAATTTAATTTTGTTTCTCTTTCAAATAAGATTCATTGTTTGTTTCATAAATCATGCAATAGGTTATGCATGATAAATTCACAGAGTTTGGATGTAAATAATTGGAGGTGATGATATTAATTAGATTTGAAGGATGAATTCACTGGAGCCAAAGGTCAGGGAAACCAATGGATTTAAACAAAACATTTAAAAAACACTTGGCAGAATATGGAATGTGCTGTGAACAGTGCTCAAAAGAAAAGGTTTACCAGTTACTAGATGACACAAAAAAAATATTGACTACCTGGAATGACCTTTAACAAGGAGATGAGTCAAAATGTTTTATATATAAATAAAATATAAACTGGAGAATTTAGTTGTTTCATAATATACTGGAATGAAACCTTAATGGTGCTGAAAAAGTTTGTTTTTTTTATTTTCTAAATAGGTTCTTTTAAGCTAGTGCATTGTTGGTTCACTTACCTATCCTTCATTTTCCCTTCTTAGGCCGCGTACACACGATTGGTCCATCCGATGAGAACGGCCTGAAGCATGCGTCGACTTGATTCTGAGCATGCGCAGGTTTTTAACCGATGCTTTTGCATACTAACAATCGGTTTTGACCTATCGGTTAGGCCTCCATCGGTTAAATTTTAAAGCAAGTTCTCATCTTTTTGACCGAAGGTTAAAGAACCTATGGGGCATACACACGATAGGTTTGGACTGATGAAAACGGTCCTACAGACCGTTCTCCTCTGGCGATCCTATCGTGTGTACGCGGCCTAAATGTTTTTTTTTCTTTGTTTTCTTTGTCTGAATTTCTCACTTCCTGTTCCTCCTCGGTAAGCTGTTCTGGCTGACTAACCCCCAGCCAGAACGGCTCGGATGATGGGGGCAAGCTTGCTAAGGAGAAACAGGAAGTGAGAAATTCAGACAAACAAAAAAAAACATTTAGAAGGGAAATCGAAGGAAAAGGTAAGTGAACCAACAATGCACTAGCTTAAAGGAACCTATTTAGAAAATAAAAAAACAAACCTTTGCAACCCCTTTAAAGTAGAATATCACCCTAACAGTAGGAACAGTCTTGAGTCAGTCAGTGGTGGAGTAGGCTGCTCCAGACCTTCCGCTTCGAGTCTGCTCTCACCCAGGGACCAGACAGACAGACAGTGAGAGACACAGCTAGGCAGCCAGGCTCCTGTAAACCTCTTGCTGCACGAGACAACTGCAGCTCCTAGGACCAGCTATTTCCTCCCCATGGGCCCCCTCTTCTCCACAGGTAAGACCCTGTCTCTCAGGGCCATCCACCCCCCCAGAACCACTGATGGCCGTCCTTTTCAGGACAGCCATCACATCAGCCTAATACTACAGCTCTCCCCCTCTCCTCTACCCCGCATCGTCCCCCACACTGCCACCAACAACTGAGGCAACCTCCCCCGCCACCCCCGCCACCTCCCAGGCTCAATTTAGCGTTTTTTGGTGCTTCTCCGCATCCGCGCCAGCTTAGGCCATATTTGCGGCCACCGCGTTTAGGAAAGACCGCGGCTTCAGCCGCGGCCTAGCGGAGCGCCGCATATACACCCAGAAAAAGCCCTCAAAACCACCCGGAATTGCCCAGAATACCCCCCCTACCCCTGGAGGAACCCATCCTCCCCTGGATTAGCAACCCAAGTTTTTGCTCGGCCAGAATATCCAACCAGCAGACAGCCCCCAAACCTGGGGCCTGTGTCTCGGTCGGCAGCCATCTTGGTACACCCCAGCAACACAGACACCTCTCACCCCCTATTTCCCCTTCAAAAACCAACAGTGCTTGATCCAGGGGTTTGTCCGATCGCCTCTCAGGGATCAGGAAGGAATTTTTTTCCCTGCCGCAGCACATTGGCTCAGCATGGCCAGGTTTTTTTTGCCTTCCTCTGGACCAAGCCGAGAGAGAGGATTCAGTAAATCTTCCCTCCATCGCCATTTAAACACCTTCACCCCCCCCCCGGTGACTAGCGACTATGGCTAATCGGCAATACTCTGCAGAAACTATTTGGGGTCTGAGACGATTCGCCACAGTATTACCAGCCGTCACCAAAAAGGCCTTAAAAATAGAGAAACTTTTGAGAATCGACCGACGATCGACCATCAAAAATTTCAGCCATTCGCCCCAGTTTAAGCACATATCATGTGCTTTGATCAACACAAGATCGGCAGTAAAACACCACATACTACAACTAAAACATACTACAATACGATCTAGACTGCCTCTTTATTACAGAAAGCTGGCTCTCAGACGACTGCAACACCATTCTCGGAGAACTGGTGCCAGAAAACGATCGTATTATAACGGAAAACAGAATAGGGCAAAGAGGAGGAGGCCTGGCGGTGATCCACAAGATTCACCTTGCGATCACTAAGCCAGTCCTTCAAAATCCTCTTCCATTCATGGAAACCCTTAGGCCGGGTACTCACGACCAAACATGTATGGTGAAAGCGGTCCGTCGGACCGTTTTCACCATACATGTCTGCCAGAGGGCTTCTGTACGATGGTTGTACACACCATCGTACAGAAGTCCGCGCGTAAACAATACGCGGGGCGTGTCCGCGGTGTCGCCGCGACAATGACGCGGCGACGTGGGCGGCCCGCCTTTAAAATGCTTCCACGCATGCGTCGAAGTCATTCGACGCATGCGAGGGACGGCGGGCGCCTGGACATGTACGGTAGGTCTGTACTGACGACCGTACATGTCCGAGCGGGCAGAATTCCAGCGGACTGTTTTAAAACAAGTCCAGGAATATTTGTCTGCTGGGAAAAGGCCCGGCGGGCAAATGTTTGCTGGAATTCGGCCCGCTCGCGCCCACACACGACCAAACATGTCTGCTGAAACTGGCCTGCGGGCCAGTTTCAGCAGACATGTTTGCTCGTGAGTATGGGGCCTTACTCTCCAACTGCAAACTAACCTCCAGGAGACTGTCCACATTCTTCTCTGCTATAGGCCAAAATGACAGCTTCTACCATCATTAACAGAGTTTATCTCCACTTATACCCTTAAACAGCAAACACCTTTTGCTGCTCGGGGACTTCAATCTCTGGGCCAACTCCGCACAAGATCCCGTTGCCGACGCCTGTATTGATCACCTGGAAGGATTAGGGCTACAGCAACTTATATGCGGGCCAACACATGCTTCAGGTCACACGCTCGACCTAATTTTCAGACAAAATCTGAAAATAAGCGTTTTGGAAAATGAACCATTGCCATGGACAGATCACCATGCAATTAAATTCATAATTTCCAAAATTCCCCCATTGATAAAAGCACCCAAGCCGGTGACAATACACTGGACTAGATCTCAGAAGAAGCTCCATTCGGAACTCTTCAAATCTACCTTTGGAAGTAAAATCAAAACAATCCATCCACATCAAACAGCCTCAGATACACTGGATGCCATAAATGCAGCCCTATTACAGTCAGCCGACTTAGTAGCACCGAAACGCGAAGCCCGCACCCAGAAAAAAAAGTCCGGCTGGTTCAACAACCAGCTGTCGCTACTGAAGCAAGTGAGTATAAGTATATATAAAGTGTGGGGGTGCTCTCGCGCCTACCAAATTAAATTTAAAATGAGAATGAAAATAATGTTAATGTGAGATAAAGTATCTAAAAATAATTATATTGCTGCTCAATCTAATAATGTATATATGTGAATAAATACAGTAGAGTGATGAAAGATAAAGTGATAAGCGCAATAATGGTGACTGTGTATCAAAAGTGATGGTCAGTGAACCAATCATGAACTAAGAATAAAACCACAGTGCCAAAAAATAAACAATGATAATAAACAATGATAATCCTAACCAGCATGTGGCAAGTGAAAAATAACATACATAAATGGCTGTGATGCTGTGAACTGTCAGCAGACAAATAATAATCTCTATGAGTCCTGAGATATGTGCACTAATTGTGGAGCCTCAAATAAGGACTGTGCATAAAATAAATTAAATAAGCATCAATCAATGCAGTAAACAGTTCCACAAAACAGTATAAATCTCCAAAACGGTGATGTTGTGATTTCAGGGATCTTCCAATGCAGATCTTCAAAGATTTGTGTTCACAGAGCGCTTACCTTCCCAAAGAAGTAATCAAGCCTTGATTATATGGATGTCCATAAGGGGTGCTGTTGGATCTGCATCTGAGTATAGATTTCCAGGACGTCCTGTGTAATCCTGTACTGTCAGCTCCAAACTTCTGGTGGGCATCGATGGTGCTCAGCATGAAAGAATAAAAGGATAGCTTCCCATAGTGTAGTAAATCAAGGGCTGGTTTATTGTAAAAAAAACACTGGATTTACAATTAAAACAAAGGAAAAACGAAAGGAAAAACAGCTGATCACAGCTTCCTGGTGGGTTCCTATAGTAAGCCCGTCCCTTACATGTTACGCCACGTCACGTGGCTTCATCAGAGGTGACGGATTGGTTGTTGGGCTTGTCTTTTATATGAGACAACAGGAAATAGTTTGGCGGCCATTTTGCCAGAGAATATGTCTCTGAACAGGCGGCGGCCATTTTAGAGGTGGGTTTACATCAACATAACCGTGTCAATAGATCCAGAGCGCTGTGTGTTCCCGGTGGCCATCTTGTTGTAGCCCAAATCGCTACTGAAGCAAGAGCGCAGAAGGGCGGAAGCCGCCTGGAAAAGAAGCACTTCAGAGGAAAACCTCATCATCTACAAGGCAATAACAAGAAAATATCATACAGAAATCTTCAAAGCCAAGAAACATAATTTTTCTATGGCTATCAACAGCCCCCTAAACCGCCCCTGCAAACTCTTTAAGATGGTCACCCAGACTATGAATCCAGGATGTCTTGAAGCCCCCAATTTAGATACCCAAGAATTTTGCAATGAATTATCGGATTTCTTTATCAACAAAATTGAGAGAATCCGGGAAAGAATTCTGCAAAACAATACCCCCCTCAACCCCCCCCCCCTCAATCAACCACGTAACACCCAGAGAAACTTTCCACAATCAACAAGTTCACTCTGGAACCCATCTCCATCGATGCCACTAAAAATATCATTGGTACTTTGCGAAACAGCACAGCGCCCAATGATATCATCCCCACTAAACTGCTGAAAGAATGTGCCGACATCCTGGCACCACCTATCACGCAGCCTATAAACCAGTCATTTAAGGAAGGCATAGTGCCCTCCCATCTTGAAAAAACCTACCCTAGACCCCAAGGACCCAACTCACCGCCGTCCCATAACAGGCCTAAACGTTCTCCCCAAGGTAATGGAGAAAGTAGTGGTACAACAGCTGCAACAGCATCTAGATACCCATAATCTACTTGATCCATTTCAATCAGGTTTCCGTCCCTGACACGGGACGGAAACAGCATTACTCAAAATATGGGACGACGCCCTTGAGGCCGCAGACGAAGGAGAATCTTGTCTCCTGGTTCTACTGGACCTAAGCGCAGCTTTTGACACGGTAGACCACAAACTGTTACTGATGCGACTGGCTGAGGTAGCCAGAGTCGCAGAAGGTGATTTACCATGGTTTTCCTCCTTTCTGGAAAACCGATCACAAACAGTGAAACTGGGATCTTTCACGTAAAAGCGCACGGTGTCATGTGGGGTCCCCCAAGGATCCCCCCTGTCACCGGTGCTCTTCAACATCTATCTTCGCACTCTTTTTGAAATCATCAGTAGCCAAGAACTACTCTATCACTCAACTGTATTTTCGCATCTGCAACAAAAAGGATCATCATCTCAGTTTAGAGAAATGTCTCTCTTTGGTAGAAAACTGGAAAACTGAACTCAACAGTTCCAAAACAGAACTGCTCATGTTTCACGCCAGCCGTAAGAGTCAACTGGCAACAACCTGGACACCTCCGCCCATTCTGGGCCAAATCATCACCCCTAGCTCCAAAGTCAAAATTCTAGGGGTCATCTTGGACACCTACATGACAATGGATGCACAAATAGGGTCAGTAGTCAGCGGATCTCACCATCTGTTGCGCCTACTACGCAGACTTATTCCATTTATCCCCAAAGAAAATGTAGCAGTCGTGGTAGGAACAATTGTGAACTCCAGACTGGACTATGCAAATGCCCTTTACCTCGGACTCTCAAAGTACCAAATGTCTCGTCTGCAAGTTGTTCAGAATACGGCCGCCAGACTTGTGACTGGGAAAAAAACATGGGAATCAATCTCACCTTCGCTGAGAACCCTTCACTGGTTGCCAGTAAAGGACAGAATTGTTTTTAAAGCACTCTGTCTGACCCATAAGTGCATCCATGGGAAGGCTCCGCAATATCTTTGCGACAAGATAGAACCCCACAATGCCAATCGCGTTCAGCGATCCACCGACCAAAATCTGGTCAAGGTACCCAAAGCAAGATACAAGTCCAAAGGAGAAAGAAGGTTTGCTTTCCAAGGTCCTAGACTATGGAACGCTTTACCAACCAGCATTCGGTTGGAGGAAAACCACCTGACCTTCAGAAGACAGATTAAAACTCTGCTCTTTTGATGTCAAGAGACAGGAACAACAAGCGCCCAGAGGCGATTTAGTTCGCATGTGCCACGCTATATAAGTTTTTCATTCATTCATTGATTCATTCATTCAACAGTAATTAGTTGTAAAATTGTTCCCATCATTCTCTGGCTACCTATGCTTTCCAAGCTGTGTAAAAAAGATATGCATAGTACCAAGTTATAGTCTGCTTTGGCCTAAACACATTATCTGCAGCTCCGGCTCCCCTGTGTCAGCGATGTCTATTGGCGTTGTCGTGGAACCCAGAATTCCAGCTGTTGTTGAGTGCTACCTCCTTTCCCCAGCATCTGCCACTGACTAACCCCAGGGATCATGTAACTTGATTGGAGCGAACTAAAAATAGGTAAATATACACATCTTTTTTACACATGGTAGACAGTATAGGTAGCAGGGGCAAGGAAACTTTTTAAGACTAGTTGGTATCAGGCTGTAAGTGTTATGTAGCAGTCCAGGTAAAAGCATAGCCTGGCTATAGGATAGAAGTAATTGTAAAGTCTAATTTTTTTTAACCACATCGGGCCCGGAAGTATTTGCTCCCTTAATGACCAGGCCTGTTTTTGGGATATGGAACTGCGGTCAGTTTAGGCCGATATGTATTCTTCAACATATTTTTGTTAAATATACGCAATAAGCGTATATTGATTGGTTTGCACAAAATATTTTGTGAATGGGACCATTGACATTTATATAGCGATCAGAGCTAAAAATAGCCATTGATTACTGTACATATGTCATTAGCAGGGAAGGGGTTAACACGGGGTTAACACTAGGGGGTGATCAAGGGGTTGAATATGTGTCCTAGAAAGTGATTTTAATTGTGGGGGGATGGGACTGCCTGGGGAGGAGACTGAGGGCCTGATTTACTATGCTCTGTGCGCTGCGCTGGTTCATGCGTTAATTAGTACTCCGGGTGGAGGCTTAATTGGGCGCATGAACCAGCGTAGCAGCCGGCGCATTGAAACTAATATGTAAAGCCGTGCCGAACTCCCTATAGAAGTCTATGGGAGAAATCAAAAGTGTTCATTTTAAAGGCTAATCTGCAAGTTTTGTCCTAAAAAGTGTTTGGGGACCTCAGTCCTGCCCCAGGGAACATGTATCAATGCTTTTTTTATTTTTTAAAACGGCCGTTTTTTCGGGAGCAGTGAAATTAATAATTCTTAAAGTGAAACAATAAAAGTGAAATATTCCTTTAAATTTCGTACCTAGGGGGGGTGTAATGTCAGCATGTGAAATAGCGCATTTTTCCCGCACTTAGAACTCCCCCTGCACAAAGTGACATTCTGAAGGAAAAAAGTCATTTAAAAATTCACACGCGGCTATAATGAATTGTCGGCTCTGACAATTCTAAAGGGATTCATTCATAAAACAAACAAAAAAATGTGTAGGGGTTCCCCCAAATTAAATTACCAGGCCCTTCAGGTCTGGAATGGATATTAAGGGGAACCCCGCCGTAAAAACCAAAAAAAAAAAAGACGTGCGGTTCCCGGAAAATATCCATTCCAGACCCTTCAGGTCTGGTGTGGATTTTAAGGGGAACTCCACCCCAAATTGAAAAAAAAAATGGCGTGGAGTCCCCCTAAAAATCCACACCAGACCCTTATCCGAGCACGTTGACCTGGCCGGCCGCAGAAAAGAGGGGGGGACAGAGTGCGGCCCCCCCCTCTCCTGAACCGCACCAGGCCACATGCCCTCAACATGGGGAGGATGTCCCCATGTTGATGGGGACAAGGGTCTCATCCCCACAACCCTTGCCCGGTGGTTGTGGGGGTATGCGGGCGGGAGGTTTATCAGAATCTGGAAGACCCCTTTAACAAAGGGGACCCCCAGATCCTGACCCCCCCCCTGTGTGAAATGGTAATGGGGTACATTGTACCTCTACCATTTCACCCCAAAAAAAATGTCAAAGTGATAAAAATGACAGTAGCCGGTTTTTGACAAATCTTTTAATAAAATCTTCTTTTCTTCTTTCCTTCGGGTTTCTTCCGCTGCTTCTTTCTTCTAGTCCACATCTTGCCCGACGTCTTCTTCTATCTTCTCCGTCTGTCCTTCCGCCTTCTGGTCCCGCATCTTGCCCGTTGTCTTCTCCGTCCGCCTCCTCGTCCGCATCTTGGGTCTTCTGCGGTCTTCTTCTCGGTCCGCCGCCTTCTCGTCCCCTGCGTTTGAATTTGATTTGGCCGCCGTTTTCCCGCTCCTGGGACCCGCCCCCCTCTGACGCCACAAGTAAACTCCTTAGAAGGTCATGTGCGTCAGAGGGGGGCGGGGTCGCAGAGCGTCACACAGCGGGGGAATTCAATTTCAATCGCGCCGCCCGGAGAAGAAGTTCCCGCCGTGTCACACTCATGTGACCCCGCCCCCCTCTGACGCCACAAGTAAACTCCTTAGAAGGTCATGTGCGTCAGAGGGGGGCGGGGTCACATGAGTGTGACACGGCGGGAACTTCTTCTCCGGGCGGCGCGATTGAAATTGAATTCCCCCGCTGTGTGACGCTCTGCGACCCCGCCCCCCTCTGACGCACATGACCTTCTAAGGAGTTTACTTGTGGCGTCAGAGGGGGGCGGGTCCCAGGAGCGGGAAAACGGCGGCCAAATCAAATTCAAACGCAGGGGACGAGAAGGCGGCGGACCGAGAAGAAGACCGCAGAAGACCCAAGATGCGGACGAGGAGGCGGACGGAGAAGACAACGGGCAAGATGCGGGACCAGAAGGCGGAAGGACGGACGGAGAAGATAGAAGAAGACGTCGGGCAAGATGTGGACTAGAAGAAAGAAGCAGCGGAAGAAACCCGAAGGAAAGAAGAAAAGAAGATTTTATTAAAAGATTTGTCAAAAACCGGCTACTGTCATTTTTATCACTTTGACATTTTTTTTGGGGTGAAATGGTAGAGGTACAATGTACCCCATTACCATTTCACACAGGGGGGGGGTCAGGATCTGGGGGTCCCCTTTGTTAAAGGGGTCTTCCAGATTCTGATAAACCTCCCGCCCGCATACCCCCACAACCACCGGGCAAGGGTTGTGGGGATGAGACCCTTGTCCCCATCAACATGGGGACATCCTCCCCATGTTGAGGGCATGTGGCCTGGTGCGGTTCAGGAGAGGGGGGGGGCCGCACTCTGTCCCCCCCTCTTTTCTGCGGCCGGCCAGGTCAACGTGCTCGGATAAGGGTCTGGTGTGGATTTTTAGGGGGACTCCACGCCATTTTTTTTTTCAATTTGGGGTGGAGTTCCCCTTAAAATCCACACCAGACCTGAAGGGTCTGGAATGGATATTTGCCGGGAACCGCACGTCTTTTTTTTGGGGGGTTTTTACGGCGGGGTTCCCCTTAATATCCATTCCAGACCTGAAGGGCCTGGTAATTTAATTTGGAGGGACCCCCTTTTTTTTTTTTTTTTTTTTAATGAGCAATGACTCTATTCTTTATAGCCATGAGTACTTTAACCACTTGCCCACCGGGTTAATTCTGGCACTTCTCTCCTTCATGTGAAAATCACAATTTTTTGGCTAGAAAATTAATCAGAACCCCCAAACATTATATATTTTTTTTAGCAGACATCCTAGGGAATAAAATGGCAGTCATTGCAATACTTTTTGTCACACCGTATTTGCGCAGCGGTCTTACAAGCGCACTTTTTTTGGATAAAAATCACTTTTTTGAATTAAAAAATAAGACAACAATACATTTTGCCCAATTTTTTTCTATATTGTGAAAGATAATGTTACGCCGAGTAAAATGATACCCAACATGTCACGCTTAAAAATTGCGCCCGCTCGTGGCATGGCGTCAAACTTTTACCCTTTAAAAAACTCGATAGGCGACGTTTAAAAAATTCTACAGGTTGCATTTTTTGAGTTGCAGAGTAGGTCTAGGGCTAGAATTATTGCTCTCACTCTAACGATCGCGGCGATACCTCACTTGTGTGGTTTGAATACTGTTTTCATATGCGGGCGCTACTCGCGTATGCGTTTGCTTCTGTGCGCGAGCTCGTCGCGACGGGGCGCTTTAAAAAATTTTTTTGGGGTTTTCTTATTTCTTTTTATTTAGTTTTATAATGTTTTACACTGAAATAATAAAAAAAAAAAAAATGATCAGTTTTCTTCCTATTACAAGGAATGTAAACATCCCTTGTAATAGGACTAGTGTGTGACAGGTCCTCTTTATGGAGAGAGGCGGGGTCAATAAGGCTGGAAAGCATGGTATTGAAAAAAAAAAAAAAAGATCTCATGCTTTCAGCTGCAATCATGTTCGTTCACCACAGTGGTGTAGTGTATAGCACTTTGACCTAGCAGCAAAAGAGTCGTTGGTTCGAATCCCGCCCGTGACAGCATCTGCATGGAGTTTGCATGTTCTCCCTGTGCCTGCGTGGGTTTCCTCCCACAATATAAAAACACGCTGTAAATCGGTTCCGGTCTAAATAAGCCCTAATATGCAGTAGTATATTAAGGTTTGGTTCTGCCCTAGGCCTGACTACATATCTGCACCTCCTAATAGAAAAATGACCCACCCCTTCCTGTCAAGGTCACACCCTGTTTTTGTATAACCCCGCCCAGTAATTTTCAGGGGACCCACACACTAGTTCTGGGGGGGCACTGGATTCCCTTAACCACTTCCATACCAGGCACTTACGCACCTTCCCGCCCAAGCCAATTTTCAGCTTTCAACACTGTCGCACTTTGAATGGCAATTGCGCGGTCATACAACACTGTACCCAAACAAAATTGGCGTCCTTTTTTCCCCACAAATAGAGCTTTCTTTTGTTGTTATTTGATCACCTCTGCGTTTTTTTTTTTGCGCAACAACTAAAAAAAGACTGCAAATTTTGAAACAAAAAAACCTTTTTCTTTTTTTAGGTAAATTTTTTTGTAAATAAGTTTTTCTCTTTCAATTACGGGCACTGATATGGCGGCACTGATGGGCACCGATGAGATGGCACTGATGGACATCGATGAGGTAGTACTGACGGCACAGATGAGGTGGCATTGATTGGCGGCGCTGCTATGCGGCACTGATGGGCACTCATAGGCGGCACTGATGGGCACTCATGGGCGGCACAGATGGGCGGCACTTATGGGTGGCACTGATGGATACTTATGGGCGGCACTTATGGGTGGCACTGATGGATACTTATGGGTGGCACAGGTGGGCACTGATAGGTGGGCACTGTGCATGGATGGGCACTGTGGGGTGGCACTGATTTTCCCAGTCAGTGCCCATTTGTGGGCACTGATTGGCATCTTTTTTCTTATTTTTTAATGCTTTTTGTTTTTTTGTTCTATATTTTTTTTGTTTTTGCACACCCTGGTGGTCCAGGGTGGGCATCCCTGGTGGTCCAGTGTGGTGATCCGAGGGGGGGCTGCGCTGATAAACAATCAGCGCGAACGCCCCCTGTCAGGAGAGCCGCCGATCGGCTCTCCTATACTCGCGTCTGTAAGATCACGTGGTAAAGAGTCTCCGTCTCCGTGAGAGACTCTTTACCGAGATCGGAGATGCAGGGTGTCAGACTGACACCCCGCATCACCGATCGCCGCGCTGCGTGCCCCCACAGGCGCGTGCGGCATGAAATCCTGCAGGACGTCCTGTCAGGATTGTGTAACCACTTCCCGGACGTAAATCGGCCATAGGCTGGGCGGGAAGTGGTTAATTTGCATAGTTTTTCTCTCACTTCCTGTTTGGCTATGGGGCAGGAAGTGAAGGCAAATCTCCCCAATTGGACACAGATAATACAAAATAAACTGACAGGGCCTATAACCCTCCCTCACTCTATCCAAAATGAAAGAAAATAAAACTTGTTGATTATAGTTCTTGTCAGGGGCGGACTGACCATTGAGTCACTCGGGCACTGCCCGAGGGCCCCATGCCACTAGGGGGCCCCATCCGGGTTGCCAGGCTCAGTAAAACCAGGGACAGTATGTAAAAATCTGTGTTTTTATTAGATCTGTCCCCGATATGTCCAAAAATGACATGCTTTTAATGTGAATATCCCAAGATTTTAGCTGCCCGCCTCTGCACTACCTCCTGGCGTGGTGGTCATCTGTAAGCCAGAGGGGCCCCATAATCTTCTATTGCCCAGGGGCCCCATGAGTTGTCAGTCCGCCCCTGGTTCTAGTTTAAGCACAAATTTCATAGAGTTTTATTGAGAGCCCTAAGAAAATATAACCATGCCAATAGGCCAGGATAGAGCGTTGCTAATATGTAGGAATGTGTGTGTTAGAGCACCCCACCCAATGTTAACTAAAAAATTATTAATTTGCAAATAAGTATTATCTGCTCATTTTTTTGGGGATGTCTGCACCCCTGATAGTGACAACATTTGTGAGGTGTCTTCACCCTTTCTAATTCATTCACTTCCTGTCACATAGCCAAACAGGAAGTGAGGGTAAAACCTTACTAATATATTTTCTTGTGGACACAGAGATCAATCTAAATAGTTTCCCATTATGTAAATTGCACTCTAGCATTTTGCTGTGTACACCCCAAATTATTAGGGATCTTGGACTTTGGGGTCCATTTACTAAAGGCAAATCCACTCCTACAAGTGCAAAGCAAGGAAGAAAACAAAACAACTTTGCTTCTACAGGATTGGATGTTAAAACCATCAGTGCTTCCTCTCTGATTTTCAGCAACTATGCTTGTACTGCAGAGTGGCTTTGCCTTTACTAAACCCCAAACTAAATAATCATTTGGGGCAGGGATCCTCAAACTACGGCCCTCCAGCTGTTGTAGAACTACACATCCCATGAGGCCTTGTAATGCACTGACATTCACAGACATGACTAGGCATGATGGGAATTGTAGTTCCTGAACAACTGGAGGGCCGTAGTTTGAAGACCCATGATTTGGGGTGTACACAGCAGTGCTGCAGTGCAATTTGCTTAATGGGGACACTAGTTAGATTGACCTGTGTCCCCAAGAAATGACACTGGTAGGGTTTTAACCTCACTTCCTGTTCAGCTGTGTGACAGGAAGTGAAGCCAATTTTAAGAAAAGGGACACAAAGCTCAACACAAAAATAAAAAAACACAAAGCAGGGGTTCTAACACTCACTTGGCTTCCCTCAAACACCCACAATTTGAATAGGATTGCCTTGCGCTAGATTTAAGCACAGTGCTGTAAATCAGCACGTCAAGCCTGTCCACCAATAGCAAACCCCCCCCCCCCCCCCCCCCCACATTCCATGTTTGCAGGTTTTCCTTCATCTTGCACATGTGCTTTAAAATAGTCTGGACAGCAATTCTTGATAAGAGAAATCCCCAAAACATGTCCTGTCGGGGGTACTTGAGGGCTGAGGACCACTGCAGAATAAATAAAATACTTACCAGTTTTTGTCTTTAAAGTCAGGGAGAATAAACATGGCAAACATTTCATGATTACACACCAGGAAAGAAGCTTAGACAAAAATCGCACATAATTTGTTAGGCCCAAACCTAGTTCAGCTGCAGCTGTCAACATATGTAGCATGAAAAAGTAACAAAAGACAAACTTAACAATTTTAAAGTAATTTTTATTGGTCAACAAAACAAGGAAAGCAAAAAAAGACAAACAAACAAAAATACATTTCAAAATTCTAATTAACCATAGCTTTACACATTTTTCATAAAATAAGGCCACATAGACAAATACATCAAAGTGAACATCATTTAAAAATGAACCAAAACCATTGGCAAAATAAAACAAAACCCATGCAACAAACCACATTTGTGTTTAGCAACAGCATTTCTGCCAGCCTGCCCCTTCTGAGGGCAGCTGAGGACTGATCGATCCAAGCTTTTTATAACAGTGCTAGTAATGAAGCAATTAAAATCACATGAACAAATTGCAGTCTCTAGTTTGGGTGAGCTTGTAATTGGGCACACCTGCAATTAATCCAAACCACGCTCTATGAGCATCCAATGAGTGTTTTTCACCTTTTAAAAAGAAAGGATATTTTTTTTCTAAGTGTTTGAGCATGCTCAGTTCATCACACATGTAGGAACCAAGCTGCAATGGAATGAGAGCTTTTTTTTTTTTGTTTCCCCTGATCTGATGCTTTCCAGCCTGAAGGGGAGGTGTTAAAGACAGAAGTAAACACGCACATTTAAAAATCTATTTGTGGGAAAAAAAAGGTTGCCAATTTTGTTTGGGAGCCACGTCGCACGACTGCGCAATTGTCAGTTAAAGCGACGCCGCGCCGAATCACAAAAACTTGCCCGGTCATTGACCAGAAATATGGTCCGGGCTCAAGTGGTTAAAAATTAACAAAACACAAAAGTGAGCCCAATTTTTGGGGATAATGTGAAAGATGATGTTACACTGAGTAAATAGATACCTTACATGTCACGCTTTACTATTGGAAACACTCCTGCAATGGGGCCAAAATGAATTCCGTGAATATCCCCATAGGCGACCTTTTTCTTTTTTTTCCAGGTTACCAGTTTATAGTTACAAAGAAGGTCTAGTGGTAAAAGTATTGCTCTCGCTCTAATGCACGCGTCAATACCTCACATGTGTGGTTTGAACGATGTTTATATATGTGGGCGGGACTTGCGTAAGTCCCGCCCACATATGTAAAAATTATTTTTACTTTTTGCTATAATAAATATCCCCAAAAATATATATTCAAAAAACTAAAAAAACCCTCAGTTTAGGCCGATACGTATTCTACATCTTTTTGGTTCCAAAAAATCGCAAATAGCGTTTAGTGTTTGGTTTTTGCAAAAGTTATAGCGTCTACAAATTTTTTTTTTTTGTTGTTTTAACTAGTTATTGGGGCGATCAGCGATTTTTATCGGTACTGCGACATTATGGCGGACACATCGAACACTTTTTTGGAACCATTGGCATTTTTCTAGCGATCAGTGCTGTAAAAAATGCATTGCTTACTCAAAAAATGCCACTGGCAGGGAAGGGGTTAACACTAGGTGCGAGGGAGGGGTTAAATATGTTCCCTGGGTGTGTTCTAACTGTAGGGGGGGGGTGGGACTGACATGTGTAAATGACAGATCGCTGTTCATGAAGGGGAACTCCAGACCCCCCCAAAAAAAAATAAGGTGGGTTCCCTCCAGGTGCATACCAGGCTCTTAGGCTTGGTCTGGAACATAAGGGGTTAAACCGGGGCCCAAAAAAATAGCGTGGGGTCCCCCCCAAGATCCAAACCAAGCCCTTATCCCAGGCACGCAGTCTGGTCAGACAGGAATGGGGGTGGGGACGAGCGAGCGCCCCCCTCCCTCCTGAGCCATACCAGACCACATGCCCTCAACATGGGGGAGTGTGTGCTGTGGGGGAGGGGGGCACTGCCCCCCCACCCCAAAGCACTCTTGCCCCCATGTCGATAGGGACAAGAGCCTCTTCCCGACAACCCTGGCCGTTGGTTGTCGGGGTATGCGGGCGGAGAGCTTATCAGAATCTGAGAGACCCCTTTAATAAAGGGGTCCCCAGATTCCGGCCCCCCACCCTATGTGAATGAGTATGGGGTACATCGTACCTCTACCCATTCACATGGGGGAAATGTAAAGTAAAAAAAAAACACCACACAGAATAAAATATTTTATTAATCTGCTCCGGAGCCCCCCCTTTCTTCTTTAGCTCTCTTAGAAGGGGGGGTTTCTTCTCTCCTGATCTTCTGCCGGGACCCTGGGCTTCGGTGATTTCTGCCGGGGGAGGGCGCCATCCCTCGGTCCTCTCCGGAGCCTTCCGCCGGATGCCCCCACCCCATTTAAGCTCTTTTTCATTAGGGAGGGGCATCCGGACTTCGGGGTCTTCTGCCGGGGGATGGCGCCTATCCCCCGGTCTTTCCGGTGCCTTCCGCCAGGGTTCCGGTCTTCCTGGTCTTCTGCCGGGGGTGCGCCAACTCCCCGGTCTTTTCTCTTCTGTCTTCTCTGCTCCCTCTTCTGCCTGGCTCCCCCGCGGAGCCAGGGCTTTCTTCCGTCTTCTTTCTTCTCTCTTCCTTCTTCTGCCTGTCTCCTCCGGGAGCACAGGGCTTGTCTCCGCTGTCTTCTTCCTTCTCTTCCATTCGATGTTGACACGACGAGGTTCCGCGCTGACATGCCGTGTCAGCGGCGGGCATGGACTTATATAGGGTAATGCCACCATGTGACCTCAACCCATGTGACATCACATTCCCTGGGCATGATGGGAATGTGATGTCACATGGGTTGAGGTCACATGGTGGCATTGCCCTATATAAGTCCATGCCCACTGCTCAGACGGCATTCCAGCGCCGGACCTCGTCGTGTCAACATCCAATGGAAGAGAAGGAAGAAGACAGCGGAGACAAGCCCTGTGCTCCCGGAGGAGACAGGCAGAAGAAGGAAGAGAGAAGAAAGAAGACGGAAGAAAGAAGACGGAAGAAAGCCCTGGCTCCGCGGGGGAGCCAGGCAGAAGAGGGAGCAGAGAAGACAGAAGAGAAAAGACCGGGGAGTTGGCGCACCCCCGGCAGAAGACCAGGAAGACCGGAACCCTGGCGGAAGGCACCGGAAAGACCGGGGGATAGGCGCCATCCCCCGGCAGAAGACCCCGAAGTCCGGATGCCCCTCCCTAATGAAAAAGAGCTTAAATGGGGTGGGGGCATCCGGCGGAAGGCTCCGGAGAGGACCGAGGGATGGCGCCCTCCCCCGGCAGAAATCACCGAAGCCCAGGGTCCCGGCAGAAGATCGGGAGAGAAGAAACCCCCCCTTCTAAGAGAGCTAAAGAAGAAAGGGGGGGCTCCGGAGCAGATTAATAAAATATTTTATTCTGTGTGGTGTGTTTTTTTTACTTTACATTTCCCTCATGTGAATGGGTAGAGGTACGATGTACCCCATACTCATTCACATAGGGTGGGGGGCCGGCATCTGGGGGCCCCCTTATTAAAGGGAGCTCGCAGATTCCGATTAGCCCCGCCCGCATACCCCGACAACCAATGGCAAGGGTTGTCGGGAAGAGGCTCTTGTCCCTATCGACATGGGGGCAAGAGTGCTGTGGGGTGGGGGGGCAGTGCCCCCCTCCCCCACAGCACACACTCCCCCATGTTGAGGGCATGCGGTCTGGTACGGCTCAGGAGGGGGGGGGGCGCTCGCTCGTCCCCTCCCCCATTCCTGTCCGGGCCAGACTGCATGCTTGGGATGAGGGCTTGGTTTGGATCTGGGGGGGACCCCCGCGCCGAATCGGCGCGGGTTTAACCCCTCACGTTCCGGACCAAGCCTAAGAGCCTAATGTAGCCCTGAAGGGGGACCCGCGCCGATTTCAAGTTTGAAATTTGGCGCCGAGTTCCCCTTCAGGGCTGAAAACAGCTCGGAGATTCCCGTGCGCCGCGTCACGCAGCGCAATCACGGGTACGCCGCTTGGTATTTACCAAGATTTTCACGGCGTACTGACAAGGCGCACGGGAATCCCTGACTTTTCTCTCTGCGCATGCCCAGTATGCAAATGAACCTCCCGAGGTTCAGGCGCACTGTGCAAGCGTACGGGGATCTGTTTTCAAAAAACACTTTCCCTTTCAATTCGGCCCGCCAAACACTTTAAAACACATGTCACTTCACTTCCCCTGCATCCCCCCACCTCCCCCCCTAATAAACTCCCGCCCAAACCCCCGCAATTTACACTTCAATGTGCCGTGCGCCAGGTCTGTACTGGTGCACAATGCACCCTCTCCTGGGCGCACGGAGCACATTAGTAACTAGGGAAATACACTGCACTAGCAGCGTATTTCTTTAGTAAATGGCCAAACGGCTGCTACTCCTGCTTTTACTCCATGAGTCATGGAGTAAAGGCTTGGTAAATCAGGCCCTGAGTGTTGTTTATACTTAGTATGAACAACAAATCAGTCTCCTTACCCCTCACAGAACAGAGTTCTGTCTGTTTACATTGACAGATCTCAATTCTGTCTCTCTCTCATCACGGCTGCCGGGCACATGCATCGGCTCTGTCATTGCGCCGTGGGCATGCGCATATGCCTCCGCAATCGCCCCCTAGTAGTCTTAAAGCGGCCAACATGAAGCTATGTTTTCTTCTACGGTTGACCTTTATTTGGCTCCATCCATCTTCCTATCAACTCTCACCAGCTTCCCTGTCCCTGCTGAAGAAAAGCATCCCCACAACATGATGCTGCCACCACCATGTTTCATGGATGGGATGGTGTGTTCATGGTGATGTACAGTGTTAGTTTTTCGCCACACATAGCATTTTGATTTTAGGTCAAAAAGTAAAATTGTGGTCTCATCTGACCAGAGCACCTTCTTCCACATGTTTGCTGTGTCCCCAACATGGCTTCTCACAAACTGCAAACCGGACTTCTTATGGCTCTCTTTCAACAATGGCTTTCTTCTTGTCCATAAAGGCCAGATCTGTGGAGTGCATGACTAATAGTTGTCCTATGGACAGATTCTCCCACCTGAGCTGTGGATCTCTGCAGCTCCTCCAGAGTTACCATGGGCCTCTTGGCTGCTTCTCTGATTAATCATTTCTTTGCCTGGTCTGTCATTTTAGGTGGACAGCCATGTCTTGGTAGGTTTGTAGTTGTGCCATATTCTTTCCATCTTCGGATAATGGATTGAACAGTGCTTCGTGAGATGTTCAAAGCTTGGGATATTTTTTTATAACCTAACCCTGCTTTAAACTTCTCCACAACTTTATCCCTGACCAGTCTGGTATGTTCCTTGACCTTATTGATGCTGTTTGTTCACTAAGGTTCTCTAACAAACCTCTGAGGACTTCACAGAACAGCTGTATTTTTGCTGAGATTAAATTACACACAGGTGGGCAGTTTAACTATTTTCATATATTTTGGTAACACTTTAAAGCACAGGTGAAGTTGCAGAAATTGATACTAATCGTACTAACAACCACAAGTTTTGTTAATCTTTAGCCTTGTACACACGGTCAGACATCAAACAAACTTTCCCTTAGATTTTTATCCAAAGGGAGTTGTCCAGTCACACCCATAGCATACACACACTCTGACTTTTCTGCAAACTTTTCTAAAACTTTCCCAACATCACGTGGTTTTTCTGCTCTTTTCTGCTCTTTACCGCCACCCTTTGGTTAATTTCTGCTATTGTTGGTTGATTTTAACATTGGTTCTGAGCATGCGTATTTGCACTTTGTACAAAAGTCCGATGGCTTGCTGTACACATGGTCGGACTAGGCACCATCAGACTTTTGTTGCCGAAAAGTTTGTCCGTTTGCAGACCAAACTTTTTGTCTGATGAAACCCGAAAAAGTTGGTCCGATGGAGCGTACACACGGTCGGACTAATTTGAAAACTTGCTGATTTTGAAGTTTGTTGGCAAAAAGTCAGACCGTGTGTACGGGCCTTTAGCTCAACTTTCCTGCTATAACAGATGTACAGGGTGTCCAAATATGACTGTGCAGTCCAATAGGCACCAGAGTTAAACTCAGTGAACTTATTCATCAGCACTTAAAGTGGTAATAAACACTGTATCTTAACTTGTACCTACAGGTAAGCTTACAATCAGGCTTACCTGTAGTTACAATGAATACCTGCTTAAACGTTCACTATTTAGGAGATATTCACATTGGCAATAACCAATGAAGTCACCCGCACATGCGCAGTGATGCTCTTCATGGGAGTGATGCCATTGTGGCTCCTGCCATTCAAGCAGCTGAAGCTCGCAAACCCAGAAAAAAGAGTGGGTAAAGATGGAAGCCATGACAGCAGTAACAGCACAGCACTGGATGGCTTTGTTTAAAAGGTTGTTTAAAAGGTAAGTATGTCATAATGTGCTAGTATGCCATGTATACTAGCACAATATGGCATAAACCTGCAGAAGACCAATTTTTTTTTTGTTTAAGTACCGCTTTAAGCCATGTATGAGCCAAATTCCCCATCCTCACATTCATGGTGGATGTAGAAATCTTCCCTATTGCGCCATTATATTCTGACATTAGGACTGCCCCTCCCCAGGATACACTGATCAGAGCTCCAGCCGAATGGCTGCATGCATTGATTGCGCGGAAATGTTTTAACAAGCTTGTGTATGAAAATTCAATTGATAGATCAACTTCTCATGAATGGGAATGCCAATACATTGATCGAAATTCATCTGGTTCCATAGGTACTGGCCAAATTGTGATCCATGTATGGCCAGCTTTAGTACAGGTATTCATCTAACACACCCCCTCCACTTCTCTGCAACAAAAGTTTGTGTGAGTACACTTGTGATGCATGGTGTGGCTGTTTTTATTGAGAACAGCATTTTCACTGGCAGAAAAGGGAATGTAAATGCCTTTAGAAGCAACAATTAGTCACAAATCATAACATATGGGGTACAGTACTATAAGGAAAGTGACAGGTGTGAAACTTCACATGTTCTTAGAACACCTCCCTACAACGCTTTCACCATCTTTTCTCTTCAGAATGAAAAAAACATGCTTTTTTTTAGTATTATGCAGAATCATTACCTTCTTCCTTATTTTAGATACTGGCTCCTAGATGAAACCTACTCCATTGCGGTTCTTGGCTGTGTTTCAAATGTCTGACACAGATCAACCCCTGCTGCTGCAGCATCTCACCTTGTGACTTGCTACAGATTTATTATGTTGTAGTGTGATCACCTTACATAGAGAAAATTTGGCTGAAGCTCAAGGCTGTTCTTTAATTATAAGAGATACAGAAAATTATGCTGTTTCTGTATTGTGTCAGGTGTTACTTTATTCTGACTTGTAAAGTTTCAGAAAAATTCACTTTGAATATCTGTAGCTGCAAAGGCAGCACTGGAAAATGTGTTCATACTCTCCTGGTGCCAAAATTAATTTGTAAAAAAAAAAGGCATGACCTTAGGACCTTTGAGACCCAGTTAATTGTGTAGTTTAGTGATAGGTAAGTACAATCTTTTTTTACATCACAGTTTGAGGAACTGGGGTCTTACATCAATACTGCTTTGAATTCCTTACAATGACTTCCCTGTTACTGATATGATTCTATGGTAATATACACAGTGGGGACCAGTTCCCATGTCTGAATGATGTGGCAGGGCGAGTCTGTGCCACTGTGTGATAAGGCCATTTATGCCAGATTTTGTAGGAAGCAGGCACACTAATGATGCAAGTGTGTGCTACATTCATCTTGGAGCCAAAGTTAGAGCTCAGAGATCTACCATCCCAAAGGGGTCAGTGTGTAAAAGGAGCAATGACAGGTGCTTGTGTGCACCGTACTGTCCAGGACAGGACATACCAAGGCATAAGCCTAAGAGAATGCCCACGAGGGGCAGAGCAGCTGGCAAACTGTGAGGAAAGACACAGAGCTGAGGTACAGCATCTGTGCATGAACACTGGTACGTGTTTGATGGTCAGGACTCAGAAGGACCAAAGGATACTATTGGTCAGGATGACCCAGAGGTACTAATCGGAGCAGTAAAGCTGCCAAGAGAGCCAGGAGGCTGAATGTTATGTTTGGTTTGTATTGATAGTAAGACCCCCCTGCATGGGAACATACCTGTATAAACTTTTGACATCCTTTTAAATAAAAGTGGGCAGGAAAGCCCTGAAAACTATTTCTGGCGTGACGTAAACTCAATGTTTTGACACAATCCCTGAGCTACAAAACCCAACTTGTCACAATGTGTAAGCAAGGAAGCACAAAAGCTTCCAAGTGATGTTTTAGGTATTACAAGTGTCTGACTTTCCATGACCTATTTTCATTATGTTGCCATACCCACGTCTTCTTTTTTCTCTACACTATGCAGCACCAAACTTTTTTGCTGTCCCACAGGGTGGTTATGGCTGGAGGCTGCTGCTGTCCCCGCCGGGGGTGGGTATGGCTGGCGGCTGCTGCTGTCCCCCAGGGTGGGTATGGCTGGTAGCTGCTGGCTTTCCCCAGGGCAGGTATGGCTGGTGAGTGCTGGCTGGCCCCCAGGGAGGGTATGACTGGTGGCTGCTGCTTTCTGTCCCCCAGGGTGGGTATGGCTGGTGAGTGCTGCTGGCTGTCCCCTAGGGTGGGTATCAAATGTTTTTTGCATTTTACCAGCATGTGATTGGGTATTTATTGCAAACTGAATTTTCACAATAGTCTCTAACCTGAGTGTTCATTGCTTTTAGTAAATCAGGGCGAGTATGTGGAGTCAGTAATTTGTAAAGACCAGCAACTTCAGATGACCACTGGCACTCAAAGACCTCAACAATAGTAGCTCCTATATTTTATCCAGACAGTTTATTTAAGCAGAGTTGAGGCATTAAATTGAATAATATATATACTGTAGCTGAAGCATTACATGAAATAATATATATCTAAATTAAATTGTTGGTATCCCAGGAACCTCTTAAATTAATTATAATATTTACACATTTCCCAGGAAAGTACAATTATTTTATTTTAAATATAAAGTATACCTATTTTAGTAAGATAATGAAAACATAAAAATATATATTTATCACACTTTGTAAAAAAAAAAACTACCCTTACTTTTGTTATATCAGATAAACACAACATTGCCTAAAAACATAAATATTTATGGTTATGTTAATTATATTTTTTTAAATACCATCCAAACCAGTACAAAGAACAGTGGTGCTGTAAATTATAGATTAAAACGTTTCTATGACACCTACCCATGTTTTTATCTTTGCTACATATCCAGTGTACTATGATCAGTTTAAAAAAATGTATGCTGGAAATAGCCCAAAAAATCGGAGGAATCAAAATTTACAAGTATTATTATGTTTTCTTATTTCACTTTGATTATAAAATGAACATTTAACTAATACATGTAACTAACAGTTAAGTATAAAATAAAAAGAGGGCTCAATTACCTGATACTTTATAAAAAATATCTAGTACAACAACAAATAGTTGCCCTCTCAAGAGGTTGTTGTGATTTTAAACCCCCTTCGTGCCCAGGCGAAATTTCAGCTTCCGGCACTGCGTCGCTTTAACTGACATTTGTGCGATCGTGCGACGTGGCTCCCAAACAAAATCGACGTCCTTTTTTCCCCACAAATAGAGCTTTATTTTGGTGGGATTTGATCACCTCTGCGGTTTTTATTTTTTGCACTATAAACAAAAAAAGAGCGACAATTTAAAAATATATATATATATATATTTTACTTGTTGCTATAATAAATATCCCATTTTTTTTTTTTTTTTATATTTTTTTTCTCAGTTAAGGCCGATATGTTTTTTCTACGTATTTTTGTAAAAAAAAAAAAAAAAAACGCAATAAGCGACTGTTATAGCGCCTACAAAATAGGGGACAGAATTATGATTTTTTTTTTATTGATTTTTTTTACTAGTAATGGCGGCGATCTGCGATTTTTATTGGGACTGCGATATTGCGGCGGACATATCGGACACTTTTGACACAAATTTGGGACCATTCACATTTATACAGCGATCAGTGCAATAAATATGCACTAATTACTGTATAAATGTGACTGGCAGGGAAGGGGTTAACACTAGGGGGTGAGGAAGGGGTTAAATGTATTCCCTGGGTGTGTTCTAACTGCGTGGGGGTGACTGGGGGAGGTGACCGATGCTGTGTCCCTATGTACAAGGGACACAGATCGGTCTCCTCTCCTCTGACAGTACGTGGAGCTCTGTGTTTACACACAGAGCTCCACGTCCCTGCTGTGTTCCAGACGATCGCGTGTACCCGGCGGACATCGTGGCCGCCAGGTACACGCATCAGCTTCCCAGCGATGCGCCGGTGGCGCGCGCGGGTAATGCTTTTAAAAAGACGTCCAAAGACGTCCTCCCGGCACTTGAGAGCCACGCTTTTGACGTCTTTTGTCAATAGCGCGGATCTGAAGTGGTTAAAGGGGTTGTAAACCTTTGTGTTTTTTCACCTAAATGCATGCTATGCATTCAGGTGAAAAAACACCTTGCACTCTCCAGCCTCCCCGAGCACCCGTTTTACTTATTTACTTACCCGAGCCCTGAACTTCCGTGGGCGCGATCCCGCATCACTTTTCCCGCGGATTTTCGGCTCTTCATTTGGTAGATTGATAGCAGGGCAGCCATTGGCTGCCCCTGCTGTCAATCAAATCTAATAAAGCGGCCGCTGGGTGGGCGGGGCCAAGTTATGCACCCTTTATTAATGTATCACATGGGAGAGCACCCGCAATGTAACCCCCTCGGGAGAGAACTTCCCAGAGGGGGTTAGCTATTGCGGGGAGGAGCAGCGGGAGCCGCCGTGGGACCCCAGAAGAGGACCATCGGGGCCACTCTGTGCAAAACAAACTGTACAGTGGAGGTAAGTATGACATGTTTTTTTTTTTTTTAACTGAACCTATAGTACCTCTTTAACCTTCTTATATTGGAAAAATTTGTACTTAGGATTGCAAAACTGCCTTGCAGCTGAGAGAATGGAGACAATTTACCAATGCAATCCAGAAGATGTTGCAGCCCAATGAGAACTATTTTATTGCAACACTGAAAATACAAAGGAATCCCTACCTTGGGGGAAGATAGCTGTGGATTATAAGAGGATCAAAGGGGATAGTACTCCTGGAGTTTTTTATAGTGCATGAGTTTCTCTCCATGTTATTAGAATATCCCTCGATGACAAGTTTTGTTTAAGATGTGGAGATCACAAGAAGAGTGGGACATGCAGGATTATGAGCAGTGACCATTGGGTAACTATCTGTGAATTAATTATAGTATTAGTGTAATAGTAAGTGGAACCTAGCCAGTCCCTAGCGTGACAGAACAAGCTAGCCTAGTTATAGATTCTTATGTTAGGCAAATTGTCTCCAAGGGAAGTACAATGATAAAAATAATTCTGTTGGCTTGTAATTTTAACATAAAAATGTTATAATTTTTAACAAATAAATAAATCTTAATTCATTTACTTTGATATTTTAAGCACCTTACTTAATTGTAATTAGTTAAAACACACCTTTTACATTTACAAAAATAATGTATAATATTGAGTAATCTAGACAACATTTTTAAGGTATGTGCATTTCCATATTCTAATTAAGTTAGATTTGCTTAAAACAAATGATCTTTTCATTTGACAGAAATTGTGGGAAGCAGATGTTTGCCAAACGTGCGACCGCACAAGATTTGGTGCTGAAATTTTAAAGAGTTTTACGTCTTTTGGAACTTTGAAAACTTGCACAAGGCAGTTCCCATACTTTTGAGGCCCATCAGGACAAAAGAGCGCCATCAGTGACAAGAATTTTTCCATTTACTACAAAGCCATTGCAAAGTAAGAATGAACAGTGAACAAATTAGGCTCCATGCACACTCCTACTCCGCCAGTAGCTTTGCAGGGAGCCTTTCAAAGTTTTTTAGCGTTTTTGCAATAGCGTTTATTAGCGTTTTTCAGTGTAGCGTTTTTTAGCTTTTTTTTTTCAATGAATAAAAAAACACTGAAAAACGCTGGCGCCTGCGTTTTTGAGCATTTTTGAGCATTTTTGAGCGTTTCGCTTTTTTTGCGTTTTTTCCCGCCGAAAAACGGCACTTTGAACGCAAATTTCGGGCTATTCAGAAAAAAGCCAATAAACTCCAAAGCTCATTAACACTAATAAAACACATGGGCACATAGGCCAACATAGAGTTCAGTTTATGGGCTTTTTAAAAAAAAGCCCAAAACGCCAATAAACTGCAGTTTATCAGCTTCAGTGTGCATAGAGCCTTATTGTTAACATGTTATAAATGTTGCTTAACATACTATCCAAAATGTTTATTTAATTTGCCCATTATAATAAATGGACATTTGTCCATTGTATACACCTATTGAGACAACACACTCATGCCCATTCAAAGCTTGTGCTTACTGCATCCGGGAGAACGCAACCAAGATGCAGGTTGAGGGACTGCTGGCTGTTAAGGACCAAGCCTTTTTTTGAGATTTGTTGTTTACAAGTTAAAAAAAATATGTTTTGCTAGAAATTTACCTAGAATCCCCAAACTTTATATATATTTTTTTCTAACACCCTAGAGCATAAAATGGCGGTTTTTGCAATACTTTATGTCACACCGTATTTGCTCAGTAGTCTTACAAATGCAATTTTAGTTTTTTTTTTAAATACACTTTTTTAAATTAAAAAAATAAGACAACAGTAAAGTTAGCCCATTTTTTTCTATATTATGAAAGATAATGTTACGCTGAGTTAATTGATACCTAACATGCCATGCTTTAAAATTGCACCCGCTCGTGGAATGGCGACAGACTTTGGCACTTAAAAATCTCCATTGGCGACGTTTAAAAAGTCTACAGGATACCGGTTTTGACTTACAGTGGAGTTATATTGCTAGAATTATTGCTCTCACTCTAACAATCATGGTGATACCTCACATGTGTTGTTTGAACACCGTTTTCATATGCGGGTGTAACTTACGTATTTGTTCGCTTCAGCACGCAAGCTCAATGGGACGAGGCACTTTCAATTATTATTTTTTTATTTTTTACTCTTTGTTTTATTTTTTTATACTGTCCTTTTTTTCCTATTACAAGGAATGTAAGTATCCCTTGTAATAAAAAAAAAAAGAACGACATGATCTCATATTTACACTAAAATGCAATACAATTTTTTATAAATAAATACATGTAATTTTTGTTTAAATTTATATTTCCCCTTTAAGAGCATTGGGCGGAAGTGATGTTTGAAGTTGTTTCCACCCTCCAATGCTAAGGGGCCGAGTGGGGGCCATCTTTCCCTCACCTGGCATCCAGGCTGTGAGGGGAGCAGGTGCAATCCTTTATCTACACTACACAACCATGTACACAAGAGGGCACTGCACTCTCATGGCTCTTATTAAAAAAACTTTTCTCCATGGGATGTCTTAAGTAGAGTTGGTATTTTATGGAATTGGTGGGCTAGGCTTCCCAGCTTAGCTTCCCAACCTCCCTAAAGTTTGATAACTGCAAAAGTTCAAAGGTGGTATAGAGGGGAAAAGACTGGGGTGAAGCCATGGAAGCAAGGATGCTCCACGATCAACCTTCATTTCAACAGTCTGAGGACAGCCGATTTGGTGCATTAAAAGTGAAACAGTGAAAAAATTAGAGCTAAACAATAAAAAATTAAAAAACAGGATAGGAAGATAGGTATCTTCAAAATTCGCAAAGCCTTTTCCTTTTTTTCTGATGGGTAAGCATTCCACATGAAAAACAAATGCTGAACAGTAGCAAAGCTTTGCTGACAATAGCATCATGGCTGCCAGAGAATTGGTCCTGTGGTTTTCCTTCCCACCTGTGTGTACTCCCCTGAGGCCTGCAGAGAGTTAAAATGATATACACAGAAACATAGATTAAAAACATTACCTAAAACATTTTCCAGCCTGAGAAAAGTTTGAATCTAACAACTACCAAGTGCAGTGATCCATAGCTAAGAAGCAATCAGGGCACTACTTGCTGTTGCCACACTGCTTAATATCAACTAGGCAAATAGTATCTTGTAGAAATGTCAGTGCCTGCTCAGGGGATGTAAATTGATTCACTGCTTCATCAAATTGTATGTACTTGTGTATTAATCGATAACAGACTCCCACCTGAGCTGTGAATCTCTGCAGCTCCTCTAGAGTTACCATGGGCCTCTTGGCTGCTTCTCTGATTAGTACTCTCCTTGCCCGGCCTCTCAGTTAATGTGGACGGAGATGTCTTGGTAGGTTTGCACTTGTAAAATAAGCAAAATGTTGCGCTGTCATTATTGTGATAATAAAATCAATTTGCAAATAAACAAATGTTTATAAACAATGAAAGTCCATTAATGTGATCCACAAAACTTAGTAATAATTAATTGAAGTGACAAAGAAGATCCAAAGCACCAAAAAGTCCTGGTTGTGAAAGAAAAATGGTGATATCCTTCCAAGTCAATTGCAGGTTTTAAACCTTGTGCTCCCAAGGAAGTAATTAAAGTAAAGATATCCTCTTGCCAGATATCATGATCTTTCAAGGCTGATATGTGCATCAATGAGTTGTTACCCCTCACTACAGGTATATCAAGTTCAGCTTTTCCACCTGTTATAGGGAACGCCAATATTGTGTCTATCAATTTCCCACAGGCCTAATTAAATTGAGCCATATGTCAGGAAGAAGAGGAAACACACCTCATTGCGCAACATCCAGTTAAAAGCACACAAGTTTTATTAAAATTCTACTTACAACAAGGATTAGTATACAGGCATATTGGAATATACATCAGTCCCACGCTCTGCTCGTGTACTGAGACCGTCACTGCTTTTCCTTGCTTCGCTTACATACATTTAGTTTAAAGGGGTTGTAAAGGTTAGTTTTTTATTGTCTAAATAGGTTACTTTAAGCTAGTGCATTGTTGGTTCACTTACCTTTTCCTTTGATTTCCCTTCTAAATATTTTTTTTGTTTTCTTTGTCTGAATTTCTCACTTCCTGTTCCTCCTCAGTAAGGTGTTCAGTAAGCTGTTCTAAATAACTTTCCACCGAAGGGAAATTGAAGGAAAAGGTAAGTGAACCAACAATGCACTAGCTTAAAGAAACCTATTTAGAAAATAAAAGACGAACTTTACAACCCCTTTAACAGAAGTGGGTGGAGGGCCATGTCTTGGTAGGTTTGCAGTTGGGCCATCCTTTTTAGAAAGATAGATTGAACAGTGCTCTGTGAGATGTTCAGAGCTTGGGGTATTTTTTTTATAACTTAACCCTGCTTTAAACTTCTCCACAACTTTATCTCTGACCTGTCTGGTGTGTTCCTTGTCCTTCATGATGCTGTTTGTTCACTAAGGTTCTCTAACAAACCTCTGAGGGTTTTACATAACAGCTGTATTTATACTGAAATAAAATTACACACAAGTGGACTTTATTTACTAATTATTTACTATTTACTGACTCAACCCTAAACTACAATGGAATGGTTTAGATTAGATCAAAGCATATTCATGTGTTAGAATCAGTAGTCAAAGTCAAGACCTAAATTAAATTGGCTAGCCGTAAAGGATCGGGTGACATTCAAGACCCTCTGCCTAAAGTCCCAAAACCTCCCCCCCTTCTACCTAAATTAAATTGAGCACCTGTTTGATGTTTACAGATGCTCTCCATCCAATCTGACAGAGCTTGAGCTATTTTGAAAAGAAGAATCAGTAAACATTTCACTCTCTAAATGTGCAAAGCTGTTATAGACATCCCCAAAAATACTTGCAGCTGTAATTGCAGCGAAAGGTGCTTCTACAAAGTATAGACTCATGGGGGCTACATACAAATGCACGCCACATTTTTCAGATATTTATTTGTAAAAACAATTGAAAACCATTTATCATTTTCCTTCCACTTTACAATTATGTGCCACTTTTTGTTGGTCTACCAAATACCATCCCAATAAAATACATTTACGCTTTTTGGTTGTAACATGACAAAATGTGGAACATTTCAAGGGGTGTGAATATCTTTTCAAGCACTGTAAGTTCAAAACACTTTTAACAGTTGCTCTTGGCAAAGTACATGCAATTTATTTACAAAGACTGCATACACAATGTACAGGAAAATAACAGTAAAACAAAAAGAAAACAACAAAATAAATCCTTGCCACGAGGTGACTTACCAACACACAGGGTCCCCGGCTATTATAATAGGCCTGGACAAAACTACTGCTGTCAAAATGCCTAATTCTCTTCAAAATATTAGCTGCATTTCAGTACATACATACTGTAGGTCGTTTGGTGCTCCTTTGTCTAAAGCCCCATACACACTATCAGTTTTCCTGCAGGTTTTTCTCTTCAGGTTTACCAAAACCAACTAATATGAGGTCAAACCTCAAGAGTTTCAATTTGTATGCAATCAGGCAGGCCCTTGCACTACATGGTTTTGGTAAACCTGAAGAGAAAAACCTGCAGGAAAACTGAAATAGCCAGATTCAGGTAGAGTTACGCCGGCGTATCAGTAGATACGCCGTCATAACTCTGAATCTGCGCCGTCGTATATTTAAGTGTATTCTCAAATTGAGATACACTTAAATCTAGCTAAGATACGACCGCCTGCGCTGTCATATCTTAGCTGTCTATTTAGGCCGGCCGCTAGGGGCGTGTACGCTGATTTACGCCTAGAAAGCGTAAATCAGCGAGATACGCCTATTCACGAACGTACACTTGCCCGTCGCAGTAAAGATACACCGTTTACGTAAGGCGTTTTCAGGCCTAAAGATATTTCACCAAAAAGATGGCACAGCCAATGTTAAGTATTGACTTCGGAGCCGCGTCAAAGTTTTAAATTTTTACGTTGTTTGCGTAAGTCGTCCGTGAATGGGGCTGGCCATAATTTACGTACACGTCGAAAGCAATGAGTCTTTGCGGCGTAAGTTAGAGCATGCGCACTGGGTTACGTCCACGGACGGCGCATGCGCCATTTGTTAAAAACGTTAAAAATTGCTGCAGAGGTTGAAGGTCCGCACACAGTTTGCTGAAAACAAGCAGATTAAGGACATTGATTACTGGAACCATGTCCTGTGGTCTAATGAGACCAATATAAATGTATTTGGTTCAGATGGTGTCAAGCGTGTGTGGCGGCAACAAGGTGAGGAGTATAAAGACAAGTGTGTCTTGCCTACTGTCAAGCATGGTGGTGGGAGTGTCATGATCTGGGACTGCATGAGTGCTGCCGGCACTGGGGAGCTACAGTTTATTGAGGGAACCATTAATGCCATCATGCACTGTGACATACTGAAGCAGAGCATGATCCCCCTCCCTTTGGAGACTGGGCTACAGGGCAGTATTCCAACATGATAACGACCCCAAACACACCTTCAAGATGACCACTACCTTGCTAAAGAAGCTGAGGGTAAATGTGATGAACTGGCCTATTGAGCATCTGTGGGGCATTCTCCAACGGAAGGTGGAGGAGTGCCGGGTCTCTAACCCCACCAGCTCCATGATGTCATCATGGAGGAGTGGAAGAGGACTCCAGTGTCAACCTGTGAAGCTTTGGTGAACTCCATGCCCATGAGAAAAATAAGGATTTAACCATGCCAGACCTGTGTGTTATCTCCACATTCCTATGTGTATAGAAGAATAGAGAGCCCCCCTTGGGTAGGACTTTGTAGGCAAAAACAGCACATAAATAGATAAAAAAAATATTTAAGTGCATGAAATCATTCAAACATGAAATGATCATTAAAAAGATATACAGTATCACGAAAAAACACATATATCAAAAACAAAAACAAGAAAAAGACAAAGAAAACATGACAGATTATATAGTTTGCATGACGTATTATAAAAAAAAAATACTCTTCAGCATTGAATAATTATCTCCGGTACCCACTCCATGCCCAAGAGTGTTAAGGTACTGCTGGAAAATAATGATGGCCACACAAAATATTGACACTTTGGGTCCAATTTGGACATTTCCACTTAGGGGTGTACTCACTTTTGTTGCCAGCGGTTTAAACATGAATGGCTGTGTGTTGATTTATTTTGAGGGGACTGCAAATGTACACTGTTATACAAGCTGTACACACACTACTTTACATCGTAGCAAAGTGTAATTTCTTCAGTGTTGTCACATGAAACGATATAATCAAATATTTACAAAAATGTGAGCGGTGTACTCACTTTTGTGAGATACTATATAGTCTGGTCAGTAAATTGTTTTTTCTTCCCCCCCCCCCACCCTCTAGAATTTGGAACACATTTCCACAGTGCAATTTCTACGGATGGATGAAAATGCGGATGTCAACGAGGAGACCTATGCAATATTAGGTGGGTCATCATTAGTGTTATGTGTATCTAGTATATTCTGTATACCGAGTTGTTTACTATACAGAAACCTGGGATTTACCTATTTTTTGTCATTTAAGGACAGCGCCTTTAAAGTGTCAATCCAGCCAAAAGGTTTAAGAGTGGGGAAACTCAGAACATTAGAACCACATTGGGCTTTTACTCCTATCTATGGGTCTATTGGAGACATTTTTCAATAACTTACTGCAAAACGTAAAAAAAAAAAAATGTTTTAGCTAGACATACTCTTTAAACTAAACTTAAAGGGGTTGTAAAGTCAGATTGTTTTTATATTAATGCATTCTATGCATTAGGATAAAAAGCCTTCTGCGAGCAGCAGCCCCCCTTAGGCCCCGTACACACGTCCGAGGAACTCGACGTGCCAAACACATCGAGTTCCTCGTTGAGTTCAGTGTTGAAGCCGCCGAGGATCTCGGCGGGCCGACTTTCCTCATTGAACAACGAGGAAATAGAGAACATGTTCTCTATTTGGCCCGACGAGTTCCTCGTCGGCTTCCTCGCTAAAAATTGTACACACGACCGAGTTTCTCGGCAGAATCCAGCTCCGATTGAGTTTCTGGCTGAATTCTGCCGAGAAACTCGGTCGTGTGTACGGGGCCTAACACTTACCTGAGGTCCCTCTCTGTCCAGCGATGTCCACAAAATTCTCCGCCCTCAATGGCTGAGATATAGCAGCAGCGCCATTGGCTCCTGCTGCTGTAAATCAAAGTCAGCTAGCCAAACAGGGGATAGAGGGGACAGGGTTGGGTCAGGGCTCTGTGTCTGAATGGACACAGGAAGCTGCGACTTGGCTTGAGTGCCCCCATAGCAAGCTGCTTTCTGTGGGGGCACTTAATGGGAGGGAGGGGCCAGGATCACAGAAGAGGGACCTGAGAAGAGGAGGATCCTAGCTGCTCTGTGCAAATCCACTGCAGCAGAGCAGGTAAGTATTAAATGTTTGTTAATTTTATAGGAATAAAAACAAGACTTTACAATCACTTTAATGCCGCGTACACACGATCGGTTCGTCTGATGAAAATGGTCTGATGGACCGTTTTCATTAAGCCCCATACACACTATCAGTTTTCCTGCAGGTTTTTGTCTTCAGGTTTACCAAAACCATCTAATATGAGGTCAAACTTTAAGAGTTTCAATTCGTATGCAATCAGGCAGGCCCTTGCACTACATGGTTTTGGTAAACCTGAAGACAAAAACCTGCAGGAAAACTGATAGTGTGTATGGGGCTTTAGACCGAACCGATCGTGTGTGGGCCCCATCGGTTAGTTATCCATCGGTTAAAAAAATTGAAACTTAATTTAAAATTATCTGATGGATACATAACCAATAGATAAAAAACGATCGTCTGTAGGCACGTCCATTGGTTAAAAATCCTCGCATGCTCAGAATCAAGTCGACGCATGCTTGGAAGCATTGAACTTCATTTTTTTCAGCACGTCTGTGCGTTTTACGTCACCGCGTTCTGACACGATCGTTTTTTAAACTGATGGTGTGTAGGCACGACAGATCATTAGTCAGCTTCATCGGATAACTGATGGAAAAATACATCAGACAAACTGATCGTGTGTACAGGGCATTAGGCTCCATGTACATAGAAGCTGATAAACTGTAGTTTATTGGCGTTTTGTCTTTTTTTTTTTTAAAAGCCCATAAACTGCACTCTGTTAGCCTATGTGTCCATGCACACATGAATGTTTTTTTAGTGTTAATGAGCAGTGGAGATTATGGGCTTTTTTCTGAATGCCATAAATTTGCATTCAAAGGAAAAAATGCCAGGAAAAAATTCCACAAAACGCAAAACACTGGAAAACGCTAATAAATGCTCAAAAACTATCAAAAACGCTACTCACCAGATTTTTTTAATCCATTGAAAAAAAAAAAAGCTACACTGAAAAATGCTAATAAACGCTATTGCAAAAACGCTAAAAAACATTGAAAGACTCCCTGCAAAGCTACTGGCATTTTTTATAGTTTTTTATAGATTCCAGTGTGCATGGAGCCTAAAGTTTTTGTTCATAAATGTAGTTAAAATTGCAAATGATGTATGCATTTTAAAAAACTTTATAAGTTTTATCAAATGCCCCATATTGACTAAATTGTTTTGTACTTATGTAGTTGTAATTAATAACTTGTAGTTCGTTGTAAAAGTTAGACATGTGCATTCGTTTTCATCTAAATGCATTTTCGTATGAATTTCGGGTATTTTCGTTATCATTTTGACAAACGAAAACGAACGCGCAGAATCCGAAATCCGAAAGATCCGACATAAAAAAATACTTTATTTTAGTTTTCGTTGCTACAACAGTTCGATATAGATAGAAGATTTTAACCTGTGGTCGAATGTGCCTAACCTTAACTCTATTAGTCCAAGATTATTCTACTTAGAGAAGAAAGATTCGACATAGAGAGAAAAGAGACAGTGTCGGGGTAAATCATTCGACATGAACGACGAAGATTCGACGAAGCAGCGAAAAACAAATAAACTTCAAATCTGTCATTGAAGGCTTATGGTGTCTGTCAAAAGTTCTTAGATTCGACAAGCAGCTAAACTGTACATTTCCGGTCAAATGCTTGGCCCATAGGCTATAGAAGAATTTGACTGTTGGTTGACTAGTAATAATAATTTATGAATATAATTTATTACTAGTGTCATACAACATTAGAATGCTTCTATAGCTTGCAGGCGGAACATTTGACCGGAAATGTATGATTGCGGTGTCGTACAGTTTAGCTGCTCCGTCGAATCTTCTTAGAACATTCGTCAGACACCATAAGCCTTCAATGACAGAATTTACCTTAATTTATACAGTTTTTCGGACAAATGCATTTTTTAACGAAACAAAATAAATAAAAATGAATTTCAGGAGTAACTAAATAAATTTATTTTTCGGACGAAAACAAAATTCTGAAACAAAATATTTCAGTGTGCACATGTCTAGTAATAGTTGTAGTTAATAATGTATTATTGTAGCTCTTAAAAGAGAAACAAAGGATTCAGTGCAGAACTTAAAAGATCAAGTAGTTAATTTTCAAACTGAGATTTGTGTTTCTAACAGCAGCCAGTTGAATGATCTATTTTAGAGACAAGGACTAGAGACATTTGTAGACAGCAGGACACCAAGACAAATACTGAGCAATAAACATGTCTAACTTCTTTGTTTTCCTCATATTGTATAAACCTTTAAATAAGGCATACAGCACAAAGTTTATTATCCCTTCCTAAACTGCTTCAAGTGAAACATTAAAACGTGCTGTATAACATTCTCTGAGGGTACATTAATATTTCTGAACTCGTCAACACAGTTTAAAATGCTCCAAGCAAGACTTTTTCAGTTCAGTGCAAAACATAATAAAATCTTTTCCGTTGGTAATAAAAATCATGTTGCAGCCTAAATGGTACAACTTGTAGAAACAAGGTTATGTAAGTGCTGTGATCCTTTATATGTAACTAGGGGAAAATATAGACTACTGAACATTTTTAGCTACAGCATATAGTTGGTCACGCATGTTGTCATGCATCAACAACCTTAATAAGGTGAAAAGCTTTATATAGTACAAATTGAATACCAAGAATGGACTACGAAATGATCAAACATGCTTCCTATTTGCCTTTATTTATTCTAAAGCCAACAAATGTATTTCTACATTGCACTGGGACAGCAGAATATCGGTGGAAAAAATATGATGGGTGCTGTCAGGTCACCTGTGGCCAGGTGACAAATGCACCCTGTTGGAGACAGAGGTACACCGCAAGGTAGTGAACCTAATAGCCGACTGCTGCAGATGGACAGGAAACGTGAGCCCAAGATTCCCCAGGGTGTGGAGTCTAAGGTCCAGCAGGTGTTCACCAGAGCCCCTAGTGGTGAGGATGGCCTTCGCTGCAACAGAACCCAGGTCGCGGCCCCTGGGGTCCCCCAGGTCACGCTCCGTAGGGAGAGAGGGGAAGCAGCCACTGAGGACACAAAGGATAGTGATGGGCAAACCAAGGTCGGGGCAACAGGCAGACGAGGGTAAGCAAGGGACAGGACAAAGGGTCAGGGTCACAGGCAAATAGGAATAGTCAGAAACGAGCCTAATCGGTACACAGAAAGGTAAACATAGCACACGGCAGACAGGAACACAAGCAACAAACAAAGTTGAACAGCAAAGCAGACCTGCTGTGCAACAGTTAATATAGACTTACTGGGATGGCCTGGGGTGGGGCCATACAGGGAGGAGAGATGATAAAAAGGCAGCCAGAAGAGAGTCAGACCTCTAATGGACACATGAGGAAAAGGTAATCTGCCAGACATTATTGCATGTCCATGACAGTGCTCTAACTTGACTGAATTATGCACTACCAAAACTTAGTTTAGTCTTCTCTTCCACTCTGCAAATGGTACAGACTTTGATATAAATAATGACAGGCTTGTTTCTTTCTTTTAAGTGACCCATTCCATTATTTTTGGCAATTTTTTTGAGAATATGAATGATAATACAAAAAGTTTTCTTTCACTCATGGTTAGTGTCTGTCTGAAGCCATTTATTATAAATCAACTGTGTTTACTTTTTTTAAATCATAATGGCAACAGAAACTGCCCAAATGACCATGATCAAAAGTTTACATACCTCAGTTCCTAATACCGTATATTGCCCCCTTTAACATTTGACAGCTTGAAGTCTTTTGTGGTATTTGTGGATGAGGCTCTTTATCTTCTCAGATGGTAAATCTGCCCATTCCTCTTGGCAAAAAGCATCCAATTCCTGTAAATTATTGGGCTGTCTTGCATGAACTGCATGTTTGAGATCTCCCCAGAGTGGCTTGATGATATTGAGGTCAGGAAACTGAGATGCAGGGCCGATCCTAGGGTCACAGGTGCCTGGGTGCAGAAATATTTCTGGTGCCCCCACATGGGCGTGGTTATTTTTACTAACTCCTCCCCTTTACACATGTTTCTATGGCAATGACTCAACCACATAGATTCTCCCCCACAATCTCTTAACAACACACAAAATACAAGAAGAGAAGCAGAGTACTTTATTGGGACCTGGAGGGGGCCTCTCTGATGGACACATAGAGGTCTTCTGTTTGAAAGTCTGTTAGAAAGACCCCCAGACATACTACAGACATGATACAGGAGATGGTCAGAGAGGGTAGACATAGTACAGGAGATGGTCAGAGACTGCAGAAATAGTACAGGAGATGGTCAGAGACTGCAGACATAGTACAGGAGATGATCAGAGACTGTAGACATAGTACAGGAGACGGTCAGAGACTGCAGACGTAGTACAGGAGATGGTCAGAGACTGCAGACATAGTACAGGAGACGGTCAGAGACTGCAGACATAGTACAGGAGACAGTCAGAGACTGCAGACATAGTACAGGAGACGGTCAGAGACTGCAGACTTGGTACAGGAGACGGTCAGAGACTGCAGACTTGGTACAGGAGACGGTCAGAGACTGCAGACATAATACAGGAGATGGTCAGAGACTGCAGACATAGTACAGGAGATGGTCAGAAACACATGAGTTCTGGACGGACACACCTATGCTCAGTTCAGGACTGGCACAAACAAGGAGAGAAGGAGGGAGGGGAGAACTCTGCCACTTCGGCGCCCCCACCTCTGCAGGCGCCTGGGTGCAAAGCACCCTGTGCGCCCTGCCTAGGACCGGCCCTGCTGAGATGGCCACTCCAGAACCTTCCCTTTATTCTGCTGTAGCCAATGACAGGTCGACTTTTGGTCTCATCACTCTAAATTATTTTGTGCCAGAAGGTTTGAGGCTTGTCTCTGCTGTTTGGCATATTGTAAGTGGGATACTTTGTGGCATTTGTGTAGTAATGGCATTCTTCTGGCGACTCGACCATACAGCCCATCTTTCTTCAAGTGCCTCCTTATTGTGCATCTTGAAACAGCCATACCACATGTTTTCAGAGAATCCTGTATTTCACCTGAAGTTAGTTGTGGGTTTTTTCTTTGCATCCCAAACAATTTTCTTGGCAGTTGTTGCTTAAACCTAAGTTGGTCTACCTGACCGTGGTTTTGTTTCAACAGAACCCCTAATTTTCCACTTCTTGATTAGAGTTTGAACACTGCTGATTGGCATTCTCAATTCCTTGGATATATTTTTATATCCCTTTCCTGTTTTATACAGTTCAACTACCATTTCCCACAGAGCCTTTGACAATTATTTTTGCATTCCCCATGACTCAGAATCCAGCAGCGTCAGTGCAGCACTGGATAAAATATGCAAGGGTCTGTCAGGAGTCCAGAAACTCATTGACATTTTATTCACACACACTAATTACAAGCAAACAGATCACAGGTGAGGATGGTTACCTTTAATAGCTATTCAAACCCATTTGTGTCAACTTGTGTGCATGTTATCATGCCAAAATCACCAGGGTATGTAAACTTTTGATAAGGGTCATTTGGGTAGTTTCTGTTGCCATTATGATTTAAAAAGAGTAAACCCAGTTCATTGATAATAAATGGTGTCAGCCAAACACTAACCATAAGTGAAAGAAATGTTTTTCGTGTTATCATTCATATTCTCTGAAAAACAACCAAAAAAATCATAAATTCTGCTAGGGTATGTAAATGTATGAGCACAACTGTATTCAACACTTTAGTGCACAGAGGCTTGTAGGCAAGTGCAGTCCACTTTCTTCACTGCAGGCACTTCCACAGTAGCACTGCAGTTGGAGAGGAAGTCAAGAGGAACATGGTTCTTTTATGGTTGCCTGGGTCAATGGGAAAGTTATCCCATTGAATGCTGCTGCCCCATGTGACTCTAGAAGCCATCTTGGGTGAGGCAAAGCCTTTTTAAGGCCCTAGCTCCCAGGTATAGGAAAGAAGATCTGCAGGAGAGGAGACAGGCACAGTGCTGGATCGAGAATTGTCTCAGATAAGTATGCGAGGGGGGGGGGGGGGGCTGCTATTGAAAGTTTTTTTATCTTAATAGAGAATGCATTAAAGTACAAAAACCTTTTACTTTAGAACCACTTTAAAGTAATCCACTGCTTTGGAGTGCCTGGCACTTGAAAAATGCCTACGAGATTAAGCAATAATGCAGTTTAACCACTTAAGACCCGGACCTTTAGGCAGCTAAAGGACCTGGCCAGTTTTTGCGATTTGGCACTGCGTCGCTTTAACTGACAATTGCGCGTGGCTCCCAAACAAAATTGGCGTCCTTTTTTCCCCACAAATAGAGATTTCTTTTGGTGGTATTTGATTACCGCTGCGGTTTTTATTTTTTGCGCTATAAACAAAAATAGAGCGACAATTTTGAAAAAGATGCAATATTTTTTACTTTTTGCTATAATAAATATCCCCCAAAAATATATAAAAAAAATATGTTTTCCTCAGTTTAGGCCTATACGTATTCTTCTACCTATTTTTGGTAAAAAAAATCGCAATAAGCGTTTATCGATTGTTTTGCGCAACATTTATAGCGTTTACCAAATAGGGGATAGTTTTATTGCATTTTTATAAAAAAAAATGTTTTACTACTAATGGCAGCGATCAGCGATTTTTTTCATGACTGCGACATTATAGCGGACACTTCAGACAATTTTGACACATTTTTGGGACCATTGTCATTTTCACAGCAAAAAATGCATCAAAAATGCATTGTTTACTGTGAAAATGACAATTGCAGTTTGGGAGTTAACCACAAGGGGGCACTGAAGGGGTTAAGTGTGACCTCATTTGTGTTTCTAACTGTAGGGGGGTGTGGCTGTAGGCGTTATTGATTGTGTTTCCCTATAAAAGGGACGGCGCCACAGTGAAGAACGAGGAAGCTGTGTTTACACACAGCTCTCCCCGTTCTTCAGCTCCGAAGATCGATCACGGGACTCCAGCGGCGATCGGGTCCGCGGGTCCCGTGGTCACGGACCTTCGGACCGGGTCGCTGGCACGCGTCGTGGGCGCGCGCCTGCTACCCACGGCTGGGCACTAAAGGAGGACGTACCAGTACGCGCTTGTGCCCAGCCATGCCATTCTGCTGACGTATATGTGCAGGAGTGGTTAGGTCCTTAAGTGGTTAAAGCATAACTATAGGTTCCTGGAAGACCAGCTAAAAAAATATTAAATCCAGGTAATATGTGTTATGTATGCCAAGTTCCCAGTCTTTCAAGTATACATTATATCAGTGGTCATCAACCCTGTCCTCAGGGTTGATGACAGCCCAGGTTTGCAAGATAACTGAAATACATCACAGGTCATATAATTTGCTGCTCAGTGAATTCAGTATTCTAGTCTGCATCTCCCCAAGGTAATAAATAAAATCTGGCCTGTTTATATTATATTTGAATATTTCAGTGTGCACATGTCTATTCTTAACTACTTCATATTATTATGGCTGTAGGATGCATGATGCCGACTCAAAATTGGGATCTGGAATAGAGAAGAAAACTTAGACATACAATTTAGTGGGCTGTTTAATAATTTTTAAATGCATTTCTTGTGGAAAGATCAGTCCTGTCAAAGGGGCTCTACCAAACAATATCTTAAAAGGATACAGTTTCTCGAGACCCTTGGTGTGGTGTGTCTAATAGACTTTAACACAAGGGGAAGGGTCTGTACCCTTGTAAGATGTATCTGTTCTCACATTTTAACTAAATATTTTTTCTTTGCCCCATTGGATCTTTCAACCTTTCCTGAAGCTTGTTGATGATACAGTATAGTATGGAAACCTTGGTTTATTATGGATGCCTTCCAAAACCCCATTTATAACTTGGCCTTTTTAACCACTTAAGAACCAGTGCACGATGATATGCGTCGACACAATGGCTCCTGTGGGCAGATGGACGTACCTGTATGTCCCCTTTAAGATGCAGCATTGTGGGCACCCGTGATAGTCTCACGGAGAGGGAAAAAGAGGAATTGCTTATGTAAACAAGCATTTCCCCATTCTTCCTAGTGACAGGACACTGATCACAGCTCCCTGTAATCTGGATCGGTGATCAGTGTCGTGTCACACACAGCCCTCCTCCCCTACAGTTAGAAGCACTCCCTAGAACACACTTAACCCCTTCAGCGCCCCCTACTGGATAACCCATTCACTGCCAGTGTCATTTTTACAGTAATCAGTGCATTTTTATAGCACTGATTGCTGTATCAATGACAACGGTCCCAAAATGGCGTCAAAAGTGTCCGATGTGTCCGCCATAGTCACGATAAAAATCGATGATCGCCGCCATTACTAGTAAAAAAAAATATGAATAAAAATGCCATAAAACTATCCCCTATTTTATAGATGCTATAACTTTTGCACAAATCAATCAATAAACGCCTATTGCGTTTTTTTTTAACCAAAAATATGTAGAAGAATACGTATCGGCCTAACCTGAGGAAATTTTTTGTATATATATATTTTTGGGGGATATTTATTATAGCAAAAAGTAAAAAATGTTGCTTTTTTTCCAAAATTGTCGCTCTATTTTTGTTTATAGCGCGAAAAAAAAAAACCGCAGAGGTGATCAAATACCACAAAAAGAAAGCTCTATTTGTGGGGAAAAAAGGACATCAATTTTGTTTGGGAACCATTTCGCACGACGTGCAATTGTCAGTTAAAGCGACGCAGTGCTGAATCGCAAAAGGTGCTCTGGTCTTTGGCCAGCCAAATGATCCAGGGCTTATTTGGTAATGACTCCTGCAGTCTGACACTATTGATTCCAGCAGGCCATACCTGCACACAATTTCCTGCACCATTTTCTAGTGTTAACTGAAGCAGAGGCATTGGCAACAGGCCCAGCTTCTACTCATGTCTACACACATGAGAACAGATTGGAATTGTTGTCATTTTCATAACTCAATGTTATCAATTTGTAAATTTTGAAAAATGTACAAGGCTTTAGGCAAATATCTGACAGGAATTTCTTTTGGGGTTATACACTTCATACCCCAGACAGAACTGTTCTGCAATAGTAGTGAGCCTTGGGGCTACCCATTGTGGGCTAAATGCTAAGAATATTGCACTTTTTTGCACAAATGATATGGGCTATGCAATGCATCAGCTAGATATACATACAATCAGGGCCGTCTTTAAGGCAGGGCAAAAGGGAAAGCTGCCCTGGGCCCTGTCATTGTTGTGGGGGCCCAAAGCAGTTGCCGCATACTTGCCAACTATCACAGTTTAAATTCCCTTGTCCCTTGAAGTTTTAGTCCTGTGCTGTGTCCTGATATCTCAATGTGAAGTGCTGCTACTAATTCTGCCCAGCTCTGCCCTATTATTGTGTAAAGATAACTCATCTGCAGACCCTGTGTTTACGTGTAAATAACCACCATTCATATGTAAATAACGGGATCATTCATATGTAAATAGTGGCATCATTCATATAAATAGATGAGGCTGGCGGCATTCATATGTAAATAAAGGCTGCATTCATATGTATATCATGCCGCTCTGCAGTGAAGAGATGATGTGCTGTAACCTCTAGCAACCAATCAGTGAGTAGTATTACTGTATGTAATCTCTAGCAACCAATCAACAAGAAGAAATCATGTGCTGTAACCTCTAGCAACTAATCAGTGAGCCGTAATGTGTGCTGTAACCTCTAGCAACCAGTCAGTAAGTGGTAATGATATGCTGTAAACCTCTGGCAACCAATCACAATCACTGCCTGATCTGATACAGTAAACGGATTTTAAGTCTAGCTGATATTTATTGTATGACGGCCCTGCATACAATGTGGGAGGAGCACAGAATCGACCATTACCCAAATGTAATTTGTTTCTTTATTCTGTACTGTTTAATGCAGCTAATTTAGCAATAACATTGACTTTCTAATTCTCAGTTATTTTTTCATGAGTGTCTTTAGTATGGGCTTCACGTTTTTAACTGCTACTTCATTTGGAAGCCAAAGTGCTCCAAGGGCTTTCTAAATAAGTTCACAATGCTTGATAAATGTTCTACTAGTTGTCATAAAGCCTATTGACGTCCACAATTGGACAAAATACACAAACTGATTTTCTTTATTTTGCCTGTTATGCAGACCTGCCTCAGATGCATTAGCTCACATTAGCTTTCTGATTTCTCGTAGTGATGAGCCAAACATACCACATGGTTCAAGAAGGGTTCAGGGAATATGAGCACAGTTCAGGTGCTAAATCTAAGCCCTATTGCAATTACTTGGGAGCCAAATGGTTGAAATCAGTTCTGCTTATTTTCTAAGCTAATAGACTGGGGGGATGCCTTGACCCTACCTTTGAATTTTAACATTGGTGCCACGTATCTAAGATTCTACAGCAACACTGACATGTAAACCAGCGTCGGGTATGCAAATTAGGAGTTACGGCGATTCCCGACGGATTTTCGCGTTCGCTACGTCGCTGCTAGTCTAGTTTCCCGTCGCAAAGTTAGTTGTCTTTTGACCTGCCCTAACTTTACTCAGCAATCGTATTGCTGTTTAAAGTATGGCCGTCGTTCCCGCGTCGAAATTTTAAATTTAACGTCGTTTGCGTAACCCGTCCGGGAATACGGAAGTACGCTACGCGCGTCGCCGTTCGAAAAAATGATGTCACGGCGCGCAAAGCACGACAGGAATTGCGAAACTGAGCATGCGCAGTAGGTCCGGCGCGGGAGCGCGCCTAATTTAAATGGCACACGCCCATTTGAATTGGCCCGCCTTGCGCCGGAGGCTGCCAGCGTAGTTTTCATCGCAAGTGCTTTGTGAATCAGGCACTTGCGATGAAAACTTGCGGCGGTGTAACGTATCTACGATACGTTACGCCGCCGCAGTTCTATGTGAATCTGGCCCTCTGTTTCTAAACAAATGACCAGGGATTTGATACATTTATACCAGACTCTTATTGTAGATTAGATGTTAATAGGGTATACCTAAACAAAAAATGCAAAATGTTCCCTTTTTCTGGGATTTTTGACCTTGCAAGTGACATCACTAATTGTTAAGGACTTGGTGGTTAACTCACCAGTGTCCTTAACAATCATTGGCACTGGGAAGCTTTCAAATATAATAGTGGAAGTAATGTTATACATGATGCTCGACTCCGTACAAGTCAGCAGATTATTTGGTGTTGTGAGAATGCCTGAACAACCATAGGTTAGTCCAAACTTGTTTGAACTGAAACTTTAGCATTTTTCGGCATGTAAAAAACGACGTTATTTAAAAATGTCATTTAAAACTATCGTGTTTGAGCTTCACAGCATTTTTCGGGTTCTGAAAAAGGACAAAAAAAAAATTCGAACATGCTCTATTTTTTTACAACGTTTTAAACAATGTCGTTTTTCGGGTTGTAAAAAATGATCGCGTGTGGGATTTAACGACGTGAAAAACCCACGCATGCTCAGAAGCAAGTTATGAGACGGGAGCGCTCGTTCTGGTAAAACCATTCGTAATGGAGTAAACACATTCATCACGCTGTAACAGACAAAAAAACGCGAATCGTCTTTTACTGACACAAAATCAGCTAAAGCAGCCCCAAGGGTGGCGTCATCCGAATGGAACTTCCCCTTTATAGTGCCCTCGTACGTGTTGTATATCACCGTGCTTTGCTAGAGCATTTTTTTTCACTATCGTGTGTAGTCAACATCGTTTTAATGATGAAGTTGAAAAAAACGTTGGGCCAAATCCTCAAAAGGGATACGCAGGCGGAACTGCTGTTCAGCCTGCGTATCCCTGTGCCTATCTTTGGAACTGATCCTCAGAAGCAGTTTTCCAAAGATAGGCAGAAGATCTGACATCTGTAAGACACTTACACTTTTGCATACGTAAAATTAGGGCTGCTTTTACAAGGTGTAAACTGTTTACACCTTGTAAAAACAGACCTTTTTTTCGATCGCCGCGATTTTTTTAAAATTTTTAATTTTTTTTTTCGGCGCGTAACTTTTTTTTTAGCCGACGCAACTTTATTGTCCCGTCGCAATCCACAAAGCCCGGCGTAACGTCATTTCGCGCGCTGCCCGTCGGGAAAATTACGTCACGAGCATGCGCAGTACAGCCGGCGCGGGAGCGCGCCTCATTTAAATTGTAATCGCCCCCTGGAGAAGAGGACCGCCTTGCGCCGGGAGAATTTAAGTTACACGGCCTGAAATTTCTAGGTGAGTGCTTTGTGGATCAGGCACTTAGGTAGAAATTTTAAGGCAGTGTAACTTAAATGGGAAAAGATAAGTTAGGCAGGATCTTTGAGGATTTGGCCCGTTGTTTTTTCTAGAGGCTGAATTCATACACAAAATTGTCAATGGAGGATGTGGTCCTCTTTAGTTCTGTGGGATCGAAATAAATCAGACAAAGATATTGATGCAATTTAGTACATGGGCTAGTACAGAGGTATTGAATAAGGAGACCAAACAACAATTTGATACAACATTTTTATTTATCTTTGGTAAAATTGGCCACGGTGTCATCCATAAAATGTGGGGGCGGGGTTACAAAAATTTCTCAATAAATAAATTAAATTACAAAAGGCCAAATTGGCTAAACTTAAAACTTTAAAATCAAATTAATTGCTGTCCATCCAGCAAAAGCTGGACGACTACTCCCCCAATACGGACGACAACATGACTTATTATGACAAACTGACAGGGAAGGGTGGGCGGGCGGGCGATGCTGCTCGTCAGGAGACGTGACTGAGCAAATCGCCTCAGCCTCTCCCCTATATAGGCTCGTCCAGCGCGGGAATTACCTCACGCGAACGGACCTATGAGAGAAGGGGGCTGCCGCAACTAACCAATCAGAGGCTGTTACTACCCCAGAGCGCGGCAGCCCACTTCTCCCTCTGCGCTATCCCATGCAGGCTCAGCATATTGCCGTAGCCTTTCATGGGCTAGTACAGAGGTATTGAATAAGGAGACCAAACAACAATTTGATACAACATTTTTATTTATCTTTGGTAAAATTGGCCACGGTGTCATCCATAAAATGTGGGGGCGGGGTTACAAAAATTTCTCAATAAATAAATTAAATTACAAAAGGCCAAATTGGCTAAACTTAAAACTTTAAAATCAAATTAATTGCTGTCCATCCAGCAAAAGCTGGACGACTACTCCCCACCGGCCGGGGCCAACCGCGAAGCTGTTGGCCGAGGCCCCCCCACCACCGTGGCTGATTCGATCATGGACTGGATACCCATATTAAAAATGTCCAGGCCAATGCCTGACAGATGAATTTGGTCATCCCGAAACAACCCAGGCAAAAAACCCTCTAACTCGGAATGACGAAAGGAAGAGCCACCAATTGAAGGCATAAAACTATGGATTGTCCTATTAAGACGTCTGCGGATCCTATCCACGTAAAAAAGGGTGCCCTGCGGCGACCATAACAGTCTGGGAACCATCTCAGAAAATGCTAACACTGAACCCGGGAACATTTGAGTTATGGAATAGAGATCCCTTTTCATCTCACATAACAAGTCCCATGTGTTGAATTTACCCAAGTCATTAGCCCCCGCGTGGATAACTATCACTTGGGGTTGAGGCCAGACAGAAGACAAATAAACTAGGTGGTCTTTTACATTGCGCCACCGCATACCTCTAACACCTGACCATAAAATTAAAAATAAATCGGGATCAAGCCCCAGGTTAGCAGAGTATGATCTGGATCCGGAGTGCTTGTAAGCCCAGAACACGTAGGAGTGACCTATGACCCAAGCGATATTCCTGGATAAATCTGAAAGAAAATCATAAAGTTAGAAGACTGGGACGAACATATAACTTATATCTATTGCTGCCCCACCTACCCACTTTTTTAACCTTACTCTCCGAAAAACCTATGGAATCAGCTGTGGTGGCCGCGCCAATTCGGAAAGAATGGGAAGAAAAATGGTACCCAGATAAGTTCAAGCGCTTCAAACAGGAGGCCAGAACAGCTGAGAACTGATACCTTGTTAATGATGACAAGTCTTCATGAATAAAAAAGGAATCGTTACTAAATGGTCTGACCAAAAGATAATTACGAACATGAAACACAGGACAGATAGCCTCATTAGGAGAACTGGATAAGGAAAACCACTGACCAACCTGAGAGGACTTGGATCTGGACAAAAACAGGCGAATAGAACCGACGTCAAACTGGACATGAGAAAAACGGAGAAATGAAAAAGAGTTTCTGTTTGCTGCTGTAAACTCGCCTAACCTTAGGGCTCCAAAGAATGCGATGGAAAAAGCAGCCTTGAAAAGAAAAGACTCGAAACTAGATGAGCAGACATCTTGAAGGATCCCCAGAAGATCGATCAAAATGGGAATAGATATGGGACGCCTATTATCCGAAGAGGGCCTAGACTTCTTGAGGCCCTTCAAAACTTGAGTGACCTGAAAGAAAGAAGTAAGAGCAGGGAGGCCTGCAAACTTAAGGAAAAAAGAAACTCCAGCCAATATTTTACCTATGGAAGCCGGGGAAAGATTAGCTTGAATGAGAAAGGACAAAAAAGACAAAGCCACGTAAGAAGATACAGCTAGTGGATCCAAACCCAATGGTTGACAGAAAGAGCACCATTTGTGCCATGAAAGCCTATAATCCCTCCAGGTGTTTTCCGCTACCGAAGCCTTGAGATTCCGGAATATTATTCCCAAATTAAGCCCCAGAGGAAGTCTGGGCAAGGGGTGCCACGTTGATCCGCTGATGGCGCCAACTCTCGGAATCTCTTGAACTGTGAACGAGATAAAGAATCTGCTATGTTATTTTCTTTACCTGCAATATGCTCAGCTCTCAACCATATATTACAGTTCATACAATGTAGTACAAGGAAACGTAATAACCTTAAAACGGGATCAGACTTAGAAGACAGAGTATTGATGGCGAAAAAGACACCTTTATTATCTGTATGAACTAAAATTCTACGATTCCTAAAGATGTCTTCCCAAACAACCACCGACACTATCACTGGAAAAAGTTCTAACAGAACTAGATTTTGTAGTATCTCCTTCTGGAGCCAATCAGGGTGCCAGGACTGGGCGCACCAGCGCCCATCCAAGAAAGCCCCGAACCCAGAAGAGCCAGCTGCATCAGTGAAGAACTCCATCTGAGAACTATTAATAAAGTCCATTTGCCAGGCCGAGGAACCATTAAACTCATTTAAAAAAGCATCCCAAATTCTTAGATCATCCTTGATGCTTTTTGAAATCCGGAAATGAGCGTAAGGGTTCACCATACCTTTTATGGCTAACGAGAACCTGCGCGAAAAAAACCCTCGCCATAGGGATGACTCTGGCCGCAAAAGCAAAAAGCCCCAGCAAAGACTGTGCCTCCTTTAAGCACACCTTCTTACTTACAAGAAAAGTTGCAATCATAGACTTCATCTTATGTATCTTCTGCTGTGGCAATCTGAATTCCATTCGTTCAGAGTCAACCGTGATACCCAAAAATTCAATAACCGTAGTGGGAAAAACTGTCTTCTCCTGTGCCAGCGGCACTCCAAAGTCATGACAAACGTCAAAGAAAACCTGTAAAGATTCCATACACACTGATGACCCCCGGGGACCTAAAAACAAGAAGTCATCTAGATAATGTAGGATAAGGCCTTGAGGGATAATGACTGACACGACCCAATGTAAGAAGGAGGAAAAGGCCTCGAAATAAAAGCACGACAGTGAAAACCCCATTGGCATACATTTGTCGAAATAATATTGATTCAAAAATTGAAACCCCAATGAATTGAAGCCTTGTGGATGCACGGGAAGAAGGCGGAAAGCCGACTTAATATCGGCCTTTGCTAGCACAGCCCCCTGTCCTGCTTGCCTCAAAAGACACAAAGCCTCATCAAATGAGGCGTAGCAGACCGGAGCCTCCACAGAGTCATTGAGTGACGAATGCGGGGGATAAGATAGGTGGTGGATCAATCTGAACGCACCCTGCTCTTTTTTGGGTACAATGCCTAACGGGGACAACCGAAAATTAGAGAATGGCGGGTCATTAAAGGGACCAGCAACCCTACCCTCAGACAATTCTTTGTAAATTTTCTCAAGTACTAAGTTAGAGTGCATGGATACAGATACTAAATTTTTTACTGGTACACACCCTGAACCAGAAAAGGATGGCACTAAGAAACCATTAGCAAAACCTTCAGTTAGCAGAGCCGCCATCCTGAGGTCTGGATAGCGCTCGAGCCATGGGCGCATTCTTGCCAGGCTCACCGGAGTCGGGGCCTTTCCCATGTGTGTCCTTGGGTCCTGAATGAGAGGAACTTGCGGCAGCTTTACGAAAACATCTGCTCGCCGCGTGAGTACCACCACAATAAGAACACTCATGTCTGTATCTACAATTTAATAAGAATTTACATTGACCCTCATTAAATGCAAAGCATACACCCTTCCTGACTGGACTCTGACCATTAGGAGAGGGGCGAGGGGTGAACTGGGGCCTTGGTGGCAGCATAAGGTTTAACCATAAACCCACGTCCTTAGCCCCCCAATGCAGCGAGGGGTGCACAGCTAGTTTTTGACGAAAATTCTCGTCATATGAGAACCATGCGGAGCCGCCAAAGTGGCGAAAGGCCTCCGCAATGATATCCAGGTGTTGGAATAAACCTGAACACTTCCCAGGGAAGCGTTCTCCCATAACTGCTGCATAGATACAGAATGCTTGCAGCCAGTTTTGAAATGTCTTAGGAACCGCTCTCCTCCTATCCTCCTCCGTTCTTTCGCTGGACTGTCTGTCAGACTTAGCCAAAAACTCCTTGGAAGATGGCAGAAGTGATAATATGTCAAGATATTCACCCCTCCAAATTTTTTCTTTGACTGATTTAGACAGATGAAAACCCAGCGGGGATAAACTGCAAGGGAGGGGTTCCTTAAAGGAAGACTCGCTGACCATAGCAGCAGAGGATCTGAGGGGTAAAGTATTATGAACAGAAGGACACCTCACATTCGATTTGGTAGTAACATCTTTATCTAGCAGAGAGGGATGACCAGCCTCATGCCACACCACACCAATCTCCTCCATATCAATAGCATTATCGCTATTTCCAGCACCAGCCTCCTGTGCACTCTGACTTACTGTGCATGTCTGAGTACTCAGACTCTCACCTGGTTGTACATACATATTTACATTTTGTGAGGAAAAATCCGCACATGACCATGTACCCCTTTGAACTGCTGCACAATGACAGATAAAAATTCAATCAGACTAGAAAATGCAGATAACTGGTTAACATTTCTGAAAACAACTTCAGGTAAAACATGCTCACCCAAGTCCCCAGGAGGGGGGGAAGAGGCAGCGCTGCTCCCTTGCTGGCAAGAAGCACCTCTTGTTGCAGCTCCCTCAGCTTGAGGAGCTAAATTATTACTCTTACATTTCTTCTTTCTCCCAGGCTGTTTCCTGGGGGCGCCCACGCTCGTCTCTGGTACTGCAGCTGGGCTGGGAACGGATGAGACAGAGCCACTCTCCTCTGACAGGCATCGCTTCAGCCACTCCTCACCTCCCCTGCTCTCCGCCTTCTCCAGGAGTCTGCATAAGAGCTCCTCACGGCTGTCCGGAACAGCGCGCTTCATCCTGAGAGAGAGAGAGGGAGAGGCGGGCGATGCTGCTCGTCAGGAGACGTGACTGAGCAAATCGCCTCAGCCTCTCCCCTATATAGGCTCGTCCAGCGCGGGAATTACCTCACGCGAACGGACCTATCAGAGAAGGGGGCTGCCGCAACTAACCAATCAGAGGCTGTTACTACCCCAGAGCGCGGCAGCCCACTTCTCCCTCTGCGCTATCCCATGCAGGCTCAGCATATTGCCATAGCCTTTCAATCTAAAATAATAAGCACCGGCAAAAGGCCTCAGTGATACATATTTCATTTATTTATAGAAATAAACTAGTGGTTAGATACATTTAAAATATCACAAACAAAAATGCATATTACAAAATAGGTTATTTAAACCTTTAGCCCTTTACTGTTTGTTTATCAGTGTACTTTTTATATTAACAAAATATAATGAGTTCATATCAATTAATATGGATTTTCTTTGTTAAGATATAGAATTTCTTTTAAGGAATTCCAGCAAAAGATTATCACTAGTTTATCATGGTTGATATGAGCAATATAAATTAACCAATAGCACATTAGTAACATTTGTTTGCAGGTTAACAGAAGGCCAATTGAACTACTGGTTGTATTTGGGATGAGAGGTAAATTTGTCCCAGATTTAGGCAATTTACTGAATATTTTTAATTTTCTTCTTTACTCTCAGCTTCTTTACTTTCAGTCTGCTCAGGGATTTTGCTCCACGATAAAACCAGTTTGTGTGCATGTCAGACAGGGGACCATTACATTACCTGTATGGTGAAAGAGAACTCATGTTTGGTGAAACACAGCCTGTGTGGCAAATACTTTGGGCCAGATTCACAAAAGAGATACGACGTTGTCACCACCTCTGTTCCTTTTAGTAAGAACACTGCCCACTGTTTTCCACACAAGGTGGGGGAATCTTGACAAATAAAGGATGCCAAGGTCAATTGATTTCACAGTCAGATCCATGTTAGCCACTTCTATAATTGGTAGTTCTGCATGTAAAGTCACCCTTGCGTAGCTTCCCAAACTTCACATAGGTGTGAATGCTACTGCTGGTATACAGCCTCTCTCAAAACAGCCAACCTCCCACATATCAATTTAGTAATATTGTTTAATATCTTTTCCTACATAGTCAAATCAATCTAGAAGCTGCTGCAATCAATACTCACAAATGCTCACTGACCCACAAGAATGTAAAGCATTATTTTGCAGTTGAGTTTTGTTGTGTTTTAGCCACTCTGTTTTTTATTTTATGATGAGTTACACAGCAAGGAATACCATTTCAGATAAAAACTTACTGAACCGAACAGGTTTCAAGCAGAGGCAAAAGCACACAGCAAAGGTAATAAAATGTTTGCAGTTGTTGGTTTTTGACCTTCATTTTCTCTACCATGGTCATCACTCATCCAGGTTGTGAATCCTTCCTTCAGACAGTGCACCAAATAAACTGTCCTTATATAACTTGTCTTAACAATGTGTCTAATTTGAAATTCACAGCAGTGTATGGTCTTGTGTATGGTCTTGTGGTAGATCAAAAGTGAAATTAATTTATTGGCTTGGTTTCTAGACTGGCTGATACTAAAATGAGGCAAACTCTATCACCATAGAGAACATATTGCAGCAACTCAGGAGCTTGTAGCTACAGTACTTGTGTTGGATTTATCTTAAACATAGTTATACATTTCACATATGTGGATTAAACAGCATGCAGCTTTGAAAATACATTGCTGCAACCTACTGAATAAGACAGAAGTAGTAACAAAATTTACTCTTTTTGATAGTTACTATATCTGAAGTGGCACATTTAATTCTAAGTATATACCTACAACTGGAAGCATTTACCAGCTAGAATTCAAGTGGTTGTAAAGGTAAAAGCATTCTCTGCATTAAGGTAAAAAACCTTTTTAGTAGTAGTTCCCCAACTTGCCCCCCTAAATAATCACCTCGGTCCAATCTTGATCCAGTGCTGTGCACTCTGCAGCAGCTCTTCTCCCTTCTCCCCTATCTCAGAGTCTTGGCTGAGAGCAGCAGGAGCCATTATACGGCAGCTGTTTGAAGAGGAACACCGTTGTTATGGCAGCAGATAGCTGCCATAACCCCGGTATCCTCTTCTTCAGCGAGCGGAAGTGGTCTCAGTGGGGGATCCACTGCAAGATCAGTTTTATCCAGGGTGGGAGAGGGGCCTTCTCCCGCAGCACTCCAGTGGTCTCCGCCACTTACTGGAGCCGTCGTTAGCGGTGGAGGCGATCGGGTCCTTGTCCCTCAACAGCCTGGAGCCAAGTGGGGGAAAGATTGCCTCCACTCGGCCCCATAGCATTGCATTGGAGGGCAGAAGTGATGTCAAATGTCACTTTTGTCCATGCTCTTTGTAAAAAAGAATGACATTTAATTTTAGTTTTTTTTTGTTTATTGCATTTTAGTGTAAATATTAGATCTTTTTCACCCCTAATCTCACATTTAAGAGGTCCTGTCATGCTTTTCTTCTACTGTATTACAAGGGATGTTTCCTTGTAATAGGAAAAAAAAAGGGACCCACATTTTTATTTCTTTAAAAATATATATATTTAAAAAAAAAAAGTAAAATAAATAAATAATATAAAAAAATTTAAAGCACCTAGGGTAACCTTGCTTTGAAATTTACATTTAATGATAGTGGTTTAAACTGGTAAGTTATTGGCTTTTACAGATTTTTTTTTCAAACTTTTTGTAATTAATAATATTTTAAATTGAATTCAAAGTTTGTATGCCTTTAAAATACTATGATAATAATTGTATTTATTTATTTTGTTTATGGTATAATATAAGTACAACATATGTATTTTTCATTTATATATTCAAGAGGAGCTGTTTTTAACATATATTTCCCACAGACTCTAAGGCCGCGTACACACGACCGGTCCATCCGATGAGAATGGTCCGACGGACCATTTTCATCGGTTCACCGCTGAAGCGGCCTGATGGTTTGATGTGCGTACACACCATCAGTTCAAAATCCGATCAGGTCAGAACGCAGTGACGTAAAACACAACGACGTGCTGAAAAAAATGAAGTTCAATGCTTCCAAGCATGCGTCGACTTGATTCTGAGCATGCGCGGGTTTACTAACCATCGGTTTGGACCTATTGGTCAGCGGTCCATCGGTTCGATTTTAAAGCAAGTTCTCTAACTTTTGTCCAAAGGACAAAAAATCGATAGGGCGTAGACACGGACGGATGAACTTCGGTCCGTTTTCATCGGTTTGAACCGATCGTGTGTACGCGGCCTGAGAGTGTCTGAAAAAAAAAAAAAACAGATAGTAGACATCCATGTATTATATTTGAAGAGGCTTGTTAGAAGGCGTGTCTCCTAAAGTGGAACTGTGCTTATACCAACTTGATAAAAAATAAAGTTCTTTAGCAAGAAACATACATTCTGCATTAATAATTATGCTACCAAAATAAGTGTGTGCTATAAATTGCCTCCACCATTGATCCTGCCTCTTCTTGCTGGAGGCTGTCATTTTGTGGAAGCCCAAGGCCCCTGAATAGCAGTAAATCTTTAGGATTTCCGCAGATCGGCCTCTGCAAATTTGGCACAGTGCCTAAAAAAAATAGAGAGCAACTGAGCATGTGTAGAGCAGGGTCTGACAGTGTATTACTGAATTTTAAATGTTAATAATAAACTTTATTTTATATAGCGACGTTAAAGGTAGCTTCTCAAAGCACTTTACAAAAAAATAAACACAAGAAAGGCACATTATAAATCAAAGGAAAAAAGGGGCAATTATGTGAAAGCCTGTCTAAAGAATTTTTTTTTAGATTAAATTTAAATGAGTTTAGAGAAATTACTCTCTGATATTCTTTAGCAGTGAATTCCACAGTTTTGGAGCATTGCAGGCAAAGGCTCTGTCTCCCATTGAATGTAGGTGAGCAGAGGGGACACACAGAAGACCATAATTTGAGGAGTGGAGGTTACAAGTGGGGGAGTAAGTTTATAAAAGAACAGACAGATAATGGGGTGCCAAGCCATGAAGAGCGTTATTGGTCAGCAAAAGGATCTTAAGGTCTATGTGAAACCTGACAGGTAGCTGCTGCAAGGACTCCAGGATAAGGGTAATATGGTCACTTGTATCAGACTTAGTCAGGATTCTGGCTTCAGAATTTTGTACATATTGTAGTCAAATAATAGTGGATTTAGATACAGCAGCGAGTAGAGCATTGCAGTAGTCAAGTCGGGAGAACACAAATGTATGGATCAGCTTTTCTGCTACAGTGTACAGTGTGATAACATAGGGCGCAGTCAAGCAATGTTTCTCAAGTGAAAAAAAGATGTTCTGACAACATTTGATCAAATGTTAATCTAGCATCAAATATTGAAAAAAATGTAGTTGCGCTGTGATAAGCTATATAAAAGGAACTGCAAAAACTGCAGCAAAGTGATGATAAAAAATGCAAATGAAGCAATAACCAATGTGTTAAAACATAAGTTCAGTGAAGTCCAAAGAAAACACAATTAAGATGAATTCTTCTGCGATTCAAAAGTAAGGAAATCAACCACCAAAAGTGAAGACACCATAAGGAATGCAGGCTTACCAAATGGCAAGCAAAGATAGCTTGCGGCTGTAAACCCCAGCCTGGGCCTTTAGCAGGGACTGCAGCACTCGCCAGTGAAGATAATCAACGGATCATCAAAAGCACAGATGTCCCCAGGCAGATGAGATACCCAAAAAGTAATAGGACTCACAATAGTAAAATAAAAATACCGTAGATAAAGTGTAAAATGTATTGAGATAAAACACTTACAAGAGAACGATCGTATAAGAAGCATAAAAACAAAGCCGGTCGACTAATCGAACGCCCGTCCGCTCGGACTGTCACGCGATAACGTCAGCACGTCTCCTCTCCTGACACACGTTTCATCACACAAATTTCGTAGTCTGGGGCAGACGACGTCATTTGTGTGACGAAACGCGCGTCGGGAGAGGAGACGTGCTGACATTATTTGCGTGACACTCCGAGCGGACGGCGTTGGCTTAGCTGGCCAGCTTTGTTTTTATGCTGCTTATACGATCGTTCTCTTGTAAGTGTTTTATTATTATTGTTGTTCACTTAGCGCTGTATTTTTTTCTATTTTAGCATCAAATATTACCTCTAGATTTTTCAATTTAGACTGAAGCTCAAGTACAGCACCGTCTATAGATAGGCTATCAGGACTGGCATTACATAATTGATGGGGGGCTGCAAGACTGCAGTCGTGTCACAATTAAATTGAAGGAAATTATGGGACATCCAAGGTTTTATATCACAAATACAGTTAGATAGGAAAGAAGCAGCCAAAGTAGAATTCAGTTTAGTGTGGACGTGTATTTACAGCCATTTTGCCTTCCCGGTGTCATGTGACTCGTTAGTGTTACAAGGTCTCATGTGTGAATGGGGAGCAGGTGTGTTAAATTTGGTGTTATCACTCTCTCATACTGGTCACTAAGAGCTCAACATGGCACCTCATGGCAAAGAACTCTTTGAGGATGTGAAAAAAAAATTGTTGCACTACATAAAGATGACATAGGCTATAAGAAGACCCTGAAACTGAGCTGTAGCATGGTGGCCAAGACCATACAGTGGTTTAACAGGACAGGTTCCGCTCAGAACAGGCCTTGCCATGGTCGACCAAAGAAGTTGAGTGCACATGCTCAGCGTCATATTCAGAAGTTGTCTTTTTGGAAATAGACATATGAGTGCTGCCAGCATTGCTGCAGAGGTTGAAGGGGTGGGGGTCAGCCTGTCAGTGCTCAGACCATACGCTGCATATTAGTCTGCATGGCTGTCGTCTCAGAATGAAGTCTCTTTTAAAGCTGAAGCACAAGAAAACCTGCAAAAAGTTTGTTGAAGACAAGAAGACTAAGGACATGGACTACTGGAACCATGTCCTGTGGCCTGATGAGACCAAGATTATTTGGTTCAGATGGTGTCAAGCGTGTGTGGCGGCAACCAGGTGAGGAGTACAAAGACAAGTGTGTCTGCCTACAAACAAGCATGGTGGTTGGAGTGTCATGGTCTGGGGCTGCATGAGTGCTGCTGGCACTGGGGAGCTACAGTTCATTGAGGGAACCATGAATGTCAACATGTACTGTGACATACTGAAGCAGAGCATGATCCCCTAACTTCGGAGACTGGGTCACAGGGCAGTATGTCAACATGATAACGACACACCTCCAAGACGACCACTGCCTTGCTAAAGAAGCTGAGGGTAAAGGTGATGGACTGGCCAAGCATGTCTCCAGACATAAACCCTATTGAGCATCTGTGGAGCATCCTCAAACAGAAGGTGGAGGAGCGCATGGTCTGTAACATCCACCAGCTCTGTGATGTCATCATGGAGGAGTGGAACAGGACTCCAGTGGCAACCTGCAAAGCTCTGTTGAACTCCATGCCCAAGAAGGTTAAGGCAATGCTGGAAAATAATGGCGGCCACACAAAATATTGACACGTTGGGCCCAATTTGGACATTTTCACTTAGGGGTGTACTCACTTCTGTTGCCAGAGGTTTAGACATGAATGGCGTGTTGAGTAATTTTAAGGAGGCAGCAAATTTACACTGTTATACAAGCTGTACACTCACTACTTTGCATTGTAGCAAAGTGTCATTTCTTCAGTGTTGTCACATGAAAAGATATAATAAAATATTTACAAACATGTGAGGGGTGTACTCACTTTTGTGAGATACTGTAGCTATACCTGCAAAATGGGCGAGCCTGAAGAAATCTAACCAGACTTAATTTTCTGACTAAAGTTCCACTTTAAAGTTAAGGGAAAAAAGCACTCTGGTTTTTATTATTTTCTTAAACATACTGTATGTAGAAGCTTTAATGAGACACTACTGTGTGTTTGTCCTGAAAAGGTCTAATTGGATAGAAGGGCTATTTTAGGATATGAGTTAATGGATAAAATCGTTTTTCTTTATTTTGTTTTTATTGATAATGAGAAGAAATGTTACTTTGAAATAATCTGTGTAAGCAGATACAGTAACTGTTGTTAGGAACCTAAACAATAATAATTTGTGTTTGATTTCAAAGGTAGACAAAAATAATTAAAAGGGCTAGAATAATAGTGTTGATAACCAAAGCTAAGAAATCCGCTGCATACTTGCTCATTTACAAGTCTGTGTAAATATTAAGGGAGTTTAAATAGAGTAATATATGCCTAAAGCCATTTTTTTTTTAACGCTTTAGATAGAGAAGGGAATTGTTAACAACATCTGTTTTCTAGTGGGGACAACAGTAGACCATGCCTGCTTAATGTGGATTGAAACAAATAGTGCCTAAACAAAGACTTAAATTGCTGGATCACCAGGTATTACATATATTAACCACTTCAGCCCCAGACCATTTGGGTGGTCAAAGACCAGGCCACTTTTTGCGATTCGGCACTGCGTCGCTTTAACAGACAATTGCGTGGTCGTGCGACGTGGCTCCCAAACAAAATTTAAGTCCTTTTTTTTCCCACAAATTGAGCTTTCTTTTGGTGGTATTTGATCACCTCTGTGGTTTTTATTTTTTGCGCTATAAACAAAAATAAAGCGTCAATTTTGAAAACACGGGGTACACACGGTACACGAAGCCGAGATCAGTGTCATTCTCACTAGGCAGAGCAAGGAGATGCTTGTTTACCTCCGTGAGATGATCCCGAGGATCCCCGCACCACAAGTTAAAAAATAAAATGAAAATTGCTAATGAAATTGCAGTTAACATACTCTTTGGCCCCGTACACACGAGAGGATCAATCCGCTGGAAATGATCCGCGGACCGGTTTCAGCGGATAGATCCCCTGGTGTGTACGATCCAGCGGATATTTTTCCGCTGATTTTTTTCCCCGGGGATGGATTTCCAGCGGATCAAAATTTCTTAGCATGCTAAGAAATCTATCCGCTGGAATCCAGTCCAGCGGATTGATCCGCTGGTCTGTACAGACTCAGTGGATCAATCCGTCCGATTCCATCCCTCGCATGCATCGTAATGATTTGACGCATGCGTGGAAGTCCCTATATGACAGCGTCGCGCAAGTCGGCGCGTCATCATCGTGGCGACGGCGCGACACGTCACCGCGGAGGGAATTCCGCAGGGATTTTGATCTCATGGTTAGTACAACCATGAGATCAAAATCCGCCAGAGGATTTATCCGTGGAAACGGTCCTCCGGACCGTTTCCACGGATCGATCCTCTCGTCCTCTCGTGTGTACTAGGCCCTTAACTAATACAGCAATAACTAATGTACCAAAATAGTAAATTTTGCTTGGGGTAAGCAAGCAAAGCAACCTCCCTCCTGCATCATACCAGGCCACATTCCCTCATCATTGGGAGAATTACTTTGCAAGGAAAGGGGGCAGTGTATCGACACCCCATTCAAGGCACCTTATCATCATGTTGAGGGAAACAATGGCCTTATCCTTGTATCCTGTCTATCAAATGGCATGTGGAGGTCTGGGGGTAGACTAGGAATTTGGAAACCAAAATAACAACATTTTTACAGCACATTTAAAAGCTAACAAATTATGCTGTCCATCAATTTGCTTTAAAAACAGATGTTTTATTTGTATCACATTTGCAAATATATGTGGAAGCCACACCACCTTGTAAAGGCCCTCTGTGAGATGTAGTCTATGAAAGTCTCCGTGTGGAAGCATTTATAGCAATGGATAAATAAAAGGCAGGTATATGCCTGAAGATACCCAATTACTCCTATGCAGGAACACAAGAGAAGCTCAGTACAACACAATGGCCGCTAAAGACACCCAGTGAGTTCCTGTACCGATTCCAACAACTTAAACAGAGTTCAAAACCTCCCAATTTTATAATTGTACCTTTTTACATCCCCCCCCCCGAAAAAAACGTTGTTTACCTCTAGGTAAAATACATGCATGGGAGATTACTCCCACTATAAAGAGGAAGTAAACCCTGATGGGTTTTACTTCCTCTTTTTTGTTTCTAGCAAACCCTGCAAATTAAAAGAATAATGGGCTACTACATCGCATACTAGCCCATTATGTGACACCAGGGTTGCCAAACCGTGCAGGTTTAGGAGATATCCAGGGTAGCTACAGGTAAGCCTTATTATAGGCTTACCTGTAGCACCTATGTAGTGTAATGCAGCATGCCTTATATTGGAACACAAACATAAATTGTTGACATTAAAATGTGAAGGTTTAGCCTATTATAGGCTGTGTGTACAGAGCAAAAAATGATAATATACAAGAGCTTTATACATCCTATGCAATTTTAAACACAAGGTGCACATAGGAAGGTTTAAAATGCTTTTAATAGGAGCTTTTCTGTCCTGTAGTATTTTGATTGATTTGTTTTTATTTATATGCTGTATATTTACATACCCTTGCCTTGGCCACTCCTATCTCTGAGGCCCCGTACACACGACCGAGTTTCTCGGCAGAATTCAGCCAGAAACTCGATCGGAGCTGGATTCTGCCGAGAAACTCGGTCGTGTGTACACTTTTCACCGAGGAAGCCGACGAGGAACTCGTCGGGCCAAATAGAGAACATGTTCTCTATTTCCTCGTTGTTCAATGAGGAAAGTTGGCCCGCCGAGATCCTCGGTGGCTTCAACACAGAACTCGACGAGGAACTCGATGTGTTTGGCACGTCGAGTTCCTCGGACGTGTGTACGGGGCCTAAGACTATGCTCAATCAGGATAAAAACACATCTGCGAGAGTTACAGCTTGGGAAGTTGGATGGAGTAAAACATTTTGACATGAAGTGATATGATCAGTGTGTGCTCTTTCTTGATAAAAAAAAATAACAAACATGTCATACTTACCAGCTCTGTGCAGTGTTTTTGCACAGAGCTGCCCCAATCCTCCTGTTCTCAGGTCTACCGCCGGCACTCTGGGCCTCTCCCCCTTGGCGAGTGCCTCCATAGGAAGCACACATGTTCGCTCCGGAGACGCGCTCTCTGCGTCAATAAGACACAGAGAGCGCGGCTAAGCCCCTCCACTTCCACTTCAGTAGCCTTGATTGACAGCAGTGGGAGCCAATGGCTTTTTTGCAAATATATGTGAAAGCCACACTGCCTAGCCAAAGCCCTATATGCAGTGTTGTCCTGCGGACACATTGGATGACTTCAACTTTCATTGTCCTGTGCTGTGCTGGGCTTGTGATGTGTCCTTGTATCTTTAACTACTTTCTCCTAGCGCACTGTAGTTGTACTGAGAATGGGTGGCAGCTCCAGGCTGGGCAGCATACCTGTACCTGTAAATCTTGGTTGAACACAGCAAGAGTTTGGCAGCTGATTTCAGCCAATGATTTTTGTTTGAAACCTGAGGTTCGGTTATGGCCAATCACATGCAGAGTTCTGTGTTTACAAAAACACAGAACTGTGTACAGGGAACAGTGATCTGGATATTTCTTCTCAGGGAGAAAAATGTTGGATATATTCAACAAACTATAGCTTAGAATATATATATTAGAATGCAGTTTAGATAAAGGACACAAGATGTCGCTAGTGATCATTGATATGCTAGACTGTGTTCTTTATGATATGTTGTGTTTTCTGTATCACAGTGATGTACTCGTTGGTATTTCTCTTACTGCTTGTAATCTGTGTGTTCTTCTTACCATGAGGCAGAGATACATCTTTGTCTGCCTGATGATCCTACAATAAACAAGCCTGTTCCTGTTACTACAGAATATGTCTGATCTGAATTAGACTCTGCTGCACTTATCCATCATACTCTGCAACAGGTTATGGGCCCAGAGTCCGGATAAAGTCTGACCAGGTGCAGCCTAAGCAGAACAAAAGCCTGAACGGAAGACAGCGTGGCTGATGCGGAGATCGACATAAAGAAGCTTTCCAGTGACATCTCCTATAGACAAGTAAGACTGTTTATATATAAAGGAGGGATAAAATGTCCGGAAACTCAGAGCTTAAACTCTCAGTGGCAAAGCTGAATAATGACAATTACCAGCTATGGGAGTTTAAAGTGGAAATGCTGTTATCCAGAGATGACTTGTGGGAGGTTACCACTACAGACAGACAACAGGATAATAATCAGGACTGGGACAAGGAAAACAGACAAGCACGTGCCACAATAAGTTTACTAGTAGAAGATGATCAGCTCATTCATATACGCAATGAGGACACAGCGAAAGGCATGTGGGATATACTGAAAAGACTGCATGAAAGACCCAGTTTAAACAGCTGTTTATGCTGCGGAAACTTTACAAAATGAGACTTGGCAGAGAACAGGACATGCAGGAGCATATAAACGCAATGCTGAAAGTGATTGCGCAACTCAGATCAATCGGGGAGAACATAACAGACAGTCACATTGCAGCCATGTTGTTATGCAGTTTACCTGATACATACACTGCACTGATAAATGCACTGGAGACACGAGCCGAAACAGATTTGACGGTAGCATTTGTAAAAACCAGGCTCATAGATGAGTATCAGAGAAGAAAGGAATTAGTGCATGACTCCACAGAAACCGAAACCAGTACCGCTCCTAAAGCTACAGACGCAAGATTACACAGAAAAGAAACCAGAGTGTGTTTCAGATGCCACAAACAGGGACACATAAAGAAAGACTGTACTATATGGAGAGCAGAGCAAATGAGACAACGTCCCTCTTATGCTAAACAAAAGGTCAAAACAACAATCCATGACCCAAGGGAAGGCAACTGGAATGCCACATTTAAAGCGACAGGCAACAATAAATGCCAAGACCGGTGCATCGATTCAGGGGCAACCAGTCACATGACGAGTGATAGAAGTTTCTTCACAGAACTTGATCCGAACAACAAAGAAACTATTTACCTTGCAGATGGAAGCAAAATACATGCAGAAGGATGTGGGCACGGAACCCTTGTATGCCCTAATGATGCTGGACACAATTTAACCATACCAGTGAAAGATGTGCTTTATGTTCCTAATCTAGAAGGAGGACTCTTATCTGTGAAACGTCTAACAGCCAGAGGACTCACTGTCAAATTCCAAGGTGACAAGTGTTCCATTCTAAACGGCAAACAGACAATAGCAAGTGCCAAGCTGGATGACCATCTATATCACCTCAACACAGTGAAGGAAAAGGTGAGACTATGTACACACAAGCACAATGACTGTATACATATATGGCACAGACGTCTAGGTCACAGACACCCAGAATGCATACAGGAACTACAGAGGAGGAATCTGACAAGGGATCTGATAATATCCCCTTGTCCAGTCACTGTCAAATGTGAGTGTTGCATCAAATCCAAAGCTACAAGAGCAACACTTCCCAAAGTCAGTCAAAAGAGAGCTTCAAGACCACTTTACTTAGTTCACAGTGACGTGTGTGGTCCCCTAAACCCACCAACATCTGGAGGCAACAGGTACATAGTGACTTTCATAGACGACTATTCAAGATATAAAGTTACCTACTTAATGCAACACAAGAGTGAAGTTTTCGACAAATTACAAGACTATGTAACAAAGACAAGTAACAAGTTTCAGAGGAAGCCTCTCATACTCCGGAGCGATAATGGAGGTGAATTCACAGGAGGTAAGATACAAGAGTACTTAAAAAGGCATGGAATAGAACATCAAAAGACAGTTCCGTATACACCAGAACAAAATGGAGTAGCTGAAAGAAAGAATAGAACTCTGACCGAAACGATCAGATATATGCTGACAGATTCTGGACTAACACAAAAATACTGGGGTGAGGCAGCCAGGACAGCTACATATTTGCAGAACATACTTCTTTCCAGAACAGTGGAGAAAACCCCATATGGCACAATGAGAAACCAAGTGTAAAACATCTAAGGCCCCGTACACACGATAGAATCCATCCGCAGATAAATCCCAGCAAATGGGTTTCTGCGGATAGATCCTATGGTGTGTACATGCCAGCGGATCTGTTTCCACGGAGAAATCTCCTCTGGGATGGATTCCAGCAGATCGGATATTTGCTGTGTTGCACAACAAATCCATCTGCTGGAATCCATTCCAACGGATGGATCCGCTCGTCTGTACAGACCTACCGGATCCATTCGTCCAAAGGGATTCCCCGCACACGTCGTAATGATTTGACGCATGCGTGGAATTCCTTATATGACAGCGTCGCGCCCGTCGCTGCGTCATAATCGCGGCGACGGCGCGACACGTCATCGGCAGAGGATTTCCGCGCGGATTTCAATGCGATGGTGTGTACACTCCATCGCATCGAAATCTGCGGAAATCTTTGAGAGGATTTATCCGTGGAAACGGTCCGCTGGACCGTATCTGCGGATAAATCCTCTCGTGTGTATGGGGCCTAAGAGTATTTGGATGCAAAGCATTTGTCTACATACCTGAAGAAAAACGCACCAAGCTCCAAAACAGAGCATTTGAAGGTATCTTCGTTGGATACAGTGACAGTGTCAAAGGTTACAGAATCCTAGATCCCAGAACAGCCAAGGTTACCATTAGCAACAGCGTAACTTTTGTTGAAGATTTAAGAGACAATGTAATGACAACAGTAGAAGCAAGAATACAAGAGAAAACTGACATTGACCAGCCCATCTCTGTAACTTCTGAACAAACAGTTGAAGTGAGTATAGACGCAACCAGTACTGAAGAGCAGACACAAGAAGGCTCAGACACAAAAATTAGACGGTCAACAAGAGAAAACAAAGGTAAACCACCTATACGTCTCTCATACAAAGCAAGTACTGCCAGTATCAACGAACCTGTAAAATGGGAAGACATATCTCAACTTTCAGAACAAGAAGCAACTAAATGGATAAAGGCTGCTGAGGAAGAGCTCAAATCCATGCATGACACTAAAACATGGACACTTACAGAACTACCACCCGGAAGGAAAGCCATAGGCTGTAAATGGACTTTTAAAGTGAAATACAATGCAGATGGCACAATTGAACGATACAAAGCAAGACTAGTAGCCAAAGGCTATTCTCAAAAATATGGGGCCAGATCCACAAAAGAGATACTCCGACTTAAGTGCTGTTCAGTCTGTGTGTAACTTTGGAAACGATCCTCAAAAGGCTTTTTCCAAAGTTAGGCAGAAGATCCGGCATGTGTAATTGAATTACACTGCCGAATCTTAGGATGCAGTACCGCATCCGCCGCTGGGGGCATTTCGAGTCGAAATGCCGTTTCTAGTATGCAAATTAGCACTTAAGGCGATCCACAAAGCTTTCCAGCTTCCTTTTTGCGCCGTAAGTGTTATTTTGCAAGTGTAAAATTAGGGCTGGTTCTACAAAGTGTAAACTAGTCACACCATGTAAAAGCCCATTCCAGCGACGGCATTTGGTATGCTTTCCCGAGGGAGAACTCCACGGCAATTTGTAAAAAACAAAACCGGCATGGGTTCCCCCCCAGGAGCATACCAGGCCCTTAGGTCTGGCATGGGTTGTAAGGAGACCCCCCCACGCCGAAAAATTGACGTAGGGGGTCCCCCTACAATCCATACCAGACCCGTATCCAAAGCACGCTACCCGGCCGGCCAGGAAAGGAGTGGGGACGAGCGAGCGCCCCCCCCCCTCCTGAGCCGTGCCAGGCCGCGTGCCCTCAACATGGGGGGGGTTGGGTGCTCTGGGGCAGGGGGGCGCACTGCGGGCCCCCCCACCCCAGAGCACCCTGTCCCCATGTTGATGAGGACAGGACCTCTTCCCGACAACCCTTGCCATTGGTTGTCGGGGTCTGCGGGCGGAGGCTTATCGGAATCTGGGAGTCCCCTCAAATAAGGGGGCCCCCAGATACCGGCCCCCCACCCTAAGTGAATGGATATGGGGTACATCGTACCCCTATCCATTCACCTGTAGGCAAAAAGTTAGTTAGTAAACACACAACACAAGGCTTTTTAAAATATTTTATTATTCTGCTCCGGATGCCCCCCCTGTCTTCGTTATTAGCTCAATTAGCAGGGGGGGCTTCTTCTTCCGCTCTCCGGGGGTCTTCCACTCTCCGGGGGTCTTCCGCTCTCCGGGGGTCTTCTCCGCTCTCCGGGGGGGGGCTTCTCCGGACTCCGGGGGGCTTCTTCCATCTTCTCCCCTCTTCCGCTGTTGACTCGGCGAACCCCGGTTCTTCTGCAGCTCTCCGGTGCCTTCTTCTTCAGCGCTGGCTGCCTGCTATGTTTGTGTGTTAGCTCGATTTCAAACAGGCAGCCAGCGCGGTCTTCTGTGGCGTCAGGGTCTTCTCTTCCTTTCTTCCGATGTTGCCTCGTCGCCTGTTGTCGCTGTAATGATGGAAGCGCGCCTTGCATCCCATTTATATAGGCATCACCGTCCCATCATGCTCCGGCAGGTACCCACGTGGTTTCCCCGACGCAACTTTTTTAAGCCGTCGCGATCCTCAAAACTCGGCGTAACGTAACTTCGCGCATGCGCAGTACGGCCGGCGCGGGAGCGCGCCTCATTTAAATGGGACTCGCCCCATTTGAATAGGAACGCCTTGCGCCGGCGGAATTTTAGTTACACAGCCTGAAATTTCTAGATAAGTGCTTTGTGGATCAGGCACTTAGGTAGAAACTTTAAGGCAGTGTAACTTAAATGGGATTTTTTAAGTTACGCCAGGTTTTTGTGGATCTGGCCCATGGAGAGGACTACGATGAGACGTTTGCACCAGTAGTCAAGCACACTACAATACGGACTTTACTGACAGTAGCCGTCACAAGGAAAATGCAAGTGAAACATTTTGATGTGAAAACCGCATTTCTACATGGCGATTTAACAGAAGAAATCTACATGGAACAGCCGCCAGGATTCAAGGATGAACAAAGGTCAGACCTAGTATGCAAACTTCACAGGAGTATATATGGCCTAAAGCAAGCCGCCAGAGCGTGGAATATAAAAATAAATGAAGTGCTTACACATCAAAACTTTCAAAGGAGCAAAGCAGACCCCTGCTTATACACAAAGAGATTGGCAAACAGATGGGTCTATATGCTTATTTATGTGGATGATATCCTGATTTGTTTTGAGCAAGAAGGGGATGAAGCAGAAATACTTGAAAAACTAAATCAGCACTTTGACACCAAAGACCTCGGCAACATAAAGAATTACCTCGACATCCAGATCGAGAGAGAGGAAGATGGTAGCTTCCTTCTGAATCAAAGACACAAAATACAAGAAATAATTGAAACTTTTGGAATGGAAGACGCCAAACCAGTGAAATCTCCCATGGAAACCAACTACCTAAAGGAGATGAAATGTCAAGAAATGTCATTACCTACTAATACTCAATACAGGAAAGCAATAGGGAAATTGCTGTACCTTACCACAGCTACAAGGCCTGACATTGCAGCAACAGTTGGAATCCTATGCAGAAAGGTTTCAATGCCAAATCAAAAGGACTGGAATGCTGTAAAGCGAATCATTCGCTATCTTAAAGGGACTTTGCACTACAAGCTCAAGTTACCAGCAAGCGATGAAAGCACCTTAACAGGATATGTGGATGCTGACTGGGCAGGAGACACCAATGACAGAAAATCTACCAGTGGCTACTTATTTTTCCTGTCAGGAGGCGCCATCAGTTGGACTAGTAAAAAGCAACTCACTGTTTCACTGTCGTCTACTGAAGCAGAATACATTGCTGCAGCGGAGGCAAGCAAAGAAGTTATATGGCTGAGACAGCTATTAACAGATTTAGGTCAACCACAGTTGGGACCAACAGAAATCTATGAGGACAATCAAGGATGCATTGGACTTGCACATACGGAAGGAGTTAATTCAAGAACCAAGCACATTGATGTGAAGTTTCACTTTCTTAGGGATCTTCAAGAGCAAGGTCTTCTTGAGTTACTTTATTGCCCAACCGAGGATATGACAGCAGACATCCTTACAAAGCCTCTGACCGCCGAAAGACATTCAAAGCTTACGAAGAAGATAGGTTTAATGGACTAAGCCTCAGTTTGTTGAGAAGGGGTGTTGGATATATTCAACAAACTATAGCTTAGAATATATATATTTGAATGCAGTTTAGATAAAGGACACAAGATGTCGCTAGTGATCATTGATATGCTAGACTGTGTTCTTTATGATATGTTGTGTTTTCTGTATCACAGTGATGTACTCGTTGGTATTTCTCTTCCTGCTTGTAATCTGTGTGTTCTTCTTACCATGAGGCAGAGAGACATCTTTGTCTGCCTGATGATCCTACAATAAACAAGCCTGTTCCTGTTACTACAGAATATGTCTGATCTGAATTAGACTCTGCTGCACTTATCCATCATACTCTGCAACAAAAAAAAACTGTCAGATAGAAAGTAAAAGCAGCACACATTCCACATTGTTTATTGCCCCTAGAAGTTAACCCCTTCCCAGCCAGTGTCATTCATATAGTGTCAGTGTACAATATTATCACTAATCACTGTATGTCATTGTCCATTAGTGACCCTCCCAGATAGTGTCTCTGAGGCCCCATTCACACGAGGCGGACTCCGTTCCTACGGAGTCCGCCTGCTCCCGCCAGCTCAGCGGGAGATCAGTCCGCAGATCTACGCTGAGCCGACGGATGACAAGCTCCTCTCTGCTCACTGAGCGGGGAGGAGCTTGTCGGGCACCGATGTCTCCTATGGAGCGATCTGATGAAAACGGTCCATTTTCATCAGATCTTACCTGATCCGATCCGCATGGACGGATGGGGACGTGCCCCCCATACGTCTGTTTTTAGCGGATCGGATAGGGTCGGATGTCAGCAGACATGTCTCCGCTGACATCCGACGCTCCATAAGGATGCATGGAGCGACCGTTCAGGTCCGCCGTCAAAACTGACAGGCGGACCCGAATGGTCCATCGTGTGAATGAGGCCTAAGCGTAGCATCAGATAGTTTGTAGATGCTTTAACTTTCACACAAACCAATTAATATACACTTATTGGTATTTTTTACCAAAGACATGTAGCAGAATACATTTTGGTTTAAATCTATGAAGACTTTTTTTTCTTTTTGTTTACCGGATATGTTTTATATCAGTAAGTAGAAAATATACTGTAGTTTTTTTTTTTAAATGCCATCAAAAACAGGCTCTATTTGTGTAAAAAAAAGGGTTACAAATTAAATTTGCATACAGTGTTGCATGACTGCGCAATCGGCAGATAACCACTTCAGCCCTGGAAGGTTTTACCCCCTTAATGACCAGAGCTTTTTTTGCGATACGGCACTGCATCGCTTTAACTAATAATTATGCGGTCCTGAGAGGCTGCACCCAAACAAAATTGATATCCTTTTTTTTTTTTTTTACAAATAGAGCTTTCTTTTGGTGGTATTTGATCACAAAAGGACAATTTTGAAAAAAAAAAACGACATTTTTAACTTTCTGCTATAATAAATACCCCCGAATTTTTTAAAAAAAATCAAATGACTTCATCATTTGAGGCCAATATTTATCTTTCTACATATTTTTGGTAAAAAAAAAAAAACGCAATAAGCATACATTGATTGGTTTGCACACAAGTTATCACGTCTACAAAATAGGTAATAGATTTATGACATTTTTATTATTTTTGCTAGTTTTTTACTAGTAATTGCGGCAATTTGCAATTTTTAGGGGGATTGCAACATTGCGGCGAACAGATTGGACACTTTTGACCCTTTTTTCTGACCATTGAATCAGTCTATAAAAATGCACTGATTACTGTATAAATGTCACTGGCAGGGAAGGGGTTAACACTAGGGGGCGATCAAGGGTTTAAATGTGTTCCCTAGGTGTGTTTCTAATTGTGAGGGGATGTGACTGACTAGAGGAGGAGCCAGATCGTTGTTCCTACTTAGTAGGAACAGACAATCAGTTTCTCCTCCCCTGTCAGAACAGGGATGTGTGTGATTACACACACAAATCCCCGTTCTGGCTCCCGTTTTCGTCGTCCGCCCGCATCGGGTCCCCCGCCGTGCAGCGGGCACACGCCTGCTATGGCTCCTAAAGGAGTCACCGTACATATACAGTGATTCCCTCAGGAGAGCCATCTTGCCGCCATATATGTACAGGAGCCGGTTGGTAAGTGGATAAAGCAGTGCAGTGTTGAATAGTAAGAAATGCTCTGGTTATGAAGGGGGTAAAACCTTTGCAGAGGTCAAGTGGTTAAGGAGGAGTGTGCTGCCTCCTAGCATGCCTTTACATTAAAATAGAACTACAGACAAAACTTTTTTTTCACTTTGGATAGTGTACAGGAAGGTTATAACCCATGTCAATTTTTTTCCCCTCTGTGTCCCATTGGATAAATTTCCCTTCAGTTCCGTAGCTAGACGACAAACCCAGAAGATGACAGTTTTGTGGAAATACATCAGTTCGAGCGACCATGCAACATCACTACGGCCGATGAGATGGGTGACACCTTGTCCAGTTTTGCTTCATGCTCGATTTCACTGCCTTCATATAAGCGTACATCTGTTTATGGTTTGATAAATAGTTTTTACAGATTCACACTATGAGGTTTCTCCCTATTTCATGTTTGACAATGTGATGAGCTCATTCAGTTTCATGCATGCTGTGGATTGTTGGGTCTATTGATATCAGTGCTATATCTATTTAAGGAATCATTTGATCTCTGTAATCAGGATCAATACACTGTGGTAAGATACCATCCACTCCCAATTAGGAGGACCTCAAAGTTGAGCACCTGTGGAGTTTTTGCATCGTGGAGCACAGAGAACATTTCAATTGTCACTTTTTAGTGGACTATATAATATATATATATATATATATATATATATATATATATATATATATATATATATATATATATATATATATATATATATATATATATATATATATATTTATTTTGTGCATGTTTTATACATCTTCCTTTTTTACATTTATTTATTTTCACTTATAATATGCACTTTTTTGTGGTTTATATTGACATTTTCCAGTGGATTACATACATTTTTTTGTGCATGTTTTTTGTACATAGAACTACAGACAAAACGTGTTTTTCCACTTTGGATAGTGTAAGGGAAGGCTATTACCCTTGTAAATTTGTTTCCCTCTGTGTCCTATTGGAAAGATTTCCCTTTACTTCCATAGCTAAAACAGGAAGTGAGAGGAAATCCCTTTAAAGAAAAGGAAAACCCTTGCTGTCACCAGGATTACCAATATTACTATACCAATACTAGTGTCCCCATTATAAGATTTGTTCTCGATTTCCTATCTGGTGACAACTCAAAATTTGACAGGGGCACAGACGGCAATAAAACATTTTGTTTTTAGCTGAATTTTAATTTATCTAATCATTAATGATCCAACACGAAGGCTCCCATATGCCAGGTCACACTTCAAAGACAGTCCCTGAATAAACACTAAATCTAATGTCAATAATATTGTCCAGTGATGTACAGCAGGGGTGCCCAACTTGCGGTCCACAGTCCGGTGCCGGTCCGTGACCTGTTGGGAAGTTGGTGGCAGCTCAATATCTATTGGTGGCCACTTTTATTGCCACCTGGGCTCAGCCTCTTGTTGGTAGGTAGCAGGGCACCATGTGTTTGCTGTGCCCCGGGGGATCAGAAGGAGGAGAGCAGCTGCCACTGATTGACAGGGGGTGGACCTCTGCCCCTGTCAATGAGTGGGAGCTTCTCTCTTCTTTCTGATGCCCCAGGGCACAACAAATACATGGATGCAGGAGCCTGGTGATCCGAGGTGCTCTGTGTGCTCTGTGCAGTGATCCACTCCCTGGAAAACTTGGCCGCACAATACCGGTCCCTGGTACTGAAATGTTTGGGGACTGATGTACAGTATATTGGCAGCAAACATGGTAAGCAATTTCTAAACACCACTACTCCTGTGCACTGCTGAATTGCACATTTGGTGATGTCATTGACCAAATTTGATAACAGTGGGGCAGTATCATCAGGGCAGTGGGTTGCAGTGGTGGTTGGTCTACACTGCTGGGTTTTGATCATCATAATTGATGTGGATCTTTTCATTTAGCCAATGGGAAGATCAGGCTAACATTTTTTACTTCTCAGATTACTAAGACACAGTACCAATTTTCTAAATTTCAAAATCTAATGCTGCGTACACACGATTGAAATTTCCAATGGCATAAAATCCGATGGAATTTTCTGTCGGAATTCCAATGAAGCTGACTTCCATCACTCTTGCATACACACTGTCAGACCAAATTCCAAAAAACCAAAACGCAATGACATAAAACACTACGACGAGCCAGGAAAAATGTTCAATGCTTCCGAGCATGCGTCGACTTGATTCTGAACATGCATGGGTTTTTTCTCTGTCGAGTTGCACACAGACAATAGGAATTTCGGCTCGTTTTTATTACCATCGGAAAATTTCCGATGAAATAAGTCCATCAGACGTTTTTCATCGGAAATTCTGATCATGTGTATGTGGCATAAGAGATTGTTTCGATATATTTTACATTAATAATTTTAGTGGTAATAAGTCTACTGTATCTGCAGTTATTGGCAATATTTAAAGAGAAAAACTTTATTAAAAAAAAGACCTTAAAAATAAAAGGAACAGCACATTTTGATGGCAGGAGTTTATTATAACTTTGAAGCCAAGACAAACTTACTAAAATAGATTTTCAGTGACACTTTTAACCTAAACAGGTCTCCAACAGGTCTCCAATTTAGAGACAAAATTATATTTTTGCAGTTGAGATACAGCTACTAGACAAAATGTCTCAAAGACAGCACAGCACAATTGTAGCTTGAAAAGGCCTGAAATGCCTGAAATGTAATCAAATTGTTATCTTTGCAGCTGCGATACAGCTACTAACTCCTGCAGCAACACCTAGGGAAAGGAAACCTGCAGAGTCTGCCTTATTTTCTCATGTTGTTCTTCCAAATATCTCTCTGTTATTGAGTCATATGCTATTACATCACTTTAGTACCCAAGTGAATTTTAGGCTTTCCATGACACATGCGCTTTCAGCAGAGATTGCAGATCACATTGCTAATGTTGGCAGCAAACTCAGTTAAACAAGGCCTCACTGAAAATATGGCTGGACAGGCCTTAGGTTTAGCAGTAACATTTGCCTTTTGGGCCAAAAGGATTTGGATAGTTGCAACATGCTTTTCTTGGCAATATTCCCCTGTTCCTTGACAATTTTCAGTTTTCTTCAACTTCTTCATTTAAGAATCTTTCCTCTTCCCCTCCTTCTCCATAGCACCCATGAGCAGTTTGCCAGCTAATTCTCAACATCTTCTCATCTTCTCTTGCATCTTCTAGACTAGGGACTACTCCACTTAGAGCTACAGCTGGTGTAAATTTTTAAGGTCTGTTGCTATTCGTTGCCTTCTTTTCCATGGTCCACTCTCCTTCTCCTCCTCTTTATGGTCATGCCACAATCTTCAGAGTATATATCAGAAGAGTATATAGCTTGCACATTACTCCCAAATCTTTTTCTTTCCCTCAGTCTGCTATTGTATGCTCAAATAATTATACAGATTTCTCAGTTTGTAGGGCTAGTGGAGAAGTGAGATGGAGTCACATTGGTAATGCTGGAAGTTCTAGGTCTGGGACGGTAATCACGTTTAAGGTTTTGCACATAAGTCACCTACATATCTGCTGGTGTGCTTTATTGGTCAGTTACTTTCAGAAAAAAGGCACACAGAAAAGCCACAAAAAAGGGCATCTCAGATCTGTGCAGCCATACCACATCTATGTCCTGCAGGACCCACTACTTCCACACTTGGCACTTCTGCCCCTTATTTTAGGCCCGATTCACATTACAGTATTTTTGGAACGTGAATAGAATGTCTAGCTTTTACTGAAACTATAGCTATTGACAGTTCATGTGTGTTGCATCTGGTGTCCACTAGTTGCTGCACATCATGTGGTGGTGTGCTGCATAAAAGGGGCAGCTCCAATAACTGTTTAGCAACAACTGTATGTTGCACACCACATACAGTTAAAGAGGTACACATGGGCATGTATCCAACCACACTGCAGTCCATTGTATAGCTGAGTATCTCTTCATACACAAATGTGTAAACTTCCCCTAACCAACACACACTGACAGTATGACTTGTCCATTCCTTCAGTTTATTGTCTTTTAGAGACCCCTCTGACCAGTGCCAATGGTTATGCAATGTATTATGTGTTCAAGTGTAAATTTTCAGCCATATTATCAGAGATCCAGGAGATCTGCCTCAAACCCAAGATGGTTTCAAACCAGAACCTCATCTTTAACAATGGTAGCTAATTAATGTAATCAACCCCCAACTCAGTACACCCCTTGTTAAAGTTATAATTGCAGGTGTAGTATTAAAATATGGCTCGATTCAAAGTTTTAGAATTACCATTTGTACTACAATAACTGATAAGTTATCCAGTTAACAATGCTAATATTTACTTACCTAAATCATTATGCTCAGAACTAAAAAATGTTTTAAAAATATTTACAAATGTAAAATAAAATAAGAATCTAGTTTACATATGCAACCAGTAGGATGCGCTAATAGGTATGTTTAGCTGTCTATTGTTGCATAGGGGACTTGACATTAAGTGTGCCAGTACCTTCTTAACTCTTACAAATTCCTATTGGCCAGTTGGAGCTGTCCATCATAGTGATGGGCCAAAATCAAGCACGACCAATAACAGCGATAATAATGACTAACCCATCAGTGTGAAAAAGTGTTGCTGAAACCAACATAAATCATCACATAATCTAAATAAACATATTTCATTAGTCCATAATTAATTGACATTGATATTGACATTGTGTTTTCTTTAACTACTTGGTAACCGCCCTATAGCCGAAATACGGCTACAAGGCGGTTACCTAACTCTAGGAGGGCGTCAATATACGTCCTCCCAGAGAGTCACAATTGCGCGCCCGAGCGGGCGCGCACACGCGATCACCGGCGCTCGGCGGGTCCACGGGACCCGCAGCAACACGGATCGCGGTAAGGAGCCAATGGAAGCTCTGGGGGGGTGGGTATTGCAGAGTATGGGGTGGGGTATTGCAGAGTATGGGGTGGGGTATTGCAGAGTATTGCACTCATCATTTTTTTTATTTTACTCTGCAATACCCACCCCCCCATACTCTGCAATACCCACCCACCCATACTCTGCAATACCCACCCCCCCATACTCTGCAATACCCACCCATACTCTGCAATACCCCCCCCCATACTCTGCAATACCCCCCCCATACTCTGCAATACCCCCCCCCCATACTCTGCAATACCCCCCCCATACTCTGCAATACCCCCCCCATACTCTGCAATACCCCCCCATACTCTGCAATCCCCCCCCCCATACTCTGCAATACCCCCCCCATACTCTGCAATACCCCCCCATACTCTGCAATACCCCCCCAATACTCCGCAATGCCCTCAATACTCCAATACCTTGCAATACGTCGCCTATGGGGATTTTTAAGTAGCAACGTTTGGCGCAATTTCACGAGCGTGTGCAATTTTGAAGGGTGACATGTTGGGTATCTATTTACTCGGCGTAACTTCATCTTTCATATTATGCAAAAACATTGGGCTAACTTTACTGTTTTTTTTTTTTTTTTAAGCACAAAACTGTTTTTTTTTTAAAAACACGCGTTCAAAAAATTGCTGCGAAAATACCGTGCAAGATAAAAAGTTGCAACAACCGCCATTGTATTCTCTAGGGTCTTTGAAAAAAAGCATATATAATGTTTTGGGTTTCTATGTAATTTTTTTAGCAAATAAATGATGATTTTTACATGTAGGAGAGAAATGTCAGAATTGGCCTGGGTGCTCCAGAACGCCTGATGGTGCTCCCTGCATGTTGGGCCTCTCTATGTGGCCACGCTGTGTAAAAGTCGCACACATGTGGTATCGCTATACTCGGGAGGAATAGCAGAATGTGTTTTGGGGTGTAATTTGTAGTATGCATATGCTGTGTGTGAGAAATAACCTGCTAATATGACAGAAACTAGATTTTTTTTTTTTTTTTTACAGAATTTTCAGTCTTTTTTCTTTTATAGCGCAAAAAATAAAAACCGCAGAGGTGATCAAATACCACCAAAAGAAAGCTCTATTTGTGGGAAAAAAAGGACAAAAATTTCAGATGGGTACAATGTTGTATGACTGAGTAATTGTCATTCAAATTGTGAGAGCACCGAAAGCTGAAAAGTGGTCTGGTGATTAAGGGGGTTTTCGTGCCCAGTGGTCAAGTGGTTAACTACTTCTGAAACAACATATAGTTTAAAGGTCAATCCAAATACATGAGAGAGGTTCCACAACCAGTGCTGCACCAAACTGACTCACCAAAGGGATGAACTCTGAGCACACAACCGGTTCATTAGTCATGGAAGAGAATGGAAATGTCATAATTCTGCAATGTTTTGTGCTGTGCTATGAAGACTACTCCAGGGCATGTTTCATTTTTACATATGTATAAATAGTTGAAACCACAAAAGTGCATTATCCTAAGAACATAGCTTTATTAATGTAAGAAGTGGCAGGTATTATACTCACAGAGTAACAATTGTATCAAAATGCATCACAAAAACAGCACCATCCAGTCCATTGTATATCTTTATGTGTGACAGGACAAATGAAGATCCAATATCCTAATGCTCTTCCTCAGAGCCACTGGCTTTGTTAATTTTCAAGTTGGTAATTTGATTTTCTATTATTTTTTCAATTGGTGTTATTTATTCTATGTAGTATTTTACCAGGATTGTATGGTTGATTACAGTACGATATTCATTTAGTTTTATGTGGGTTTAATTTCTGTAATTAGTGATTTTATTATTGTTGTGCCGTGTTATTGTGTTTTGTCCTGTTGTCTTGTTGTGTTTTGTCCTGTTGTCTTGTTGAATGTAATTTTATTTTGGTAATTTCCCCTTGGGATTTTTAAAGTATTCTGAATCTGAGTATTGTGAAGGACTGAGACCATTCATAAAAAGTTTTGTCATCATTAATAATGCTATATTACATTAATTGTCTTGGGTTAACCAGCCCTTTAACAGAATCTTAATAAAAAGAAAAAAAATATACTTACCTTTCCCTTTAACTCGTTATCATTTGTTACTAAATAACAACATGGTATGCAAATTATCTATGCGTTCTCAGTATAGAGCCAAGCAAAATATTCTGGCAGTCTTCAGCAGATTTCACCTTAAATTTATAAGCTGTATTATTAAAGTTAGAGTTAGTTAATCTATTATGCTATATTATCATATAATTATGCAGTGTAAGTACAAACTAAGCACTAAACCGAGTATTTATTGAATTGCATGTTGAATTATTTTATTTTACAGGATGCCATTTTATTTGTAACAGCAAATACAAAGTCAGCAAAGGTCTGTGCGAGCTGATGGAAATTTTCCATTAGACTCATTGAGCCTAAGTACCATACACATTGCTTATATTGCCATTGCTTACATTCTGATTATGAACATCATGATGAAAGCTATCGCTATAGTTTGACAGCAGTGATGTGCCGGTTGTTAAGTTTCTTTTTCAATTAAAATCAAAAGCGTTTGCTGCTATTTCAAGTGGCATTTAACAGAATATTGGCTTTCAGAAAAGGAATTGTAAAGGTGATTAAATCTGCCCCTGAATTTGAAATAATGTTCAATTACTTCAAAGCATAAAATGCATTAGTCAAATTGTCAGCTACATTTTAACCATCTAAATTTTCATTGATATTTATGTCAAAGTATCAGTCTAAAACATTCAAAGACTCTATGAAATTCATGTTAAAACATAAATTTGTTTTTGTATCGATTGTAATAAACAGACTTTTTTATCAACAAAATTAAATGTGAAATTTGAGTGACTTACACTCTGTGGGATGCATTGGTACCACAATGAAGCCATTATGGAAATAGATTGGAAACAGTTCTCATATGTGTGTGTGTGTGTGTGTGTGTGGGGTATCTTACACACTGCTGGTGTAGAAATTACAAGGAAAGACACAATCAAACTTTCAGGATATTGAGTAACCACGTACTACTAAGGTTTTAATATGCAGCCAACTTTTTGGGATTTTTGATTACTGAATGTGAACTGTGTACAAATGAATGGCAATAGCCATATACGTCTACAAATCATATGATTTTCATGAAACATCATTACAACTGCTTACGAGAAGTGGTGATCTCTACATCCTACACACAAAGCCCATTTGCTTCCTATGATGAGTTACAGGAGAGTTAGGAAGGTACTTGGGTGTAGAGTAGCGTACTGGATAATTTCCACTTATGGGAAAATCTTTATGCCCTCTACACACAGCAGGAGCACAATTGGGATTAAGCGACAAAGAGTTTTCACCCTATAACAGGAAATGTCTGAACAAAAGCCTTTCATGCCAGGATCACCAGGTATAATTTTAACCACTTCACCACCGAAAGGTTTTACCCCATTCGTGACCAGACCATTTTGTGCTATTCAGCACTGTGCAAACTGGTAATTCACAGTCATGCAACACTATACACAAATTACATTTTTATTTAAAAAACAATATTTTCTACTTTCTGTTATAAAACATATCCAAAAATAATTAAATCATAATTTTGGGCCAAAACTTATTCTGCTACATGTCTTTGTTTAAAAAATAAAAATAAAAAAAAATAAGTGGTAATAATAATAGGTTTGTGTTAAAGTTATAGCATCTACAAACTATGGTTTATATACTGTAATTTATGCAGCTATAGATGCTATATACTGTAATGGTGGTGATCAATAGTTTTACTGTGATAGATTGGTGGGCAATCTGGCACTAACTGACACTGGATTTGAGGGTCACTAACTGACTAACAGACACTAATGTCGCTAATACAGTAATTAGTGATAATACTGTACGCTGTACACTGTGCTAATGACAGTGGCTGGGAAGGGGTTAACATCTAGGGGCGATTAATGGGGTTTATTGTGTTCCTAACAAATGTAATTTGTGTAAAATGTGCTGCTTTTACTTACAGTATTGATTTGTAAACACAGAACTCTGTGTGTGATTGGCCATCAGCAGAATTCAGTCAAAGCATTGGTTGAAATCTGCTGCCAAACTCGTGCTGTGTCCAATCACAGGATGGGTCAGTAGGGTGCCTGCGAATGTGCTCCCCAAAATCCCAGAAGCAAGCCGGCAATGTACTGTACATGTATGTAGCAGAGTTTGCACCTGCCGCCCACTAGCTGCAGTCGGCAGCTGGTTAATGAAAGCTGAATATTTAAAGAGTTTGAAAATGACTTTTAAAATTTAGAATAGACTGGCAATTTATTCACTACAGAACATTTATTCAGGAACCCAGAGAACCACTACAGAATAGGACTCCTCTTTCTAGACATCCCATTATAAAAACATGACAATTCCGTTTATGATGCTTACTAGACATGTCCTTTTTTTTCCGTCCGAATGCATTTTCGTCCGAATTTCAGGTATTTTCTTTATTGTTTTAACAAACGAAAACAAATGCGCAGAATACGTAAACAGATGCTTTATTTTTGTTTTTGTTGCAACAACAGTTCGATATAGGTAGGAGATTCGACATGACACTGACAATAACAATCTGTGTCTATCGAACCTGTGGTCGAATGTGCCTAACCTTAACAAGAGGGAAAAGATTCGACATAGAGAAAAAGATCGCTGCTGGAATTGGGTGGGGGAAGTAAAATAAAAATAATGATGATGATGATGATGATGATTGTTATTGGTACCAGCAAACAAATGTCCAAAAAGTGGGTCATTGCTGAAGACGCTACAAAGTGATCCAACCAAAGCTGCCAGGTACATAAAAAACAGTCATGAGAGTCATTAAGAAATGCAGTCAGCTTTTTATTTATCAGTGTACCTTGTACCCTGCTTATGACCACTTCAAATCTGAGCACCAGGGTTTTCCATGATCTTGCTAAAGTTTGTTTAGTGGCCATTAAGATATGTGCAATTTGTGTTCTCTCCCGACGTGTGATTGGTTGATGAAGGAGTGTTTCTGTCACAAGTTTTTCTGCAAGTTATGGAAGAGGATTGAATTGACCAGCCGTACACCTGAATCCATAGCCTCTTGACTTTTGGGCAAGTCCACCAAATGTGTTTCATATTTCCTTGGTCCCAGCATCCAGTGAAACAGTTGGGTGGATAAGTTGGAAGATATTGAGCGATTCTAGCTGGAGCATAATACCACAGGGTCAAAACTTTGTATGAATGCTCAATTGCCAGAACGTTACAAGAAGATTTGAGAAGCAGCTTCCAGATGTTGTTCCAATCCTCAGGAGGAGAGGAAAAGGAAACCAGACCTTTAGTTGTCGGGTTAGTATGACACCTGGATTAAAATGCTGGCTGTAGAGTGGAACAGTCATAATTTTTGGCTAGGGACGCTAGTAAATGACAAATTTGTAACTATCAGAACCTCTTTGAGTCTGATATTGAATAGGATGCCTTAAGAGATTGGAACGATTGGATATCCCAAGTGGTTAAGAGGGAACAAACAATCGTAAAGTTATGCTGCTTCCACCACCAATAATCCTGTGGGTTTTTCTGTCCCGGAGGAAAAAGGGGGCAATTAATAAGAGGCAACAATAAGATGCACAGAAATGAGCCCAGCCAAATATTTAACCGAGTCCTAGACCACCAGGGTATGTAATAGGACTGGAGTCCATTCAGACGAAGGGGTATCCGATGAATAGCAGAGAGGGGAGTGGGTTCTATATCCATCATATCAAGGTAAGTCCACTGTGGAGCAACCCTCTCAGCACACAATTAAGTCAAAGGTGCAATTTGCGCTGCCAGGTATTGGGGACCCCCAAACCTCCTGCGAGTTTTGACTTGTAAAGTAAATGTTTATTCAGGCAGGGTCTGAAAGGCCCCAGATAAACTTAAGTATTAGGCATTGCAGTGTACGAAGTACATGAGGTTGTGGGCAGTGTTTACTTTCACCCAGTGTATGGTATGTGTTCAAAAGTACTAGGTTGCAATCTGCTGTTGTCCTGTTTCCATTTTTTGACACATAAGTCTTTCTTTGGGTGTTAAAGTTTTACTACCATATTTTTTTTAAGGGAAAAAAAAACTAAAATAGCACTGGCTTCTGGCAGTTAAAGGTTTAATGTCTATTACCTAGTGTTCTTCCCATGCTGTGTCCTAATATGTCCATGTTAATGAAGAAATCTGATGGAAATTGTGCTATATATAGAAAACACTCACAAGTGATTATAATACTTTAACTAATTTCCCACTGTGAGAATAATAATGAGATGATACAGCCACTACCACATTCAATCAGCTTTTACAGTTCCCATGAGAAAGATCAAAGGACAATTACATTAATTCACCTTCTAGTGAGCAAAGGGAGAGCAAGCAAAAGTCTAAATAATTAATAAAAAAACAAAACAAAGAAAAACAACCAAAACCATTAGTGTTTAAGTGGTAGTCTATAGTTCTGCTATGAAACTGAAAATTGATTAAACTATACAGTTTTGTTTAACAAAAAGTGACATAAAAATAAGTGATAAAATGTACAATAAAGAGGCCAGAAAGCTTGCAATCACATTATATTTCACAAAGCAAATAAAGGAAATGATTAAGGCCCCTTTACACATGTCTGAATAAGGCCGGACATCCGATTAGTGCAGAGGTTCTCCTGTCCTCAGGACCCACTAACAGGCCAGGTTTTCAAAATAACGAAAAATTGTTATCAATGCTTACTGTAATTTTCCTTTCCTGGCCTGTCCTCACGTCAGCACACAATGGGTTAATACCTTCCTCCAGTCCTCCAGTACCACCTTCTTATTAGCTGATAAATAGGGCCCCTCCTCCCTTGCCCTTGTTCCACTTAACTGGTGGACGACAGGCTTATAGGGAGGGAAAAGAGCTGTGCTGACATGAGGACAGGCCAGGAAAGGAAAATTACAGTAAGTATTGATAAAACATTTCCGTTTTCCTGGCCAGCCTCACGTCAGCACACAATGGGATTTAATTTAGCTCATCTAGGGTGGGAAAATAAATATAAGACTCGAACAACTGAAAATGCTGCTTTAGTAAATATTTTGTTTTGCTTGAAAAGGGTGCCGACACCACTGTGTTCCCAAAATTCGATGCATTAGCCGTTGTAACATCCAAACTGTAATGTTTTGCAAAGGTTTAGCAGGAACTAGTGGTCCTGCATAGGTCTTCAATCGGTATCTTAGCAGACGCTGCCCATGAGGCTGCCACCCCTCTCGTAGAATGAGCTCTAACCGCCTATGGAGGCATCAGCCCCTGTTTCTCAAACGTAAGACTGATAGGTGATCCAGGTGGATATGATTCTTGTTGAGGCGGCTTATCCTCTTTTTGGTCCTGATGGCAGGACGAAAAGGGAATCCGATTTGCGCAACCTGTAGAGAGAGGTGTAGATACATTGAAAACAGGTTGACCATGTCTAACAGTCTGAGGTCTAGCTCCTCTTCTTGCCTTGGCGGTTGTGTGAAGCTAGGTAGAACCGCCTCCCAATTTACATGAAACTTGGAAACCACCTTAGGAGTTATGGCCAATGAGGGCCTTAGGATTACTCTATTCGGGAGAATGATGCAATATGGGTCCTTGCAGGATAGAGCTGCTAGCTCGGAGACTCTCCTTGCTGACATTATGACTGTGAGAAAAATCAGCTTGACTGTTAAGAACCAAAGCGGACATGTCTCCGCCGGCACGAATGGATGTAGGAGAAGAGCTTTTAGTACCGTGCCTGGGTCCCAGGCTGGGAACAGAGATTTTCTTGGTGGATTCAACTTTATGGCTGCCTTAAAAAAATGTCTTATTAGTGGTTAGTCTGCCCATCTGTGCCCTGTGAAGCACGTTAAGGCTGACACTTGTACTTTTATTGTGTTATAGGATAAGCCCATTTTTAGAGCCGATTGTAAAAAGTCCAGCACTTGTGCGACGTTTGGGTCCAATGGCGAGAAATTTTGTTGTAAAGCAAATGTGAATTTTCTCCAAATTCTGTTGTAAGTAACTTTGGTCGTGGCCTTCCTAGATTTCAGTAAAGTTGAGATTACCTCTTCTGAGATGCCTTGCGCCTGTAGACTGGCTGATTCAGCAACCAGGCCGTCAATTGCAACCTGCCCAGATTGGGATGATACTACTGGCCCTGCTGCAGGAGGTCTCTCTTCAGTGGCAGACATATTGGGGGAACTGCCGTCATCTGTAGGAGCAGAGGGGATCACGGTCTCCGTGGCCAAAAGGGTAGAATTACAATTGCATGGACCTTCTCCCTCGCAATTTTCAACACGGTTTTCATTACTATCGGTATCGGTGGAAAAAGGTAGGACTAGGGGAAAATCCCATGGAATAGAGAAGGAATCTTGGGCTATCGCTTCGTTGCAGTGGAACCTTGAGACAAACTGGGGTGTCTTCACATTGTCTGGGGTCACCATTAGATCCATGAGGGTGTCCCCTATTTGAAAAAGATTGTTTCCAGGACCATTTCGCTCAGTGCCCACTCGTTCTAGTTGGGGAACTCCCAACTCAGACGATCTGCAATGCAATTTTGGCTGCCTGGAATGTAGGCTGCTGTCAGGGCCTCCAAATGTGCTTCGGCCCAGACAAATATCTTGGTCGCTACTTGCATTAGCGGCAAGCTCTTGGTTCCGCCTTGTTTGGCTATATATGCCACATTGTTCTGTTGTCTAACATCAGTTTGACCCGGGCCCCTTGAACCAGATCCTCAAAGGCCCGCAGGGCCAGATATGCTGCTTGCAATTCTAATGCCGCATTCACACCATCACTTTATGTGATGAAAAAAAACGACACTTTCTGTGAAGTAAAAAATGACGTTTTTGAAACTTCAATTTTCAAAGACGAAGTTGCCTACACACCATCGTTTTTCTCACAATATTCTTGCAAAGTGAGGTTACGTTCCACCACGTTTTACCATTGAAGCTTGCTTCATAAGTAGCTTCTGAGCATGCGTGGATAAAAAAACGTCTTAGAAAACGAAGTTTTTTGCTACACACGGTCAATTTCTGTGAAGTAAAAAGTGCACTTTTGAAAAACGACACATAAAATTGAAGCATGCTTCAATTTTTTTTGGTAGTTTTTTACAAGACATAAAACAACGTTTTCCCCCACACACAGTCAATTAAAGTGACGTTTTTAAAAACGTCATTTTTTTTCATCACATAAAGTGATGGTGTGTACGCGGCATAAGAGGTTGGAGTGTCTGGTTTCCATCTTGCCCCATACGCCTTGTACCGGTCTACCGTGGCAGTGAGCGCCCCAGCCCTGGAGACTGGCACCCGAGGTTATCTGAATCCAGCCTCTGGGGCTGAGGGGCATGCCCCGCGACAGATTTTCTGGTGCTGTCCACCATGCTAAGCCCTGGCGGATCCGTCTTGGTATGCAGACTTTTTGGTGAAGTGATACGCCATTCCCACTGGTTTAGAAAGTTGCCTGGAATGCAATCCATACATGGATTGTATGGAATCTTGCCCAGGGGACAGCTGTGATCGCTGCGGTGAACATTCCCAGAAGCGTCACACAGTCCCTTGCCGACAGCGATGAGGACTCCCTCAAGCTGTTTACACCGGCTACTAGCTCGGCTGTTTTGCATCTTAGTAGCGAAACATGGCCTTTTGCTTGTATCGAAAACAAGCCCTAGGTATTCCATCTCCTGGGAGGGAATCAACTGGTTCTTCTGCTTGTTGACAATCCAGCCAAACTCGGATAGAATCTTCCTCACCACCTTGCGTTGTGCTGTCCACTCCTCGCTTGCATGGGCCACTACCAAAACGTCATCTAGGTAGTGGAAGATCTTTATGCCCCTCAAACGTATAACGGTGATGATAGCTGGCAAGATCTTAGAGATACTCGAGGTGCTGTGCTGACTGCTGATCCTGAAGGGTAGACATTTTGCTTGTTGATGAAGGATGACCGAGACCTCATCAGAAGACCAATTTACAGCAACAAGTTCTCTGAACTTTATCCAAATAAGATGGCTGACGTATGTTTATGCATTGCACTTCCAGGGTGGATGCTGCCCTCTAGTGTCTGGGACAGCAAGTGTCTTCCAGAGATCCTATGGATAAAAAAAAGGACTTGTTCACACCGGATGCAGTCCAGTGCATTTTTATTCTGCATCAAGAAACGCATTAACAGTGACAATCTTGATTCCATTTACTTAGTTCACACCAGTACAGCTCATTCTAGTGCAGTGAACAAAAGTAGAATGTTGCCTTGTTTCTGTATGGAACACATCTGGAAAGTGGCAGAAACAGCTCTGGAACATAGTAATTGTGGCAATCTGGTCATCAGACTTGCACCAAACCTATGCAGTGACAGGTTTTGCCTACCAACCAGCAACAGAGAAAAACTCGCTATATATATATATATATATATATATATATATATATATATATATATATATATATATATATATATACACACACACACACACTTCAGGAGTGGTATTGCATTCAACACAGGAAATTACAAGATTTGGCATAGTTTCCAGAAAGAGTTGAATCTAGCAACTGAGTTCTGGCTGATGCTTTTGGTAGACCTGTTACAAGCAGTGGAGGTCCGTCCATAGGGGGTGCCCGGGCGCCGCCCCCCCCCCCTCCTGTAGTCATTAAAAAGGCCCTTTAAGGCTTTTAAAAATTTGTTCTGCAGCAGCACCACGCAAATAACATACACTCATGCATTGCATGAGTGTATGTTATTGTTATTGTGTCCAGTTATTTGTTATTGTTATTGTTATTGTTATTGTGTCCAGCCTAGTCCAGCCTAGTCAGATAACCGGACATTGGGCGCCGGTTATCTGAATAAGGACAGCTGGTTGGCTGTGCGGAAGTGCCTATCAAAGCCAGCGGCTCTGACAGGCTTTCCTAGTACAGCCCTTCAGCTCCCGGATGTCTTATCCTCGGAACGTAGGGGGCTACGTCCCTTGGATAAGACTGACAGCTGTCTCAGCCAATCAGGTTCACTGATTCTGGTTATCAGTAACCTGATTGGCTGAAGCGTCATCAAGGGCGGCAGAAGACATCGAGGGACCTTGGAAGGAGGATGGCGAACCCCAGAAAGGTAAGTCCCGGGCGGGGGGTACCAAAATCCCCCTAACTGTCCCTTCTAAGCCTGCTGGCCATAGTTGAATAGCCATGAAGTGTAATGTAGTTTAATAAATGTCTCCCGGGTCAATCTGCTCATAAATTTCAAGAGACAAAAAACTCAAACCCATGGTAGCATGGTAGCAGCTAAAACCTCATGCCTGTTCCATAAATACCCTTTTAGGCAATTGCGAGTTGCAGCTTTTTACAGGGCACAGTGGGGACAATTGATGTGGGCACAGTGGGGACAATTGATGTGGGCACAGTGGCTACAATTGATGTGGGCACAGTGGGGACAATTGATTTGGGCACAGTGGGGACAATTGATGTGGGCACAATTGATGTGGAAACAGTGGGGACAATTGATGTGGGCACAGTGGGGACAATTGATGTGGGCACAGTGGCTACAATTGATGTGGGCACAGTGGGGACAATTGATTTGGGCACAGTGGGGACAATTGATGTGGGCACAATTGATGTGGGCACAGTTGGGGACAATTGATGTGGGCACAGTGGCTACAATTGATGTGGGCACAGTGGGGACAATTGATGTGGGCACAGTGGGGACAATTGATGTGGGCACAGTGGGGACAATTGATGTGGGCACAGTGGGGACAATTGATGTGGGCACAGTGGGGACAATTGATGTGGGCACAGTGGGGACAATTGATGGCATGGCACAGTGGTAACAATTGATGGCATGGCACAGTGGCTGCGTTTGATGGCACAGTGGCTGTGTTTGGCATGGCACAGTGGTAACAATTGATGGGCACAGTGGTGACAATTGATGGGCACAGTGGTGACAATTGATGGGCACAGTGGCTGCGTTTGGCATGGCACAGTGGCGACAATTGAAGGCACAGTGGCGACAATTGATGGCACAGTGGCGACAATTGATGGCATGGCACAGTGGCGACAATTGATGGCATGGAACAGTGGCTGCATTTGATGGGCACAGTGGCTGCATTTGATGGGCACAATGGCTGCCTTTGATGGGCACAGTGAGGCTGCAATTGTCTTTTTTTACTAACTGTGTGGGGGTGCTTGTACTTTGGTAAGGCAGAGATCCATGTTCCTGCTTAGCAGAAACACAGGATTTCTTACTCCCCTTCTCACGGAACGGCGATCTGCCTCATTTACAGACGACATTAAACAACTGGGAAATAGTTGGTTGTTAAGAGTCAGCAGCGGTCGGGATCCGTATGAACCAGTGAATAGCTGGTTGTTAAGGAGCCGCATCCTTAACAACTATGACTCATCTATTGTCAGCATTATTGAAGACAGCAGAATGTAAACAAAAGAATAACTGTCAGAAAAAATAAATTAAAACACCAGTGTGGCCCCTCAATCCATACCAGGTCGGGTGTGGCATGGATTTTGTAGTGGACCCCACAACAAAATTAAAGAAAAATTATGTGGGCCCTCCCACCAAAATCAATACCAAAGCCCTTATCGAGCATGCAGTCTGGCAGGCCAGGAAAGGGGGTAAAGAGAGATAGCCCTTCCCGAACATACCAAGCTTTGGGGGGTATGCTGGGGTAACAAACACTTTAAGATGGGTCTGTCTCCTTCCGTGCTTGTCACATTTGTTGCATGGGGAGGGATGTGGAGTTGGGCTGTGAACTAATATTGTGGCCACATTTCTTGATATTTCTTCTAAAGTTTTGGCTGACTTGCTCAGGCAGTCTCTGGCAGTAGGGATATGAGCACCATACCCTCTGCCTTTCCTTTGCTGCATGGAAAAGAAGATATTGTTTCTCCTGAATGACTCCTGGGCTGGCTGTTATCTCTGCCATAATTCTGGATGGCTGATTCTGGCAGAGATCTATCAAACCTTTATGTATGCCTACTCAGACTGAGAGATTGTTTATGCATGGTTAGGAGAGTGTCTTTGTTGATGTTAGGGGATCTAATTTACTGTTGTGCTGGGGGATTTTTTGTTGTTGTTGGGGCTCCCTTTTCTGCTGCTCTCTTATTGCTAGGGATAGTGAGTGTTATGCAGATGTAGCACCCTGATGTTTAGGCAGAGTGTCTATTAAATGTATCTGCAATTAAATTTATTTGCAAAGTGATAGTTGTCTTGGCCAATTGATAGGAGGTGAATTGATTTCACCCTAATTCTGGAATTGTCGCACTTCTCTCTTTTGTCACTAGATGGAAGGGTATCTGGTGACATCAGATAAGACAAGGGCATTGCAAGGACAGATAAGGAATGAGTGGGGTGTCTCAGCCAATGGGGAAGGTTTTTCTTGGGTCCCTTGGCCTGCTGAGAGAGCCTATTTATTTGGGTGATGTCAGGTGATCACTGTTTTGTGCCATCTGGACAGCTGTCTGAGCGAATGTGTGCTGTATTGCCCCAGGCTTCTAGGCCAGAGACCTGAGGCCTATCCCGGGACATCTGGCTGCTAGGCTGCCTTAGGGCCTATCTAGAAGCCAAAGAGCAGTATAGGGTAGGGATTGCGGCTTTGCAGTTCAACCAGAAGTAATTGTTCTATCGGCCAGACAACCAGCTGTGGTTGTAGGTAGAGGGGAAACTGTCTCCACTAAGGGATCATCCTCCTTGTTACCGGGGACCACTATGAGTAGCTGAAGCAAGTACCAGAGCAGTATTCTAACCAACTGGGGCGGTGAACTATTGGGAAACTTCATCTGGCAGCTAATTATTCATTGTATTTACACTCACTATTGGTGTATATTATTCATAGTCATATCGAGCGCAGTGTTTTCCTTTTGGATTTTTTTTAAACCTCATCAGATGTCAAGGCAATGACGCAGCCAATGGAGGTGATGCTTGCTGAGCATTATTGTCAAGCCAGGGACCAAGCAGGACAGCGAGGTGAAGCTTGATGAGTATCTGTGAGTGCCAAGCTAGGAACGCAGGAGTAACGATTGAGGAAGCTACTGAGTGAGAAGACTGGAAGAACTCAGGAGATCCAGTGGCAGTGGATTAACAAGGTTAAGTGATAGACTGGGAGCTCAGTTGAGTGAAGATCTACAATGGGAGATTGTAGAAGAAGTTCATTACAACCTTTGTGAGAAACTGTTTAAAGATTGTTGCCATAGGAGACAGCGTTCCAACTCATGCAGATGTGGTGTCTGGCCATAGAAGTCTCAAGCCTCGTACACACGTACGGGTTCCCCGGCAGACTTTTTATCTCTGAGAAACCTGAGGGGAAAACCGAGTACCTGCTCGGTAACTTTTTCCCCCTACACACAACTGGGTTTCCCGACAGGAAAACTGCCACGAGAGCTTTGGTTGGGAATCCCGGCCATTTCCCATAGGAAAACTGCCGGCCATTTCCCATAGGAAAACTGCCGGGTTAAAAACCGTCGGGAATCCTGGCAGGAAAAAAGAGAGCAGGTTTCCTGTCAGGAAAACTGCGATGGAGCATACACATGGCCGGTTTTCCTGGCAAAAAGCTCTCATGGCAGTTTTCCAGACGGGAAAACCGGTTGTGTGCACGAGGCTTCAGAGTCTGCTAATTAACATTGCATCTACTTATGGGTGTCCTGGCCCCAACCCTCTCTCCCACATTTCTGTTCAAGAGACAATAAATCTCTTTGCATTCAAGAAATGTCTTGCGCCCATTAATCCAATTTGCATTACACCCACAATCACTACACAAAAGGATGTCGGCTGTCCCTGACTCCTTAGGTCACCATTAGGCCTCTGTGGACCCGGGACCTCGCTACACAAATATTGCTGCTTGTGGTCCATTATTGCTGTATCCAGACTGCTACAATACTGTGCTCATTTCACCATAAACTCCTTTTTGAACCCGCTGGGCATGGTGGAGTAGTGCATACCACCCCATTACTTGGCTATTGCAATTTGTCTAGGCCAGCTGTTCAGAAATTTAAAGGTTGGCTGGCCAGTGTTTAAAATCTGTTAGAGGTGGGAAGGGGTTGGAAGAAAGAGGTGATGCTGGGAAGTGGATAGGGGGATAGAGATAAGCCAATCCTTGGCAAGGAAAGGGTGAGTACCTGCACCTATTCTCTGAGAAAAAAGTATAAAGTATTTCTATCTGTACACAGTAATACGTTTGTCACTTATTTTATTATACTTTGTGTTTTACAAGCACAACAAAATTAGCTCACAGAGAAACAAACAGGGAACTTTAGTATGAAGTCACAAATTAAATTACACACCTTATTCTTCTGATTTCATCAACAGAACATCTCTCTTTCTAAGAAGACATCATTAATAAGGGCTTGCAGGCTAGCACTGCATAAATCATTGCTTATTTATAATAAATCAGTGACAGATGTACAATTTGCAAATGCTGAATTGTAGACACCTGTAAACAAAAAAAAAATCATAGTTTCATTAAAACACAATGAAAAGGAAGAAAATAACCATGGACATAAATAAGTATGTGTGATTAAAATTGATGATTTTAAATGGTGGAATGATATTTGATTTGAAATATAAGGGAACATATGGTGTACGCTGCATAATGAAGCATGCAAAATTGATTCAGGCAAACAGCATGAATCATCAGGAGCTACAAATAATTTTCATGTGCCCATTTCTCTGAAAATATATCTTTTTGGCTGCCTTCAGCCTCTCCACAATCAAGTTGTATTTCTGGATCAGAATCTCCTGCAATTAATAAACATTATTCGAACATGAAATATTTGATTAGCAATACTAGTGCCACAACTTGAAATCACAGAAACAAATAAAATGCTGGCATGTGTTAACACCAGTAGCATTGTACTCAGCTATGATGTTTGAAAAAAAAATTCAGAGAAGATTATCAGTCTGCACATTTTTTTAGGACTGTAGTAGTTCTGGATTTTTCAGAAATGGAGTGAACATCCAGTAAAAAGACAGAATGGCCCGGATTCACAAAGCACCTACGCCGACGTATCTACAGATATGGGCCCAGATTCAAGAAGCACTTGCGCCCGCGCAACCATAGGTTGCGTGGCGCAAGTGCTTACTTGCTCCGGTGTAACGAGTGCTCCTGATTCAGGAACCTTGTTACACCGACTGCAGCCTAAGATCTGACAGACATAAGCCTCCTTATGCCTTCACATCCCAGGCTGCATTATTGCGTTGGCCGCTAGGGGGCGCGGCCATTGTGATCGGCGTATAGTATGCAAATTGCATACTACCACCGATTCACAAAATTTGCGCGGGCCCTGCGCACGCAAGGTACGGAGTTTCCGTATGGCGACTTTAGCGCAAGGTTGCTCCTGCTAATAGCAGGGGCAGCCAATGCTAAAGTATAGCTGCGCTTCCTGCTCGTGAAATTTAAATTTCACGTCGTTTACGTAAGTGATTCGTGAATGGTGCTGGACGCCATTCACGTTCACTTAGAAGCAAATGACGTCCTTGCGACGTAATTTGCCGCAATGCACGTCGGGAAAGTTTCCCGACGGAGCATGCGCTGTTCGCTCGGCGCGGGAGTGCGCCTAATTTAAATGATTCCCGCCCCCGGCGGGATCATTTACATTAGGCGCCCTTACGCAGGGCTAATTAGCATAGCGCCCGCACAATTTACGGAGCTACTGCTCCGTGAATCGCTGGGCAAATCGAAATATTTGCGTGGGCGCAGAGAAAAATCTTTGCTCTTTGCCCACGCAAATATTGCTCCAATCTACCTGAATCTGGGCCATGGCGCGTAAGTGCAAATATGCGCCGTCGTATCTATGCGTCGTGCCCACAAACCAAGATACTACTAAAAACAGGCTTCATCCGACCGAAGTAACGTGATGTAGATGACACTCACTTTAAAAATCACTTCTCTCCTCACACGCTGTATCGGTGTGAGGAGAGAAGAGAAGACCTCAGGATGACCTTTTTTTTTTTGTTTACTTTTCTCTGCTCCCTCATTGGAGGGAGCGATCAGGTGGTGAAGAGCCGCTATCATTGGCTCTTCACTGTGATCCGTGTTGCGTCGGGTCCCCTGGACCCGGCGAGCACGGACACTTCCACGAGTAGAGTAGAAGAAATGCTATGCCACTAGGTTTTAGTATCAGTTTTTTTCCATACGGCTACTCTTTTTAGATACATTTTTAATGCAAAGTTTTAGACCATTGAGAAAATCCTTGCGGGAATCCCAATATGAAACAAAGGATTATTGCAGATAAAAATGGAACAAGTCGGTAAATATATCAGAGAGTGGAAAACATACAATTATGATTAAAATTGTTAATACCTATATTTGGTTCAGTGGCGGACCATCCATTAGGGGCGCGGGGGCACCACCCCCCCATCCATGCTTCTGGCCCCACTAATCTACATGCGGACATCGGACGCATGGATTCCATAATTTTTTTTTTAGAAGCAGGTGATTAGAGCCAGAGGCTCTAATAGGCTTCAAAAAAAATTGGGCACAGCCACTTGTGTGACAAAACAAATTAATATTCGGGTGATCACCACCGTCCATCTCACATGAAGGGGGTGATGTTAGTTTGTGCCGCCTCCCCAATTTTGGGCACCATCTGACTCTGATATTGTTCAAATAGCAATTTTCGACTGAAAATATTTGGAGGGTGAATTTAATATTAAGCACACCCTATTACAAGAATCCTGTCAGTTATAGTTCTTCTGCTGAGGGGACATTATACATAACTCTGGTTAATCATAATGTTAACAACAGAAATAAATGTTCAAATTTATAATCACTTAGTCCTTGTGCCTAATTTGTACAGAGGAAAGTCCTAGTACATTTGTTACAGTCACAGTGATTAATTCTATAGAGTCTTTTAATTCACAATTTTTTGCAGGATGTAATTGGATGCAAATTGGCTACTGTTAATCATTAGATATGACTAATTAAAAACAGAAGCTGTAGGTAATGATATGATTATTGGGAGAAATAATTGAAGCAGGTCAGGTAGTCTTTTACTTTTGGGACTCTTCACTTGTGCTAAAGCCTCATTAAATTGTAACATGTGAAGGTTCCCTGCTGCCATGCACTGCGGGAAAGATGTACTTAGTAGTAGCTTAAAAGTAATGTATGAGGTTAGTGTCTTAGGCAAAACAAAATACAGTCAGTTGCTCAAGGACTGGGCCATTTAAAACATTTATCTTTGTACTCTGAAGAAAAATGGACAATTAGAATTACCTGCTATAATTAGAAAGGCATGACTTAAAATAATACTGGAGAAGGGATAAAGGCCAGGTAAATGTATAAAAGCTGGCCATGTATTTCCCTTATTCTGGTTCTTTGCTGTTAGGTAGTTCATGAGATTTGCAGAACTGATTTAAAGAAAACTAACCATAATTAGGCTTATGTAGCAATATAACATTTTATTTCTTAAATCTTATAAATCACACATTCTCTTGCATAGTTCACCACCTACAGTAAAGAAAAGCAACCTTCAGATTAATCACTTCAGGAGCTCTTTAGGAGCGGAGAGTGTCTGCTGTGTTCACAAGTTGTTCCTTCGCTTATAAATGTCAAGTTTATCAGCCTTTCATCGTCACCACATTCTGGAGTTATGGAGCTTTGGACATCACGTTAGCCAGCATGATACCACTAGTAAAGTACCCTTAGGATTTAAGGGAACATTTCATGTTTTTCTTTCTTGTTCTCAGGCCTAATACATTTTATTTTGAAAAAACAAAATGTTTTTTTTTGTCACACATAAGATATTGCATATGAATATTTCTTATTTGTATCTTATTTATCATTTATTTACAGCAATCAGAAGGAGCTCTAGGTTCCTTATTCTTAATTGCCTAAATTAAAAGAAAAATTGTCATGCGTGAAGCTCAATAGCTTAAGCTTAAATTGCACACACTGAATTTTAACTTAATGAGACAGAGAAGGGACTCATCCCTGATACCTCTCCCTCTGTGCCTGCCTGCTCTGTTTAGAGAGGTGGTATGGAGTTTCAATTACGAAGACAGTGTGTAAGCAAACAACTGATGCTGTGTTCTACCTTTAGAAAATCCATAATACCATTTTACGTCGGTGGCACAATTTCATTCTGTATTGAAGGATATGGGAGCGAGGTGCTGCAGGGAGTAGAGAGATGACATCATCTCTCACTGCCCGCCACACATCACTGCTCTTCCGCCCTCACAGCACGGGCCTTTTCAATGTCGGAGGTGCAGCACGGAGCAGCAAGGTGACATCATCTCTCACTGCCCACCCCGCATCACCGCTCTCTTGGCCTCACTGCCACCAATGCAGCGACAATGCAAATTTGGTGGCACTGGCTGGCATGGCAAGTGACAATCCACCTCAGTTGGCAAGTGACAATCCACATCTGGTGCCAGGTGACATGGCAAGTAACAACCCACATCTGATGGCAGGTGACGTAGCAAGTGACAATTCGCATTAAGTGGCAGGTGAAGCGGCTAGTGACAATCTGCAAATGGTGGCAGGCAGGTGATGTGGCAAGTGACAATCTGCAAATGGTCGCAGGTGACGTGGCAAGTCACAATCTACAAATGGTGGCAGGTGACGTGGCAATCTGAAAATGGTGGCAGGTGACGTGGCAAGTGACAATCTACATCAGGTGACAAGTGACAATCTACATATGGTGCCAGGTGACAGTGGCAAGTGAAAATCCACATCTGGTAGCAGGCAACATGGCAAGTGAAAATCCACATCTGTTGGCCGGCGAAATGGCAATTGACAATCCATATCTAGTGGCAGGTGACGGTGGCAAGTAACAAGCTGCATCTGGTGACAGGCGATGGTGGCAAGTGGCATGCTGCATCTGGTGACAGGCGACGGTGGCAAGTGATACACTGCATCTGGTGACAGGCGACAGTGGCATGAGATGTAGCAAGTGACATGCCCAGGGCTCCCACTGAGCCCACCCATCTCATATAGGACCCTTACTTGTTAACATATTTATAAATTATATAGAGCAGGGTTTTTGAACAACAGTATGAGGGATACCCTGTGTTAACTCCCATACACTGCAAGGAGAGACAGAGCACATCCTGCTCCTCCTCCTGACACTCTTCTCCTCCCTGCAGCTATCTTAACTATTGCTGGCAAAACATAAAGCTGTGATGGCTGCCAACCAATGTCTTCACCAGTTACTAAGGACATAGCTTTCAGTTTTGTCACCAATAGTTGTGCTGCAGGGAGGAGAATGAGAGACATGCAGGCTGTGCTCTCTCTCTGTGCATTGAAATTAACACAGGGTCGCACTCGCATCCCAATGTGCAATGTTTGTTTACTGCCCCTATCTCCTCCTTACACTGCTCCTGTACAAGCAGAAGAAACTGTTGGTGGATCTGAGAGCAATCCATGTCAACTCCAGGAGGGAGAAGAGATGGGGGGTGGATGGAGAAAGTGGGGAGAGAGCACAACCCACACCTCCTCACAGCTCTCTCCTCCTGTCACTATCAGATGAGATATACATAATGTTTGCTAGGAGGGGCATTTGGAAAGGGGGGTTGTGCTAGGAGGGTGGATTTTGGGAGATTTGTGCTGGGGGGGTTGTGCTAGGAAGGGGGGTTTGTCCTAGGAGGGAGGAATTGGGGGGGGCTGGTACTAAGAGGGGGTAATTTGGGAGGAGGGCTGGGAGCTGCATTTGTGCTAGGAGTGGGGATTAGGGAGAAGGGGGTTCGTGCTAGGAGGGAGGATTTGGGGGGTTTGTGCTAGGAGGGGGGATTTGGAGGAAGCAGAGTTACAACCTAAGATTGTTCACTTGTTCACACTAGATGCAATACAGCAACGTGCAAAATTTCACATTTTCTAGTACTGTGCTGCCTTTTGCAGTTATGCATGGGTGACACTAATTCTTAATGACCCCCCATGCATTTAGCAAATGTGCATACATTCACACTCATTAAAAAATGTGATGTGTGCAAATACGCAAGAAAGCACACGCTCTGACGCAGCTCCTCGTGTGAACAAGCCCTCAGACTGATGTGCCCTGGGACTGTACATAGTTTTAAAGGTTGCCTTGCCTAAAAAAGGTTGAAAAACACTGATATAGATTATGGAATTAAAAGTACCATTTCAGTTTTTGAAGATGACACCAAGCTATGCAGTGGTATTACGTCCTTACAGGATGTCTCCAACTTACAAGCTGACTTTAATGCACCATTTAATTGGGCACCTACTGTATGTGGCTGAGGTTTAATATTGATAAATGTAAGGTTATGCTTTTGGGGGCTAAAAACATGCATCCATGATACATTCTAGGAAGAGAACAGCTGGGGGAGTCAGTGGTGGTTCTGGTGGATCATAGGCTTAATAATAGCATGCAATGCCAAGCTGCAGTTTCCAAGGCTAGACAAATATATTCTTGTATTAAAAAAAGGTATGGATTCCAGCGAACGTGACATCATTTTGCCCTTGTAGAAATCATTCGTTATTATTATTATTATTAATATACAGGATTTATATAGCGCCAACAGTTTACGCAGCAATTTACAACATGAGGGCAGACAGTAAAGTTACAATACAATTCAATACAGGAGGAATCAGAGGGTCCTGTTCGTTAGAGCTTACAATCTCAAGTGAAACAAAATGTGATAACTGTGGGGAATGAACTGATGGAGAAAATGAAATACAGTTTTTAGGTGTGTGTAAGACAGGTTTCTCTGCATAGGATGTTTTTCAGGGATCGTCTAAAAGCTAATAGAGTAGGAGATAATTGGACAGATTGGGGTAAGGAGTTCTATAAGATTGGAGAGGCTCTGGAAAAGTCCTGGAGGCAAGCATGGGAGAAGGTGACGAGGGAGTGAGAGCAGGAGGTCTTGAGAGGAACGAAGAGAATGATTGGGTTGGTATTTTGAGACTAGGCTATTGATGTAGCTGGGGGCTAAATTGTGTATGGCTTTGTAAATTGTTATTAGTATTTAGTGAGACCTTATCTGGAATATGCTGTTCAGTTATGGGCACCAGTTCACAAAAAGAATATCGGACTACCGGAGAAGGTGCAGAGAAGGGCAACCAAACTGATGAGTGGCATAAAGGAGCTTATTTATGAAGAAAGATTAGCTGAACTGAATATATTCTCTCTTGAGAAGAGGCAATATAAATATACATACATAAATACATAAGTGGTTCATTTAGTGAACTTGGTGTAGAGCTATTCACTTCTGGTCATTACAGAGGACAAGGGGGCACTTCAAGTCTGGAGGAAAAGATGCCTCACATTCAGAAAGGCCTCAAGAACTAGTTCTGGCCAGCTCAGAAGATTTTTTTATAAATCTTTTTATTTAGATTAGATTGTTTTGGAGTGATTTTCACCATGCTTTTTTTTTTTTTTTCCTTTCTCTGGATCAACTGTGGGTATAGGATTGTGTATATGGAGGGTTTCTATTTGAGTGTATGTGTGTTTTTTTAATTGGTTGAACTAGATCATGGGTCTTCAAACTATGGCCCTCCAGGTGTTTATGAACTACAATTCCCATCATGCCTAGTCATGTCTGTGAATGTCAGTGTGTTACAATGCCTCATGGGAAGTGTAGTTCTACAACAGCTGGAGGGCCGTAGTTTGAGGATCTCTGAACTAGATGGATGAATGTATTTTTTTCAAGCTGACTAACTACGTAATTTATTTATCATACTTAGTGACAGGCAGATGAGGACCAAGTAAGGATTTTCAACCAGACACAATCTGAATATGCTTTATACCAAACAAACATATTTTGAATATGGGAATCAATCTAGCAAACTACTAGCTTTTATTGCAAGGCTACAGCAGTGGTATAACAATAGCAATAACAGCTAATGCTGATGCTATGAGAGCAGATAGTTCCATTAGTATATTTGAAGACTGAAATTAACTCTTATTGCCTAATGCAGTCAAAAATCCCACAATTTCTCTCTGCTAAAACCTTGTATCTATATAATCAGGGCTGTTAAGTATACACCTTCATACACTGGACATTCATAGTAGGATAAATAGAGCAATGCAAACCCTTAAGCCTCGTACACATGATCGGATATATGATGGAATCTAATCCGATGGATTTTTTCGTCGGATATCTGATGAAGCTGACTTTCATCAGTCTTGCCTACACACCATCAGTCAAAAATCCGACCGTGGCAAAACGTGGTGATGTAAAACACTACGACGTGCTGAAAAAAATGAAGTTCAATGCTTCAGAGCATGCGTCGACTTGATTCTGAGCATGCGTGGATTTTTGACCGATGGACTTCCACACAGATGATTGTTTTTTTCTATCGTTTTTTTTATCCATAGGAAACATTTAAAACATGTTCTAATTTTTTCACCTATGGAAAACAAACTGATGGGGCCCACGCATGATCGGTTTGTCCGATGAAACAGTCCATCGGTCTGTTTTCATCGAACAAACCGATCGTGTGTACAGGGCTTAAGTGGTATACAGCAATAGTGTTGATGAACCGGTGTCGATGCACATATAGATTTACTTAAAGGGGTTGTAAAGGTACATTTTTTTCACCTTAATGCATCCTATGACACAGAATGCGCGGAGGCGGCCCCCCTCCCCTAAGCAGCAGCGCATGTTTTGCTCCAGAGACCCTGGCCCCTCGGGGCCCCTCGGGGGACACCTACGCCCAGATGACCGGCTCCCCTGCCCCCTCCATGACCTCAGAGCCCAACAAGGAGATCCAGCGGCAGGCGCTTCATGAGACCTAGTCTAATACCTGGGGCCAGTCGCCGTTCCATCACCTGGGGGTGCCCCTCATCAAGATGAGCTGCAGTCTCCCCCGTACCCCCCATTCCCACCAGAGCCTCAGAACATGGCCCCATCTCCTCCTCCGCCACATCAATGGTACTCATATATACAAGCTATGCCTACCAAAGGTGACTTCAAACAACTCATTGCTGAGGTGAAGTCCACATGCAGATCAGAGATTCAGGCCCTGCAATCGGGACTCAAACACCTATCGGACAGGGTGGAAATGGTGGAGGAGGAGCTTCAGGAGACCAAACTGGAGGTTCATCGAACCCAACTTCAAGGCACAGATCATCGCTCCCTCCTTAGAGAAATGCAGCCACACGTAGAAGACCTGGACAACAGGGGGCGCAGAAATAATATCCGGGTGCGGGGAATTCCGGAAAAAGAGGGTCCTGAGGACGTTCATTCTGTCTTAATGTCTGTATTCAACAACTTGATTGACGAACCTCCTACTGGCCCTATCGAAATGGACAGAGCCCACCGGGCATTGCGCCCAAAAGGAGCCGCCTCCAAGCCACGGGACATTATCTGTCGGCTCAGCTCCTCCCCCCTGAAAGAAGAAATTATGAGGCAGGCCCGCCTCACTCGCAAAGTTACCCTTGCTGATGTCCAAATTCAGCTCTACCCAGACCTATCATGGATAACGCTGCAAAAAGGTAGACTGCTGCAACCATTACTACGCATGCTACAAGAGGAAAACATTCCCTACCGCTGGGGCTTCCTGTTTAGCCTGACGGCTAAAACCCAGGGCAAATCGGCAGTGCCCAGATACCCTGAGGACTTGACACCCTTCTGTGACGCCCTGGAGATCCGAGCCCCCCAGCTCCCGGACTGGGACCTCATAGCTACGCCACCTCCACCCCCTACGGCCTGGCAGAAGGTTCCCCAAAAGAGCCCGGGGCCCAGAGAGATCACAGAGAGGCCGCAACCGGCAGCACCGGAACTCATGAGAACACTGTCACATCCCCTTGGGACTGTTCCCTGGCCACCACCCTGTTTTTGGTCCCCTTACAATTGCCCTAGTTTTGGTTCCGAATAGCATTTTGGGAGACTCTCAGACAAGACTTACAGAGAGCCCCCACACCTCTCACCCCCCTCCTCCCTTTTTGCTGTTTGAACTTTCAGTTTTCCAACACATTTTTTTGTTGGTGTTTTTTTTTTATTATTGTTTTCTTTTGAATTTTAGATAAGAATGTTTTTGGGTCCCCTCATTCTGAGTAGCCAATCTGGGTTCCCCCCTGTCCCCTCAGGTCGCTCCTCTGGCAGCGGGCTGGGGGAGCGCGTGGGAAGTCATCCAGACCTGGGCCCATAAGCCCCCATAGGTCTTGACAGACCATAAGTACTGTTTGTGGTAGTTTATCGTTGGTTCGTGACTCTAACCTTTTTGCTCTTTCCTTTTCTTCTAGTCTTCCCCTCTCTTTTTCTCCCCTACAGCTGTCGCCAGGTCATGAAGAAGCATCAAAGACTCTGTCCGGAACTCCTCCCGCGGGGTGCCCGCCCCAGACATCTACTCCAGGAACGCCTCTAACTGTACCCGGTGAGTATCCCTCTCACCCCCCTCCCCACATCCCCATGGCTTGGATCTTATCACTAAATGTACACGGGCTGAACTCTGACAGAAAATGGCATCTGGCACTAAGGGAGTTCAGGCAGTCAGGGGCGGATGTTATTATGGTTCAGGAGACACACTTCAATAGGGGGGGCTCCTTTGCGTTTGCCTCTAAGCACTACACACAGATCTTCCTCTCCTCGGGACCCCATAAACGGGCAGGGGTGGCCATACTAGTGAAGAAGGGATCCCCTTTTGTAAGCTCGCATTATTACAGTGACCCACAGGGTCCCTTTCTCATTCTGCATGGCCTCTGGCAAGATCAGAGGGTTACCTTCTGCGCGGTATACACCCCGAACACACATCAACTTGAATTTCTATCCAAAGTCTATGCCCACCTCCATCGCGTGGATCACGGGATCTTAGTGATAGAAGGGGACTGATTCTGCCCGAATGCTTCGGGATTCGAGGCAGTTCCACCAGCTCTTGCGACGCTATGCCCTCTTTGACACCTGGCGAGTCCTCCAACCAAGGGTCAGACAATACACTTTCTACTCAGCCCCCCACCGCACCCACTCCCGAATAGACTATTTTTTTGTTAACAACATGGCCCTTAGGCTGACCCGTGCGGCCCAGATCCTTCCGATATCCTGGTCGGACCATGCCCCGGTCCTATTCACTATAGCACTGGGTGCCCCAATCCGCAGGCCCTGTGCCTGGCGGTTGAATACATTTCTCCTACAGCACTCCCCCCTCGAAGTCCGAACTAGAGTCCATTCTAAAATACTATTTTGTGGAAAATGACACGCCAGACACGACGTCTCCCACTTTGTGGGAAGCCCAAATGTTTAGCCTTGTCGGCCGCCATGCAGAAAGACACACAAGCCCTAAAAGTACGGACAGAGGGAGAGCTTAGGGTGCTGGAGGGCCGACTGCAGAGCTCACCCACCCTGGCGCTCCTTAAAAAGATTACATCCCTGCGTGTGACCCTAAGGCCCCGTACTCACGACCAAACATGTCTGCTGAAACTGGTCCGCAGACCAGTTTCAGCAGACATGTTTGGCCGTGTGTTGGCCCGAGCGGACCATTTTGGGACGGATCGGACAGGTTTCCAGCGGACAACTGTTTCCCGGACTTGTTTTAAAACAGTCCGCTGGAAACCTGTCCGCCCGGACATGTACGGTCGTCTGTACAGACCTACCGTACATGTCCTGCCGCCCGCATCCCTCGCATGCGTCGAATGACTTCGACGCATGCGTGGAAGCATTTTTAAGGCGGCCCGCCCACGTCGCCGCGTCATTGTCGCGGCGACACCGCGTCATCGACGCGGCGACACCGCGGACACGCCCCGCGTAATGTTTACGCGCGGGCTTCTGTTCGATGGTGTGTATAGCCATCGAACAGAAGTCCCCGGGCAGTCCCCGGCCAGACATGTCCGATGGAAACGGTCTGCAGACCGTTTTCATCGGACATGTCCTGCCGTGAGTACTCGGCCTTAGTGACATAGCGATGGACAGGGTGGAAAAAGCCCTAGTCAGACTACGACAGTTGTTCTATGACAAGGGGAACAAGGCCCACTCCCTCCTGGCCCGGAAGCTGCGAGACAGCACACAAGTCTCGACGCCTCACCAAATGAAATCTGGCTCGGGGACCATGATCACACACCCAAGAGAGATAGCCCACTCATTTGCTGAGTTCTACACGCACCTTTGCAATAACCCTGACATCCCGAGCGGCCCTCTCCCCCCTGATATCGCCCAACGTATGAGTTAGGCATGTGCATTTCATTTAGTTCCGAATCGAAATTCGGACGAATTTTTCATTATTCGGACATTCGGATGCATACGAATTCCCAAATTGCAATATTAATGAATTTACCGAATCCGAACGAACGTTTTCGATTCCGAATCGAAAACCCGCAGACGAAATTCGATCGGAATTCGAAAAAAAAAAAATAATCTTTTACCGAAAACGGTCGAAATATTTTCGAATTCGACCGGATTTTTCGAAATTCGGTCGAAAACGAACGAATTCCGAAAACGAATTTAACACATGTAACGAATCTAACTTAACAAAATTAATTAAATAACGAATTAAAACGAAACGAAACTAAACAAAATTTTCCCTTTTGCACATGCCTAGTATGAGTCGCTACCTCGAGCAGAGTGGGACGTCCGTCTGTGGCCCGAGGACCTGATCCCCCTTAATGCCCCGAATACGGAGAAGGAATTAGAGTCCACTATTAAATCCCTGCCGACAAGTAAGGCCCCGGGACCGGATGGCTTCCCTTATGAATACTATAAGGCATTTCACCCCATACTCCTCCCATATATGTGCAAACTGTTTAACGCATTCCTTCACAATACCCCCGTCCCTGTAGATATGCAAAGCTCATTCATCATGGTGCTACTCAAGCCAGATAAAGATCCGTCCCTCTGTGCCAATTATAGACCCATAGCCCTCCTGAACTCAGATCTTAAGATTTTTACCAAATTACTCTCTGTCCGTCTAAACGCGGTCCTTCCCTCCCTCATCCACAAAGATCAGGTGGGCTTTGTCCCACTCCGTCAAGCGGGGACAACACCAGGAAAATAATTGACCTGGTGGAGGTGGCGAACAGGGATAACTTCCAGTCCCTTCTACTTAGTCTGGACGCAGAAAAGGCCTTTGTTTTCCTGGGGTGGCCCCTTCTGTTCGCCACGTTACGCCATGTGGGATTTAAGGGACCATTTATGCAAGCGATTCGACACCTATACGCGAACCCCTCTTCCCAAGTCAAAACACCCTTCGCCCTCTCATCCGCGTTCCCGGTGACTAATGGTAAGAGGCAAGGATGTCCACTGCCCCCCCTGCTATTTGCCTTATGCGTAGAATCCCTAGCGGCCATGATCCGAGGGAACGCGAGCATCAAGGGCATTATGGTCAGAGATCGGGAATTTAAAATCTCGCTGTTCGCGGACGATGTCATTTTAACTCTAACCCAGCCCAGAACGTCCCTCACGAATTTACATGCGGAACTCGATTGATATGGCGCTGTCTCTGGCTATAAAATGAATGCATCTAAGTCAGAAGCGCTCCCGCTTAATATGCAGACGAACGAGGTGGCCCACTTGCAAACGTGCTTCCCCTACACCTGAAAAACGACAGCCCTGAAGTACCTGGGCATACACATTACCCCCAGATTTGGCACATTGTACAAGGAAAATTTCCCTCCCCTTTTCTGATCCATTAGAGCCCTACTCCTACAATGGAAAAACATCACGTATCCCTCCTGGGGAGGGTGGCGTTGGCGAAAATGACAGTCCTCCCCAAGGTCCTATATTTGTTCCAGACACTGCCTGTGCCAGTCCCATACGCTCATCTGAGGAAACTCCAGGCAGACCTGTTCAAATTCACATGGAACTACAAGCACCATAGGATACCGCGGTAGGTCCTGACGGCGCCCCGATTGGATGGAGGCCTAGCCTTCCCCGACCGTGTTAGGTATTATCAGGTGGCCCATCTCTGGGCCATAGCGTCCTGGTTTACACTAAGATTATATAATAAGTGGACGGAAATTGAGAAGCTGTGGTTAGCCCCGATCCATCCCAACAAATTATTGTGGAGTGCAAATGCGGAGGTAGACCCCGAGCTGATGCTTGGCCCAGTGTCGATGCTCCGGCGGCTGTGGCGCAAGCTGATACCCCACCATAAGCTGGCCTCTGACAGCTCGCTCCTGACCTCTTTTGCTTGTAACCCTAAGGTGCCAGACACCTCACTCACCGAATGTCCTTTCCATGGACCTCGCGGAATCTCTTCCACTTTGGCAATTTGGTGGACCCCTCGACCCGTAGACTACGCCCCTTTGCCGAGATACAGACCCAACATAACCTCCCGAGCCAGGAATTATACGGGTATCTCCAGATTTGCCACTATGCCTTCACGATAGCACCAAAACTGCAGTTTTCTCCCCCAACTCCTTTTGGACGCCTGATTCTGGCGGGTTCAGCTCAGAGGGGGCTGATCTCAGGAATATACGCTATATTAAATGCCTGGCCCATGGAGGTGAAGGGCAAGCATGCGTACATGATTAAATGGGAAAAGGCTCTTGGCGAGGAGATCCCCCTGGAACAATGGCTTGGAATTTGGACGCAGGCAGCGAAAAGCTCAATCTGCACGCTTTATAAAGAAAATGCCTATAAAATCTTATGCTTCTGGTACTTGACACCGGACGTCCTCCATGCCATCTTTCCCTCTAGCTTGGACTGCTGTTGGCGGTGCCTCGGGGCTAGGGGTACCCTCCTCCATATTTACTGGAGTTGCCCGCTGATAGTCTCTTTCTGGGACTCGGTCCGGTGGCTGCTGGAGCGACTCCTAGACAGACAAATTCCCTCCTCCCCAAAATATTTCCTCCTGGGTCTTCCACCACTAAGACTCCCGTCCCCGTAGAAGAAACTGGCCAGTCACATCCTCACGTCAGCAAGATGCCTAGTGGCGTTGCATTGGAAGCGCCTCTCTCCCCCTCCCCCTGAGGCCTTGTACGCCCGGATCAAGGATGTGGAGACCATGGAGAAAATTACCGCCAGGCTGCGGGACAGGCTGGAGGCACACGACCCTGTCTGGGAGCTGTAGCACCACCGGGAGAACCCATCCTGAGATGGTACGTGGCCAAATGTGACGATTACCCCCCCAATGTGCTGCTCTTCTATTCTTTCTCTTCTCTTTCCTCTCTCTTTTCCTCTCCCCTTACCTATGGAGTCCACTAGTGACTTCCGACTGGCATGTTAATCAGATGTTAGTCTCTTTTGATCACCTTAGCCGCTCCACACAGGCAATCCTTATAGACGAGGGCAAGCTTGCACCCGGCCGCATAGGCGCTACCGGAAGCGATAGACAAGCCGAAATAGCAGACTACAGTAAGCTAAAGTATTGAGCACTCTGTTATAATGTTACTGTGCCTTCCTTTTATGCTGTTTATTATATGCTTCCTTCTTTGGAGGATTGTAAGTTATGTATGAGCAAACTGATCAAAAAAAATGTTATTGAAAAAAAAAAATCACAGTATATATTGAGTACCATAGTTTGTAGATGCTTTAACTTTAAAGTGGATGTAAACCCACTATCATCCTTTCTAAACGACTGCCATAGTGCTGCTCTATAAGGATATACAAGCCACCTGCATGTATCATTACCTGTCAAATATCTTCCCTCTGTCTGTTACAAGACCTGAAAAACTGCAGATTCTGTGGGTGGATCTGTTGTCTGGAGCTCGGTGGGTGGAGTTGTAATGTCAGTAGACTCCCTGCCAACCTCTACACTCCCCTTGTCAACATGCATTTTTTCCTATGTATTCCTTACACTAAATTATGCTATGATCACCAACATCCAGTCAAAATCCAGAAAAGTAACCACATGACTTCAGAAAAGGAGTGGGGGTGGGAATTAAAAAAATAATGCCTGTCTCCAGGCTAGTGCATGAGATATGTAAATAACCTGTCACTCACAGCAAGGGGGCAAAACGGACTAAGGGGGTAATCCACAAAGATCCGGTGTAACTTAATTTTTTCCATTTAAGTTACACTGCCTTAAAATTTCTACCTAAGTGCCCGATCCACAAAGCACTTACCTAGAAATTTTGGGCTGTGTAACTTAAATTCCGCCGGCGCAAGGCGTTCCTATTTTCATGGGGGCGATTCCCATTTAAATTAGGCGTGCTCCCACGCCGGCCGTACAGCTCATTTTCCCGACGTGCATAGCGCGAAATTACGTTACGCCGAGCTTTGTGGATTGCGACGGGTCAATAAAGTTGCGTCGGGAAAAAAAAAAGATACGGCGCGAAAAAAAAAAATCTAAATTAAAAAAAAATCGCGTCGCTGGACAGAAAGGTCTGTTTTTACAAGGTGTAAACAGTTTACACTTTGTAAAAGCAGCCCTAATTTTGCGTATGCAAACTAAAACTTACGGAGAAAAAACGAAGCTGAAAAGCTTTGTGGATCTCCGTAAGTGCTAATTTGCATACCCGAGGCGGCATTTCGACACAAAATGCCCCCAGCGGCGGATGCGGTACTGCATCCTAAGATCCGGCAGTGTAAGTCCCTTACACATGCCGGATCTTCTGCCTAACTATGGAAAACTGATTCTGTGGATCAGTTCCATAGTTAGGAACAGGGATACGACGGCGTAACAGCAATTACGCCGTCGTATCCCTTTTGTGGATTTGGCCCTAAGGTTTTTCTCTGTAAGTCTGTTTTATTTCACTGAACAATAAAAAAGAGGATTGCTCAGAGCTGGATTAACTCTGTGTGGCAAGACTGGACACAGGTGATAGGAAATCTTATACTCTACATTGTGACATCAAAAAATAAATACAAATTTTGGGTTTACATCCACTTTAACACAAACCAATCAATATACCAAAGCACAATACATTTTGGCCTAAATTTATGAAGAAATTTAATATATTTTTATTTTGGATATGGTTCATAGCGAAAAGTAAAAAATATTACTTTTAATTATTTTTTTTTTACCCAGTGGTAATGAAATACCACCAAAAGAAAGCTCTATTTATGTGGAAAAAATACAGAAATTTAATTTTGGTACAGCGTTGCATGACCGCACAATTACCAGTTAAAGTAGTACAGTGCTAAAAAACAATAAATGGCCTGGTAATGAAGGGGGTATAACCTTCCAGAGCAGTGATTAATATATCAGTTTCAAACTGTAAAAGGCAGACGGGACAGCTTATATGACTCCTATCCAAATACTGTATATAGCTATAGATGCCACCATTCCAAACCATATATAATAAAAAAAACTCACTGCACTCTGGCCCAGGACAATAGAAGAGCGAAAACTGGATAGCCGCACTCCAAATCACTTAAAAAAGTTGTCTTTATTTTTCAACTGCAACCAACAAAACACAGTATGGCCAACGCGTTTCGCACTTACAGTCAGTGCTTAGTCGTGGCTAACGAAAGGTTCACACCATAATAAAATATATACTAAGACATCATACAAACATGTGACTATAGTCCGCCTATAGCAGCACGGAATCAATTAAAAATGCAATCAAACAGCTGAAAAGGGTCAAGCCTCCCTCAAATAAAACACAATTAAAAGGAATTGTTATAGAAACACCTGTATGTATCTAAACACACCTGTATAATCCCAATTTGGTCCACAGATTATGCACATTGCAAACTAGACTCAAATTCTATACATAAAGTTACCCATATTAAGTGCAGCAAGTACTGTGTTATGTGTATAAATGAATAAACAAACAAAATACTTTGTTAGTGTTAACAGGGTTTAACCTGTAATAAGTGATTTTAGTGAGAACAATACCAGTGCATAGAACCCATATGTCAGTGATTAAAAATAAAGATAGACAATGTCTACTATAATAATGTCTATACAAATAATATAAATGAATAAATGTTTGTATTAGCAAGGTGAATTAAAAGGAATAGACCTGTAAATCATAAACACGTGAGTGTGCTCCCGATGTGGTGTACCTTATATGATGCAAGTGTTTTAGGTTTGTGTGCATATCAATACATGCACAATGTAAAAAACTGGTTGTAAAAAACAAAAAAGTGCATGTGCATTTATGTGAAGATATGACATGAGAGAACAAAGATGATGAATGAACCCCGGCATAATGGTGCCCTTCCAATATGCTGTAAAAAACATATGCATCTATGGGACAAGTTTTTATAATGATCATGGCACAGATGTGAGTCATGATCGCGCATGAAAGTTTGTTGTCAAGCGCTGCAAAAAGCGGACAACCCAACTTCAGTGATTTACAATGTGAACAAAGTGTGGGACCGGCAGGGCAATATATATTGTCCGCCTTTATAGTGGAGAAAAACAGGTGTATAAAATGCCAAAAAAGCCTCAAGGAGAAGTATAACATCATTTAGTGCTGTGAAAAAAGTTCTCTGGCCCAGGACTCCTAATCAGATTGAACAGCAGGTTGGTGCTCAAGCTATGACTCCTGAAAGGCTAAAGAAGTAATAAGAATGTAATAGAACCGGCACCCAACTGGATCTTAAAAGTGTATGAAAATCTTTATTGATAAACAGGCTGTTTCAGCTTACATCCAACTCCATCCAAAACAGATGAAACACTTAAATTCAGCAACAAATCAAGTCAAACAAACATACAGCGCTGGAAAACAGGTATACACTCCACCATACGTATTGAGATGCCAGCTTATTCTTTATGGATTGCTGCTATTGTTGCAACTCCCCCTCGATGCTTTACTCCTATGTGTACATACACAAAACGGTTGTGGCTATAGCAATTACTCCTCTTAGCTTTACACAGCACTGTTCACTCAGGTGTCACGGAAGCATGAATCAGACGTACAACAACAGATAACTGAAATAGGAAGGCTTTATTAAAAACCAAACAGCAAGGTTAAAGTCCAAACGGAATGAACAAACAGTAAGCAGAGTCTTCCAGGGAGCCAGGGATCGGGAGCCAGAAGGGTAGTCCGTGGAAGCCGGGTCGGTAACCAGAAGCAGCCTCACAATCTCAGGAGCATGTGTATACAAGAGGACCAAGCAGGGAAATGAAGCAACAGACCTCCTATATATATGCAAGGCATCCAGCTCCTCCCAGTGGGAAGGAGGAGCCGCAGGGTGTGGTAAGTTATAAGAAGCCCAGAAACCAATATGGCCGCCAGCACATGTCAGATGAAAGAAGCCAGCAAGAGGTAAGACCATGACATCAGGTTTTTATGCTCATAAACACAAAGGGCCAGATCCACAAAGGAATTACACCGGAGTATCTATGGATACGCCGCGTAATTTTTAAAATGCCCCGTCGTATCTCTGTTTTGTATCCACAAAACAAGATACGACTGAATCTGGGCTCGATCCGACAGGCGTACGTCTTAGTACGCTGTCAGATCGTAGGTGCATATTTACGCTGGCCGCTAGGTGGCGTTTCCGTCGAATTCCACGTCGAGTATGCAAATTAGCTAGATACGGCGATCCACTTACGTCGTTTCCGTAAGGCTTTTTTCGGCGTATATTTACCTCTGCTATATGAGGCGTATCCTATGTTAAGTATGGCCGTCGTTCCCACGTCGAATTTTGAAAATGTTAAGTCGTTTGCGTAAGTTGTTCGTGAATAGGACTTTGCGCAGAATGACATCACCGTCATAAGAATTGGCTTGTTTCGGTTTCATTTCGAGCATGCGCACTGGGATACCCCCACGAACGGCGCATGCGCCGTTAAAAAAAAAACGTAATTTACGTCAGGTCACGACGTATTAACATAACACATGCTCCCATCAAATACATTTGAATTGCGCGCCCTTATGCCGCCTAAGTTACACTACGCCGCCGTAACTTACGGCAGGAATTCTTTGAGGATACAAAAAAAAAAAGATGTAAGTTACGGCGGCGTAGTGTATCAGAGATACACTACGCCGGACAGAGAGAAGCGCCGTGCTTTGTGGATCTTGCCCAAAGTAACCACTATCTTTGCAAAAAATAATAATGTATCTTTAGCAATATTTCTAGCATACAGTACTACAGCAATATGTACTCTGATTTTTCAGATATTCAAAGTCATCACTGATTCTATCCCCAATGGGAAAAAAAACATGTAGGTTTAGCAATCATTCCTCCTGTTCTTTACACAGCACTGATTTTTGTGTTCAAATACAAAAGTAGCCCCTGGCTTTATGTTTAGATGCAAAAAGTAAAAAATTACTACTTTTTTTCATGTTCTTATATATGCAATCTTTTTCTCAATATGAGTGGCTGCAATCAGTTAGTTGCAGAAATATAAAATCACCAAAAAGTTTACATCCCAGTTTTAGTCAGTAGATTGCAGATCTCTGCCCTTGTGTGCTTGTGTCTCTTTTCGCATGCTACTTTCACACTTGTTGCAGAAATGCGGTAAAAACTCATATGAATTTTTGAATTTATGACTGCTTCCGAAGCATTTTGCACCTGTGAAAAAGCACATGATTCAAAGAATGCACCAAAAATGCAACCACAGATGCATTTTCCATTCAGTTTGTTGCATTGCGTTTTTACCACACCAAACATGCACTACAAAATGCAGCATGCAGGACTTTTAAAAATACAACTGACCTGCAAATGACTGGTCTAACGAGTTCCATAGGATTTAATAGTCATGCATTTGAAGGGAAAGAGACACTTCTAACTATTTTATTCCTAGCTTTAGGTAAACTTTTAGGCTAAGATTGCTTGCTATTGGATGGTACTCTCCCAAGGTATGTTACCACAGATATGTCCTATGCACTGTACACACAATAGTTTTTTACGTTGAATTAAACTCTGGGGGCCAGATTCAGGTAGATCGCCGCATCTTTCCCGCGGCGTAACGTATCTCATTTACGTTATGCCGCCGCAAGTTTTACGGGCAAGTGCTTGATTCACAAAGCACTTGCCTGTAAAGTTGCGGTGGCGTAACGTAAATCCTCCGGCGCAAGCCCGCCTAATTCAAATGATCCGGCTAGGGGGCGTGGATCATTTAAACTAGGCGCGTTCCCGCGCCGAACGTACTGCGCATGCGTCGTCTCTAAAATTTCCCGACGTGCATTGCGCTAAATGACGTCGCAAGGACATCATTGGTTTCGACGTTAACGTAAATGGCACCAGCGCCATTCACGGACGACTTACGCAAACGACGTAAATTTTCAAATTTCGACGCGGGAACGACGGCCATACTTAACATTGACTGCGCCTCATATACCCAGGGGCAACTTTACGCGTCGCAAATCGTACGTAAACGTAACTTCACTGCGTCGGTCGGGCGTACGTAATGTAAAGTAATGTATAGAACTCCGCATAGATAATTTAATCCTCTTTCATCATGATAAAGGCTTCTCTCTAATATCTGCTATTCACACAATAGAGGAATTTGGTGAATATATTTAGACATTAAAAGTAACTGGCAAAAATGTGTAATAATACAATCCTTGATCAATCATGTACAATGCTTGATCCTCATTTGTTAAAAATCTCACGGGATTATAACATTGCCAGATATATATATATATACAGTGGGGTGGATTCAAGAAGCAATTGCGCCTGTGTAACCATAGGTTACACAGCGCAATTGCTTACTTGCCCCGGCGTAACGAGTGCTCCTGATTCAGGAACCTCGTTACGCCGACTGCAGCCTAAGATCTGTGCGGCATAAGCCCTTATGCCCGCATATCTTAGGCTGCATTCTTGCGATGGCCGCTAGGTGGCGTTGCCGTTGGGCTCAGCGTATAGTATGCAAATTGCATACTAACGCTGATTCACAACGTTGCGCGAGCCCTGCGTACGCAATTTACGTCGTTTACGTACGTCGGCTTTCGCGCAAGGCTGCCCCTGCTATTAGCAGGGGCAGCCCATGCTACGCATACCCGTCGTTCTCGCGTTGCGAAATTTGAATTGTACGTTGTTTGCGTAAGTGATTCGTGAATGGCGCTGGACGCCATTCACGTTCACTTTGAAGCAAATGACGTCCTTGCGACGTCATTTGCCGCAATGCACATCGGGAAAGTTTCCCGACGGAGCATACGCTCTACAATCGGCGCGGGAACGCGCCTAATTTAAATGATTCCCGCCCCCTACGGAATCATTTAAATTGCGCGCTCTTGCGCTGGGCATTTTGCCGGCGCGCCTGCGCAATTTACGGAGCTTCTGCTCCGTGAATCGAGGGCAGCGCAAAAAAATTGCGGGGGCGCAGGGCAAAATCGTTGCCCTGCGCCTCCGTAAAAAAAGCGCAATTCTTACTGAATCTGGCCCAGTATATATAATAGTGACGTTTTGTGTTCCCTCACTCAACTACAGCAGAAACATGACTTATGTCACTCCTTTCTGTAACTTTCCCATGGGCTGCACTCATGTCATGATTTAAACCTGTGCTTTATCTATCTCTAATTACCCCTGATAGGTATCTTGGAGTCACAGGGACCCAAAGAGTTAGGCCCGGATTCACGTACAAGTTACGTCGGCATATCTTCAGATACACCGTCGTAACTCTGAGTCCGAGCCGTCGTATCTATGCGCCTGATTCTTAGAATCAGTTACTCATAGATTTGTATTAGATCCGACCGGCGTAAGTCTCTTACAACGTCGTATCTTAACTGCATATTTACGCTGGCCACTAGGGGCGTGTAAGCTGATTTACGCCTAGAAATATGTAAATCAGCTAGATATGCCAATTCACGAACGTACGCCCGGCCGAAGCAGTACAGATACGCTGTTTACGTTAGGCTTTTCCCAGTGTAAAGTTACCCCTTCTATATGAGGCGTAGATGAGGCGTACCAATGTTAAGTATGGACGTCGTTCCCGCGTCGAATTTTGAAAATTTTACGTCGTTTGCATAAGTCGTTCGCGAATAGGGCTGGGCGTCATTTACGTTCACGTCGAAAGCATTGGCTTCTTGTGGGTTAATTTGGAGCATGCGCACTGGGATACTTCCACGGACGACGCATGCGCCGTTCGTAAAAAGCGTCATTTACGCGGGGTCACATAAAATTTACATAACACACACCCACATCTACCACATTTGAATTAGGCGGGCTTACGCCGGCCTATTTATGCTACGCCGCCGCAACTTTCATTTGAGAATATGGCACTTGCCTGTAAAAGTTGCGGAGGCGTAACGTAAATAGGATACGTTACGCCCGCACAAAGATACGCGATTCTATGTGAATCCGGGCCTTAGTCTCTATTTTATACTGCTAATGGTTACACACTAAATTGGGTAAAATCAAACTCATGGTTAAAGTTAATGGCAAGTCCTTATGTTCACTTTTACAGACGATGAGTGCTCTTCGCAATTGTATATATCACTGGCAGTTAATAACTGATGAATCCAATTATATATTACTCATAAGACCTATTTGACTCCTGTTTGTCTTCATAAAATAAAAGGGCTGGCCACCTCTAATTGTATACATTGTACCCAACATCAAACTGATTTCATACATCTTATTTTGGGTTGTTGAGTCATAGGTGAGTTTTGGAAATAAGTGACTAATTTTCTTTTTGCTTGTTAAATCTCTCAGTTTTATGTACTCCCAATATCTGTCTGTTTGATTTAGTGGACGAAGAGAGCGTGCCAAGTTATACTAGAATATTTTATGAGGAACACTATTTATAGCCCACAAAACCATAGGCATTAGATGAATGAATCAATCTCCCCCTATCGTATCCCAATGGAAGCTTGTCATAAACCAGGTAATTCCCTATTAGAATGTTATTTATGGGTAAATAACCTGTCCTCTGAAAACCCATAAAATCTGGGAAGCTTGGTGTGAAGATATTTACCTAATGGCTTATCTTATAACATTTCTATCTTTGCCATGAGTCTGCCTTGTAGTGTACCTTATCAAACTTGACTTTATCAACAAATGATACAACCATAGTTACATACAGATACAGATACCAGTCCATCCTGTTCAACGTGTATGTGTGTGTTTATGTTGCAACTATTTTTAATATCCCTTATATAATATTGTGTTTGTAAGGACAAGTTTCTTACATTTAGCTATACTCCCCACTGATACCACCAACTGTAGAGGGGATTTCACCATCCTTACCGCTCTAACAATGAAGAAACCACAGTTTAAGATTGAACAGCTTGTCTAATTGTATTGTTATGTGTCCGTGTGTCTTCTTTAGAGACCTTAGTGATTGTAAGGCTTTTTTTTTTATTACAAACATGTCATACTATACCTCCACTATGCAGTTAGTTTTGCATGGAATGGCCTCTGATCCTTGACTTCTTTGGTCCCCGGTGGCGCTGGTAGCTCTTTCCCGCATCGTATAACCCTCTAGAAGAAGCATTCTCCCAGGGGGGGGGGGCTACCTTGCGGGAGCGCTCCCGAGTCCAGCATTTGCATCCATAGACGCAGAACTCTGGACTCGGCCCCGCCCCCAGTGCCTGCGTAATTGGATTTGATTGACAGCAGCGGGAGCCAATGGCTGTGCTGCTAGCAATCTATCCAATCAAGAGCAGAGACAACGGGCAGAGGGGAAGGGTGTGTCTCTGGCGTGGGAATTACAGGACTCAGGTGAGTAAAACTAAGAGGGCTGGTCAGTGACGTAGGATGCATTAAGGTGAAAAAACTTGAGGGTTTACAACCCCTTTAAGTTAAATGGTTTCCTTTTAATGCTAGAATCGACAGTCAAACATTTGTATATTGCGATCATATCCCCTCCTAAGCGTTTCTTCTTCAGTGAGAATAAGTTTAATGTTTGTAGTCCTTCCTCATAACTGAGGTTCTCCAGCTCCCTTCTCTGCTCTTCTCTGCACTCTCTCCAGTTCAAGCACATCCTTTCTGATGATTGGTGACCAGAACTAGAAAGCATATTCAAGATGTGGCCAAACTAAAGTTTTGTAAAGTGACAATATTATAGTTTTATCTCTTGAATAAATACCCAATTTAATACATGCTGATGATCTTCTGGCCTTGCTTGCTGCAGCTTGGCATTGAATGCCATTTCTGAGTCTGTGATCTGCTAGAAAACTGTTATTTTTTTCATCCTTGATTCCCTCAGAGGCTTTTAACCCGAGCAAGTAACTTGTATTCATATTTTTAGCTCCCTTGTGCATTACATTTTTCTACATAAAACATTGTCTGCCATTTAGCTGCCCACCCCACTGTTATCTCCTGTTGTAAAGATATTGCCCTGCTTAGCTTTGTATTATCAGCAAACACTGAAATGTAACTATGCATTCCAATATCTATATCGTTTATGAAAAAGTTAAACCCTGGGGCACACTGGGCCAGATTCACATACAAGAGCGCCGGTGTAACGTAACCCGTTTACGATACACCGCCGCAATTTTATAGTTTTAGTGCCCCATCCACAAAGCACTTACCTGGAAACTTGTGGCGGTGTATCGTAAAGACGTCCGGCGCAAGGCGGGCCAATTCAAATGGGCGTGTGCCATTTAAATTAAGCGCGCTCCCGCGCCGGACCTACTGCGCATGCTCCGTTTCGCAATTCCCGTCGTGCTTTGCGCGCAGTGATGTAATTTTTTTGAACGGCGACGCGTGTAGCGTAATTCCGTATTCCCGGACGGCTTACGCAAACAACGTTCATTTTAAAATTTCGACGCGGGAATGACGGCCATACTTTAGACAGCAATACGTTTGCTGACTAAAGTTAGGGCACCAAAAACAATGACTAACTTTGCGACGGGAAACTAGACTAGCGGCGACGTAGCGAACGCGAAAATCCGTCGTGGATCGCCGTAACTCTAATTTGCATACCCGACGCTGGTTTACGACGCAAACTCCCCCCAGCGGCGGCCGAGGTACTGCATCCTAAGATCCGACAGTGTAAAACAATTACACCTGTCGGATCTTATGGATGTCTATGCGTAACTGATTCTATGAATCAGTCGCATAGATAGAAACAGAGATACGACGGCGTATCAGGAGATACGCCATCGTCTTATCTCTTTTGTGAATCTGGCCCACTGTTCACAATTCTAGACCGCTCAGAAAATATGACATTAATCATTACTCTCTGGACACGCTCCTGATCCAGTTTTCTATCCAGGTACATATGATCTCATCAATGCCAAAATACCTTAATTCATAAAATTAAGTGTTTGGTAGCGCTGTATCATATACACTACTTCCACAGGCCTTCCGGTATCCACATTACAGCTTACCTACATACAATATGGGTGAATTTTACACAGAATGTTAAATGGTTGGTCTGAAAAGAATGGTCTTTAATAAATCCATGTTGGCTACTGCTAATATTGCTATTTTCATCAGCAAATTCTTGGATATTTCTTCCAGTAGTTTACCTACTATTGCTGTTAGGCTGACTGGTCTGTAGTTTCCAGATACTGTATATATCTGGTCTCTTTTTTGAATATTGGTACCACTTTTGCTTTTTGCCAATCAGTTGGTACCATTCTAGTCAGCTTTCCTTAAAAAATATAACATGGCTAAGTTCTTTGATGACTCTTGGATGTAAGCCATCTGGTCCTAATGATTTGTTTACATTAAGTTTTTCTTATAGTTTATAGGGTGGAAATGTATGTATATCATTAATATTTGTTTATGCAGTTAACATTTTACATTTTAGCTGCTGCCACAAATTAGAAAGATACCAGACTCTCATAGGCATTTTAAGTTTTCAGGCCAACTAACACAACGGAATCCTTAAAAAAACAATTAATTTACGATATAAAAAATATTTGCGACACAGATAAGATATTACAGATTACCCAAATAAATTCAGGGTAAACAATTCATGTCATAGGGTACCACTTGGTGATCAAGGGAGGTAATACAAAAGTAAACACATAAGTGGTTATCAAACGAATACCCACCAATCAGGAGAAGGTTCCATCTTCTGGGCTATGCATAGTACAATTTTTATTAGCGTATTGTTTTCAACTTAATATATTACAATTATTATTACTGACAAATGTGGTGTGCTGTCAATATAAAGTTCATAAATTCATAACAATTAATCAAGGAAAAACCTTCATATATATCAAAAACTGTAAATGAGAATGTGTTAAAAACATTCATAAATAATCCAGTAAAGTCCATCAGAAAAAAGGAAGAAGAGCGGTTAATTTATACTTTTGTATCAACAAAAATCCATATTTCAGTGTGGATAGCAAAATCTTCACACCCAAATGTGCATACCCAACTCTCAAGCCACTTACCAGCTACTCTGACACCAAGATGGGGATCTGGCTGCACTTCATCCCATTATTCCCATGGGATGGATATGTAGCGGGTGTCTCACTCTATAACCTGCAAATCTTGCCAAGCTGGCCAAAACAATGTACACAGGTTTCCCAGCTTCAGTTAGGGAGAAAGTTGCCTGTCATGTCTGGGCCTTTTCCACCCCCTTCCACCTTCCTGTTTTCACTGACTGAGTTAATGTAATATGAGATGACACACACAGAGCTCTGGACTCAGTGGCCTCTATTGTGCCCCTATTGGTTGGAAGAGGAAAACCATTTAGGAGCACAGTTACAACAGCCAATGGAAGAGATTGTACAGACCTGAGAGAGAGCAGCAATGGATTCTGGAACATGAAACAAAACGGTCCCATAGACTGGTATACAGGGAGAACTGCAAATCCCATGATGCTTTGCTGACAGGAAAGTAAAAAGACTACATTTTGTGTCCTGAGGAAAAAGTTCAGTCAGCTATAAAGGTGTAAAGAGACCAGACCTGAGGGAGATGTGCTGTCTCTCAGATGGTTTCCTCGCGTGATTCAGGAGTCCACCGTGAGTTGGGACATCCAGCCTGAGAGAGGGAGGAATCCCAGGCGAATATCGAGGTGCATCTCCATCAAGCAGTGAACCGTTCCAGCGTGAGGGAACCGGTCGGGTCGCCATTAAAGCCTGCCTGTTCCAGGTTGTTTGCTTGGACCCTGATCGCAGGATTTGGAGAGAGAGCATTTCTACCCATCTGCAGGGAACAGAGACACTGCACTACAGGAAGAGTTATTTGAACACTGTATACAAACATTATTGCCGGAAGTCATCTTGCTGACACTTGTAGTACTACAGGGGTAAAGGATAAGGTTATCTATTTCTGGGACATTTTATACAGACACCTGTCCTCTCACCTTGTTGAACAAAATCCTGTCTGTTTCACTTGATAAATTGGGCCAGTTATATTGTTCGCCCCGCTACCCAGGAGTTAAAGTGCACCAATGAAAGTGGCTAGCTGAAGACACCAAAGCTTATCTTTTCATCAAAAAAAGGACTGAAGCTGTCAGGGCCATACAGTTTATCTATAAAGTTAAGCCATTGCTTGCTGACTTGAATAGTTGCGTAAAATTGGGCCTGACACAAAAGGAGTCATTCCTCTGCTCTCCTCCTGCCTGGACTCATAGGGCCAGATCCACGTAGCCCGGGCGCAACTTAACTTTCCCGATTTACGTTACACCGCCGCAATTTTTCCAAGTTAGTACCCGATCCACAAAGCACTTACCTGGAAATTTGCAGCGGTGTAACTTAAATCCGTCCGGCGCAAGGCGGGCCCAATCGAATGGGGCGAGTCCCATTTAAATTAGGCGCGCTCCCGCGCCGGACGTACTGCGCATGCTCCGTCGGGTAAATTACCCGACGTGCATTGCGCTAACTGACGTCGCACCGACGTCATTTGCTTAGACGTTAACGTAAATGGCGTCCAGCGCCATTCACGGACGTCTTACACAAACGACGTTGATGTTTGAATTTCGACGCGGGAACGACGGCCATACTTAACATGGCTTAAGAGAACTAGGGCTCAGCCCTAGTTTTACGCGACGTAACCCGACGGAAACTACGTAGATTTAGATCGACGGGGGCGTTCGGGACGTTCGGGGATCGCCGGAAGTCTTCATTTGCATATTCTACGCCGGCCGCAATGGCCTCGCCACCTAGCGGCCGGCCTAGAATTGCATCCTTAAGATCCGACAGTGTAATTCAATTACACCTGTCGGATCTTAGGGCTAGCTATGCGTAACTGATTCTATCTCGTTTGTGGATCTGGCCCATAGAGCCAATCTGAGTAAAGGTAACCAATCTAATTTGAAGTGCCATATTGTGCTTTATTTACCATTAAAGTGTGCCTCTGCTCTTGGGGGCATTCTTAGGCTTAGGCTTGAGAGCTATATTACTCTTAAATCTCAGTTATCGATCTTTAGTTGATTACTTGACTATATACTGTTACTGTTTGCCATTTTTTTCACAGAAATATTACAGTAAAGACATTTTCTGTGTTTAATTATAATGTGTGTGTTTCTCATTGGTCATTGGACTTACATTATTGCCAGGTGTGCCAGAGGGGACTGAGGCTGTTAGGGTTGAGAGGCAGAGTAACGGACTGAACAAACAAAAGCAGCTCCTTCGAGGGTACCGCTACAGATAAATATCAGGAGCCAAGATTCCAGGATGGGTTACCATTTAACTGGGATGTTCAACAGTGGGCTCAGAAAAAGGGAGAGACAAAGGAGTAACTCATAATGTAGTGATTAAAAACCCAGGCTTTTTAATTAAGGTTACAGCTACTTGCAAGAAGGCAGGAGTAAAATTGCAATCAATCACATACAGATACCCCAGTGGGTCTAATAAAGTCCCCACTGTAGCTCCTCCCAAATAGTTTTGTTCAAAAGAACATTATCAAGGATAAAGGAGTATAGCAGTGGATACAATCTAGAGTTATATTTATAAAAACAACCTACCATTTATCTCCAGAGGGTGTGTGTTGCTCACAGCCATCAAAAGTAAAAAAAAAAGCAAAAAAAAAAAAAGCACTTTATATTGATAGCGCAACACTTTTTTCAATAATGGCCCAGATTCAGGTAGATCCGTGCAATATTTGCGTGGGCAAAGGGCAACGATGTTTGCTCTGCGCCCACGCAAATATTTTGAAATGCCCGCGATTCACGGAGCAGTAGCTCCGTAAATTGCGCGGGCGATATGCTAAATAGCCGGGCGTAAGGCTGCCTAATGTAAATGATCCCGCCGGGGGCGGGAATCATTTAAATTAGGCGCGCTCCCGCGCCGAGCGAACAGCGCATGCTCCGTCGGGAAACTTTCCCGACGTGCATTGCGGCAAATGACGTCGCAAGGACGTCATTTGCTTCTAAGTGAACGTGAATGGCGTCCAGCGCCATTCACGAATCACTTACGTAAACGACGTGAAATTTAAATTTCACGAGCGGGAAGGGCGGCTATACTTTAGCATTGGTTGCCCCTGCTACAGCAGGAGCAACCTTGCGCTAAAGTCGCCGTACGGAAACTCCGTACCTTGCGTGCGCAGGGCCCGCGCAACTTTTGTGAATCGGTGGTAGTATGCAATTTGCATACTATACGCCGATCACAATGGCCGCGCCCCCTAGCGGCCAACGCAAGAATGCAGCCTGAGATATGAAGGCATAAGGAGGCTTATGTCTGTCATATCCTAGGCTGCAGTCGGTGTAACGAGGTTCCTGAATCAGGAGCACTCGTTACACCGGAGCAAGTAAGCACTTGCGCCGCGCAACCTATGGTTGCACGGGCGCAAGTGTTTCTTGAATCTGGGCCAATATGTATAATGTTTATGTGGATATTTTGTAAGTGCAGCGGTCACTGAGAAATTAATATTTTCTTACTATTTGGTGACACTTTTTGAACAACTTTTTTTGGTTTAAATATATGACAAGTCAGGTAGACAGAGAAGAATGGCATCTGTACTTTTTCGATGGGTCGGCAGGGTGTGCAGAAGATCATCATCACATAATTTTGTAACCACTGTGCTACTCACTGTACTCCTTGCAGGAGGCTCTGACATGAGAAAGCAAAAACCATGCCTATTCCTTGATGGTCACCTTCACACAGAGACAAGGTACAGAGCAAGGAATTCAGAAAACAGGAATGGGTAAAGATTGGTTGCAGGAAGGTCACAGGCAAAACTTGTTAGAATTCCTGATTTAAATGTGTTGAAATTTTCAGTTGATCTCTTATTGTTTATTGACAAACCTATAGATTTGATTGTTTCAAATTATGCTTGTCTTTAGTTAAAGCGGTTGTAAACCCGCATATACTTTTTTTTTTCTTGCACCTGCAAGGCAAAAGCCATAATGAGCTAGTATGCACCGCATATTAGCTCATTATGAAATACTTACCTCGGAACGAGGTAGGGAACTTACCTATTCCACGCTGAGCCGAGCGTGTCTTCCGGGTATCGTCGCTGCAGCGCTGTGATTGGCTGGAGCGGCGATGACGTCACTCCCGCACATGCGCGCGGGAGATTTCCTTTTCGGCATGGGTCGGCGGGGCCGGCCCTTCAGCCGAGGATCCCCCCTGCGCATGCGCCGCTGCAATCAGCGGCGCATTGCGAGGGGAATATCTCCTAAACCGTACAGGTTTAGGAGATATTCTTTATACCTACAGGTAAGCCTTATTATAAGCTTACCTGTAGGCAAAAGTGAAAAAAGTGGGTTTACAACCACTTTAAATGCCAACATTATTGCTATTAGTGATATTGCATTTATAGCTAGGTTTTCATCTGCCAGTATAGGGTTACTGTTGAGCAGAACCAGAACACCTGCATAACCATAGTCAAGGCAAAAAAGTCCCAGCAATGACATTTAGCGGAGTTCTATATATGCATTTGGCATAGCTTGTATGGTGTGTATTACAGGTTGTGTATGAAATAGAACTGAGTTACTATATCCTGGGTGTAAAAACTGTGGAGAAGAAGGTTTGATCCCTGAGCAGCATTGTTGATTAGAGTAGTGTTTGGGAAAAAGAGTGTGTTACTTCTGGAGACCTAGGCCATTGTTTTATGTTTGTGAGAGCAGAGGTCCAACTCTCCGACATGCCTAAGGCCGGGTACACACGAGAGGATTTATCCGCGGAAACGGTCCGGGGGACCGTTTCAGCGGATAAATCCTCTGGCGGATTTTGATCTCATGGTTGTACTAACCATGAGATCAAAATCCCAGCGGAATTCCACGGTGACGTGTCGCGCCATCACCGCGATGATGACGCGGCGACGTGCGCGACGCTGTCATATAAGGAATTCCACGCATGCGACGAATCATTACGACGCATGCGGGGGATGGATTCGGACGGATTGATCCGGTGAGTCTGTACAGACCAGCGGATCAATCCCTTGGACTGGATTCCAGCGGATCGATTTCTTAGCATGTCAAGAAATTTGGATCCGCTGGAAATCCATCCCCGGGGACAAAAATCTGCGGAAACAGATCCGCTGGATCGTACACACCAGGGGATCTATCCGCTGGAGCCGGTCCGTGGATCAATTCCAGCGGATCGATCCTCTCGTGTGTACGGGGCCTAACTCTCCTTCAATAATAATAAAATAAAAGAACAGCAGATTTATGACTGCATATGCAAATTGTAAAATAATATAAATAATGCGCAACCTAAAATTGCATATCTCAGCGACTGACAATTGGTCTCATATGTGATAAGACACATGAATAAAGTGAAAAAATTTGAAAATACAAATGACATAAAAACAAAAAAAAAGGGTCCTAAGAGTACCCAACGTGAATTAATCCTCTAAGGAACATATAAGGATCATCAAAGTTCAAAAAAGTTCATTCATAGTGGACCAATTAGAGGGGTACTAATAAAAAACAACAAAGTGACAGTCCAAAAATAGAAAAAGATGTCAATCAAAAGGATGAAGTCCTTAATGGATATATCACTCTTGCGACTGTCTTGCGAATATTCCCTTATGAATCTTCAAGCACAATACAATTCTCCTATTTAAATAAGATGGCAGCTTACCAGAATTTAGAAGATAGTCAGCTCTGCACATGCAGGGTGATTTCCTCTGGCTCCAGTCCTCCACTGATAATCTCGGGACCTTCAGGGTAGATCACTAAAATCCTGGATGTGTGAACCACGTCTCCTCTCAAAGGATTTCCGGTAGGCAAAGTTTTAAATATGTAAAAAGAAAAGGGAAAACCTCATGGTGCGGTAAAAAAGAATTTGCTCTTTATTGTTGAGCAGGTAATTGGCATCAAACAGGTTTACAAACAAACAAAATCTTCAAAAACAAAAAAACAACAAGACACGCTGCTAATGGCTTGGCTCACACCTGAACAGCCTGAACAGCAGGTGTGTCTACGTCTGAATCCTTAGCTCTACCCGACTCTGCGTTTCTCCTGTATGAGGCGTTCACTGGGAAAGGAGCCTCCCACCCCCGTGTTCGGTTCGCACCAGAACGTTCGAACAGACCGAACGTTCGCACAAACATTTAGAACCCCATTGAAGTCTATGGGACTCGAACGTTTGAATTCAAAAGTGTTCATTTTAAAGCCCAATATTCAAGTTATTGTTGAAAAACGTCTTTGAGAACCTGGGTCTTGCCCCAGGGAACATGTATCAATGGGAAAAAAAGTTTTAAAGACTGTAGTTTTTTCTTGAGCAACGATTTTAATGATGCTTAAAGTGAAACCTGCTGGGTGTCTATAGTAGTGGCACGTGTTTAGAAATGTCCCTGCACAACATGAGATTACTCTCAGAAAAAAGTAGTTTAATACTGCTTGCGTCTTTAATGTAATGTTTGGTCCCTGCAATATGGATAAAAATCATTGAAAAAAATAGCATGAGTTTCCCCCCCACCACTCCCCCCAGGTCATTACAAGACCCAGTGCCGATCCTAACCTCCCTGGGGCCCTAAGCAAAATGACATGGCACATTAAAAATGAGAATCGGGGGCGCTTATGACAGTGACATGTCACATTAAAGAAAGTTGAGAAGCAGGGGGAGGGACATTTTAATGGCCTGCACAGGACAAAATCAGTACACACAAATTGTACCTTTAGGTACAAACTGCAGAGGACAAGTGCAGTAAACTCCAAGTAGGTTTAAGTGAAAACTATACAGCACAAGTGCAGTAACACCAACTACGTTTAGGTGCAAATAAACAGCACAAGCGCAGTAAAACAAAGGACATTTAGGTGCAACTACACAGCACAAGTGCAGTAACAAAAAGTACGTTTAGGTGCTAATAAACAGCACACGTGCAGTAACAGCAACTAAGTTTATGGGCAAATAAACAGCCCACGTGCAGTAACAGGAACTGCGTTTATGTGCAATTAAACAGCACACGTGCAGTAACAGCAACTACGTTTATGTGCAAATAAATAGCACACATGCAGTAACAGCAACTGCGTTTATGGGCAAATAAACAGCACACGTGCAGTAACAGCAACTGCGTTTATGTGCAATTAAACAGCACACGTGCAGTAACAGCAACTACGTTTATGGGCAAATAAACAGCACACGTGCAGTAACAGCAACTGCGTTTATGTGCAATTAAACAGCACACGTGCAGTAACAGCAACTATGTTTATGGGCAAATAAACAGCACACGTGCAGTAACAGCAACTGCGTTTATGTGCAATTAAACAGCACACGTGCAGTAACAGCAGCTACGTTTATGGGCAAATAAACAGCACACGTGCAGTAACACCGAGTACGTTTAGGTGTAAACTAAACAGCACACAGGCAATAAAACACGTTAGAACACTGCAGCTAGCACAATCTACTGCCTGACAAATAGGAATAGCTGATCTAGCTAAGCTATACAGTGTATAAATATATGTACAACTCCTAGGATGTATATATATCCTCTACACACTGTAAATTAAGCTAAACTGACTAGCCTGCCTGCTCTATCTATCTATCTGGTAGAAAAGACACTGTCTCTATCTCTCTCTGACTGACTGATCTGCTCTCATTAACAACCGCAACACACTACACGCGGCTGGCTCTGGCCAATTATGGCTCTCCGTTTTCTGCGCGCTGTGATTGGCCAAGCATGCGGGTCATAGTGCATGCTTGGCCAATCATCAGCGTGCAATGCCGCAGTGAATTATGGTCCGTTGCGCGTCACTCGAATTTGACGCAAACGACCCGTTTTGTTCGAATTTCGGCGAACGTACGAACAGACAATGTTCGAGTCGAACATACGTTCGAGTCGAACACAGAGCTCATCCCTAATGTCAATCATGGTGCTGATTTTCATATTTTTAAGGGTCAAATATATATATACTCTCTTTTGGCTACTTTCTGATTATTGGCTGTAACAACTCAATGTTTTTGATATAGGGCAAGTATGCAGATAAAGCGTTCTGATTTCACTTGCTGCAAACTTTTCTGTTTTGCGTCAGGGATACAAAATGTAATTAAGATAGGGGATCAGCAGGACAGTCAAGATATTGCCATTTACAGAAAAGATCATGAATAGCAGACTACTTTTTTCTTTCAGCCACAATATCCTTTATCAACTCAAACATGTTATCTGGTTACGTGTAATGCTTCCATTCTCAACTTGAGAAAGTAAACCACACTAAAGCCTCGTACACACGCTCGGTTTACTGGGCAAGAACCAGCAAGAAAACTGCTGGCAGAGCTTTCTTGCCGAGTGTACCGAGCGTGTGTACGAGGCGTTCAGGTTTCTCGACAAGAAAACTGCCCAGAATCTAGACGAGAAAAATAGAGAACATGTTCTTTATTTTCTCGTTGTGAGATTCTCGGCAGTTTTCCTGCCGAGAAACCAGAGAGTGTGTATACTTACCTGTCGCCGTGGAAACCCATGCATTTTTGAAATGACTTTGACGCAGTAGCTTCCTAGGCATAGGTAGGGTGCAGCAAGATGGCGGCGACGGCATCTTATGTGATGAGCGCATGCTCGTCGTATGCATTGACGTCACCGCGTTCTTGCCTTCCAAAAGAACCGTGGTTCTTTTGAAAGGAGTGTCTGTACACTCGGGCGGCAAGAGATTCTTGCCAAGAATCTCATCAGGAAAAATAATGTTTTTTTCCTGACGAGATTCTGGCCTGTGTTTTTTCCCTAAATAGCTTCCTTTACCTTAGTGCAGTCCTCCTTCACTTACCTCATCCTTCCATTTTGCTTTTAAATGTCCTTATTTCTTCTGAGAAATCCTCACTTCCTGTTCTTCTGTCTGTAACTCAACACCGTAATGCGAGGCTTTTTTCCTGGTGTGGAAAAAGCCTCTTGAGGGGGAGGGGGCAATCAGGAGTGTGAGGACGCCCACTAACCCACAGCTCCTTTCTCTATCTGCAAAGTAGAGAGTGTCCTGACTTGCCTGCTCGCCCCCCCTCAAGAGGCTTTCGCAAACACCAGGGTATTACCATGTTGAGTTACAGACAGAAGAACAGGAAGTGAGCATTTCTCAGAAGAAATAATGACATTTATTTTATTATCAACATTTTTATTGATTTTTCAACAATTCCATTTAACAATATATCACATATCAAAAACCTTACAATAATGTAAACATTATTATCTATATCCTATACATCCCCCTCCCAGAAAAAAATAAAAATAAATAGGGATTGTCCCCCTCCCCCCACTTGGTCCCCGTGGCTCTCTCCCACCCCCCCCCCCTAGAGAAAAAAGAAAAAAGGGACGGGGAGGTAGGGGAAAAAAAAGACCTTATATAAGAGGCTTCAAAAAGCCATTTTACCCCTTTATAACTTATCACTCTAATCACTCCTATTACCCCACCACCCTTCCCTAAAAAAAAAGAAGGAACCATTTATATCTGAGGCTTCTAAAAGCCATAGTACCCATTTATAACTTACCCCCCCCCCATTATCTAACTTCCCCTCTTCCCTTTCCCATTTAAAAAAGAAAAAACCCAACCCCTCCCTCAGTGCTTCCCCACTCCTCTTATACCTATACAGGTGGGGGGTTTGGGGGCAGGGCCACACAAAAATTCATAAAAAGGGGGGGTGGAGGAGAGACAAAAAAAAAGGGGGGAAAGAAAGGGAAAATGAAATAATTAAAATAATCTCACCCCCCCCCCCTCACTCTCTCTCTCCCCTTGGGCATTTCCCTAAAATTCATGCAGCTCCTTATATTATTCTATCTCTGATGAGCGTTGTTCCCATGCTGTACAAATTACTCTAAACTTATCCTTTAGAAATAGAAATAAGGACATTTAAAAGCAAAATTGAAGGATGAGGTAAGTGAAGGAGGACTGCACTAAGATAAAGGAAGCTATTTAGGGAAACAAAATACTTTACAACCCCTTGAAGAGAAATAACAGAAACTGGTAAAAACTTGAATGTGAAACAACTTCAATGATTGGATCAAGGTATACCCAATTCCCAGTAGGTTTGGTAAGGATTATGTAAACACAATCACAAAAAAACTAAAATAATCATTCATGTTAAAAAAGTCACGTTTGAGATTTGTTAACGTTGGATAAAATGATACTTGGTGACCCTGATATAATGTTCCTTCCTGTTGAATGGTGAAACATGTTCTATAACTGTCTCCCAATTGCATTGTCACCTTTTACCACAGGCTTCCTATGGAGACTTCAAGTATTTGTTTCTAAACACATTACTTAGGCATGATCCATTGTCATCAAATGAAAACCTGCTCTTGGATGCTGAAGTACATGCAAGTAGAAGGGAAGCAGCTGTAGAAGGTGGTGCAGATACCTGTACTACAGGTATTTGCACCCACTTCCGAGAATAGACTCCCGCTGGAGTCACTTCCCTTTCCGTCCCCCCCGCTGTCTTCTGGGAAACAGACTGGTCCCAGGAGACAGTTGGACCAGTTAGGATGCGTCGCGCCGCTCGCGCATGTGCAGTAGGAAACCGGGCAGTGAACGCTTCACTTTCTGATTCCCTCACCGAGCAGCTGAGAGAGGATCGATTGCTCAGCTTCGGCTGCCGACATTGCAGGCGCGGTGGACAGGTAAGTGTACATTTATTAAAAGTCAGCAGCTGCAGTATTTGTAGCTGCTGGTGTTTAACCAGTTCCCGACCTCCTCATGTACATTTACGTCGGCAGAATGGCACGGACAGGCACATCCACGTACCTGTATGTCCTCTGCTAGACGTGGGTGGGGGGTCCGATCGGGACCCCCCCCGGTACATGCGGAGGTCGGGTCTGCTCGGGGAGCGATCCGGGACGACGGCACGGCTATTTGTTTTTAGCCGCTCCGTCGCGATCGCTCCCCGGAGCTGAAGAACGGGGAGAGCCGTGTGTAAACACGGCTTCCCCGTGCTTCACTGTGGCGGCGCATCGATCGAGTGATCCCTTATATAGGGAAGACTCGATCGATGGTGTCAGTCCTACAGCCGCACCCCCCTACACTAGTAAACACACACTAGGTGATCCCTAAATGTTACAGCGCCCCCTGTGTTTAACTCCCAAACTGCAACTGTCATTTTCACAATAAAGAATGCAATTTAAATGCATTTTTTGCTGTGAAAATGACAATGGTCCCAAAAATGTGTCAAAATTGTCCGAAGTGTCCGCCATAATGTCGCAGTCACGAAAAAAATTGTTGATCGCCGCCATTACTAGTAAAAAAAATAAAAAAAATAAAAATGCAAAAAAACTATCCCCTATTTTGTAAACGCTATAAATTTTGCGCAAACCAACCGATACACGATTATTGCGATTTTTTTTACCAAAAATAGGTAGAAGAATACGTATCGGCCTAAACTGAGGAAAAAAAATGTTATATATGTTTTTGGGGGATATTTATTACAACAAAAAGTAAAAAATATTGAATTTTTTTTAAAATTGTCGCTCTATTTTTGTTTATAGCGCAAAAAATAAAAACCGCAAAGGTGATCAAATACCACCAAAAGAAAGCTCTATTTGTGGGGAAAAAAGGACGCCAATTTTGTTTGGGAGCCATGTCGCACGACCGCGCAATTGTCTGTTAAAGCGACGCAGTCCCGAACTGTAAAAACCCCTTGGGTCTTTAGCCAGCATATTGGTCCGGGGGCTTAAGTAGTTAATATATATATTTTTTTTTTTTTGGTGGACCTCCGCTTTAAATGCAAAAAAGGGTAAAAGACAAGGTAAAAACAAAATATTTTGGAAAAAGGGTGAATTCTTTTTGATTTACAGTAATTTCAAACAATGCCATTTATTGGGCAAGGGTTTATCTCTACTGTAAAACAAGCACTTTTCTGACATTTATGAGTTAGATCAGTTCATGCTCAAGATACCTAACAAAGCATACTGTATATACTGTATGCATTCATCTTGCTATGGTTAAAATTATAGGCTATAGTGAGTTTATCTTTCCTTCTCTACAGATAACACTGAACACTTTGGGCCAGATTCACAGAAAAAGTACGCCGGATGTTTCTGCTGATACTCCGGCGTACTTTCAAATTTGCCGGTCGTATCTTTATTTGTAATTCACAAACAAAGATACGATGGCTTTTGGCTAAGATCCGACAGGCATACTGCTTCGTACGCCTTCGGATCGTAGGTGTAATTCTCCGGCGGCCGCTGGGTGGAGTTTGCATAGTTTTCCAGCGTCAGGTATGCAAATTAGCTACATACGGCGATCCACGAAGATACGCGCGTTCGTCGCAATCTCTTACGTCGTCGCTAGTCGGTTTTTCCCTTTTGCAAACATAAGCCTGCTTTTTCATGGCTTACATTTAGAACAGCCATGTTAAAGTATGGCCGTCGTTTCCCGCGTCGATTTTCAAATTATTTGTTTGCGTAAGA